>NW_011495045.1:3808707-3824093 GCF_000754665.1 Bison bison bison | reverse complement strand
TCAAGATTGCCGGGAGAAATATCAATAACCTCAGATATGCAGATGACACCACCCTTATGGCAGAAAGTGAAGAGGAACTAAAGAGCCTCTTGATGAAAGTGAAAGTGGAGAGTGAAAAAGTTGGCTTAAAGCTCAACATTCAGAAAACGAAGATCATGGCATCCGGTCCCATCACTTCACGGGAAATAGATGCGGAAACAGTGGAAACAGTGTCAGACTTTATTTTTCTGGGCTCCAAAATCACTACAGATGGTGACTGCAGCCATGAAATTAAAAGACGCTTACTCCTTGGAAGGAAAGTTATGACCAACCTAGATAGCATATTCAAAAGCAGAGACATTACTTTGCCAACAAAGGTCCGTCTAGTCAAGGCTATGGTTTTTCCTGTGGCCATGTATGGATGTGAGAGTTGGACTGTGAAGAAGGCTGAGCGCCAAAGAATTGATGCTTTTGAACTGTGGTGTTGGAGAAGACTCTTGAGAGTCCCTTGGACTGCAAGGAGATCCAACCAGTCCATTCTGAAGGAGATCAGCCCTGGGATTTCTTTGGAAGAAATGATGCTAAAGCTGAAACTCCAGTACTTTGGCCACCGCATGCAAAGAGTTGACTCATTGGAGAAGACTCTGATGCTGGGAGGGATTGGGGGCAGGAGGAGAAGGGGACGACAGAGGATGAGATGGCTGGATGGCATCACTGACTCGATGGACGTGAGTCTGAGTGAACTCCGGGAGTTGGTGATGGACAGGGAGGCCTGGTGTGCTGCGATTCATGGGGTCGCAAAGAGTCGGACACGATTGAGCGACTGATCTGATCTGATCTGATCTGATTCCATTATAATCACCACTAAGCCCCCAAACACTCTACAGCCTCAAGGAAATTCCTGATGATCAATTCCTTTGACATAACCTCAACAGAATGAAATACTCCAGAGATATTTGTGGAGCATTTACTAAACTCCAGGACTGGGCCGAACAGTGGCAATAAAAGTGACTAAAAGAAACATCATCCTAACCTTCATTATATTTACAGTCTAGCTGGGAGATTGCAATAACAGGTCTTCATATGATTAATGTATAAACAGAACTCTGAGGATTTTGATCCCAATAATAAGCTGAATTCATCCGGTCAAGATCACCATGGATCTTCATATGGCTAAATCCAATGGTCAAGTCTCAGTCAATCTTACTCAGCATCTCAAAAGCATTTCATAAAGTAGCTCTCAACCTCCTTTGCTAAACATTTCTTCAACTGATGTCCAATTTCTTGGCATGACTTCTAAGTTCTTATCTTCAGTCCAGTCATTTTTGCAAATTTGACATTCTATATGTCTATCTGCTACCCAACACCCCTTCTCAGAGATCTAATAGCATCTCAAATTAAACCTATTTTGACCTGAACTTGCATTGCATTCTCCACTCCACACAAATCTACTTCTCTCCTCCTGTTCACTATTTTATTAAATGGAACCTGATTTATTCAGTACATCAGATTAAAGATATTGGAATTGGTCATAATTTTTCTTTTTTGCATACTCCTCAGGTAAATGACCAGAAAATCCTGTTGGATTTATTTTCAACTTATATCACAATTTTACTGTCTCCGCCCACCTTCATCACTACTATTTTAGTTCAAGACACCATTTTCTATCATCTGGATTATTCTAGTAGACTCCCAACTCATCTCTTTGATTTTGCTCTTTTGTTCTATACTCCACACAGCAGTTAGAGCCTTTTGAAGGTCTCATCATGGCATTTCCTTGTTTATTTCCTCTCCATGGCTCCCTGTTACGCTTAGAGTAGAATCCTTACTCTGCTGTGTTAGACTGTCTATGTGCTGGTCTTTGCCTGCCTTTCTGCTTCCCTTCCCTTCTACTCTTCTTGCTATTCCTGGGCTTTGCTCGGCACAGCCCCACTTTGAGGGCTTGGCATTTGTGTCTCTCTGACTAGAATATTGTTTACCTACATATTACAAGTTCATACATGTTTCTGTTCAAACGTTCAGCTTTCAGAGAGAACTTCTCTGACTAACTGTAAACTACTAAACCAGCACAACCCCTCCACCTCCTTCTCTCGATCATCTTGACCTACTTTATTTTCCTTCTAGTTCTTATGCCCTGACATCACGTGTGTGTGTGTGTTTTGTGTTTCTCTCCAAGAGATTCAAGAGCACAGGAAATTTTGTCTAATTCACTCTTGTATACCAATGCCTAGAACTATGAGTATCTGGCACATACTCTTAAGATGTAGGTTACATGAATAAATGTGATGATAGTAAAAAGGAAAATCACAGAGGTAGTTAAGATAGTTATATAACTCAGACTGAGGTGTCAGGGAAGCCAGAGAAGGAAGCAAAGATCCATTCTGGTTAACATCTATAAACAAAAAAGGCAGCTCACAATGTGCATAACAGAGTTCTCTAATATTATACTCTCAAGACAGTTGCACATCCCTCCTTCTGAGCTGACCCATTGGGTAGGCATAAAAGCTCTATTGAAGAAAAATGTTTTTCATGTGTAGTTTGGTTTTGTTTTTTCCCAGAGAAATGTAACCAGCAATATCTCATCTATCCATGTAACAGATCTGTTGGGTAGTCGGCAAGAGAGATGAGAGAAGGAAAAAGAAAGGAATAATACCAGTATTGTCTCAGTAAAAAAGCAATGAAACAGAGAGAAGTCTTGTTACATACCCAGCATGATATTGGTAGAACTAGACATGTAACGAATCCTTCTAACTTATTACTAATCTCTGCTTCCAGGGCCCAAGATGTGGAGTGGAAAGGAGGCAGAGGGAGAGGGGGGAGAGACGTTTCTGTGTATCAATTCAGAATGGATATGTTTTCTGTTATATCTTCTTAATCCATATCATCACCTGTAATTTCCATCATGATTCCCTGAAGGTTTGCAGTGCAGGAGACAGAAAGATGTAGAAGGAAAGAGCTGGTGTTCTATAAATCATTATTGAATTGATAAATTGGTTGGTAAGAGCTAAGGGAACAAGAAAGAAGGTTTTATTGCATGTGAATACATGTGAATTCACATGTATACACACATAGGTACAATTCCTAATGATCTGGGCCTATGTGAAGAAAAAGGAATTTAATAGCCTAAAAAGAATTGGAATTTATGAAATTCGAACATGGGAGTAAATAGGGAATCTGTTCATTTCTCTGACTTCTGTGTTTTTAGTCTCAGTGAACTGTCAACTACCAGACACTTCTTATTTATGACAAAGTATCTTCTTTTCAAAATTATCAAAGAACTATATTTGTCAAGTACATTTTTGTTGATATGTCAGATTTAATTGTGTAACATGCTTCCTCACTCCAGTCCAGGTGTATGTAAGATCAAGATGACAGTAACAAGCAGCATCAACTTGACTTGGCTCTCAGAATCCCTTAATCCCATCCAACCAAGTGCATGCTGCTCTTCAGTGTGGGCTTGTGTAATACTCTAGCTGCACAAGACTGGGAAGGATGGGAAACTACTAGATTCTACAAATGTCCTTGGATGGCTAGTACCCAGTGCCTCACGGGGGTAGGACCTCAGATGGGTGTTACCTGTGTCACCAATTACTACAGTCCTGAAAGCATAGGTAGGGTCCTCTGTAGCTGAGTCTGTGGTCAACAGAGATCATTCAGTTCAGTTCAGTTGCTCAGTAGTGTCCAACTCTTTGTGACCCCATGGACCGCAGCACGCCAGGCCTCCCTGTCCATCACCAACTCCCGGAGTTTACCCAAACTCATGTCCATATTAAGATCATTGTAAGCAGTAATTTCCCAATAAAGCAATACGGAGGAGGAATTGAAAATGGCAACATGTAGCACTAGAAAGAAAAAGTGTGGTCTCAACAATGTAGGGTAAGGACCAGGCCTTCTGTTTGCTTTCAGGCTCTTAATATTTTTGTGTAATGTAACTATGGATGGGGATGGGATTTGCAAAAACTTATTTTGATATAACCCTATTTATTTATTTTTGCTTTTGTTTCCCTTGCCTGAGGAGATATATATTTAAAAAAATATATTGCTAACACTAATGTCAAAAAGTATACTGCCTATATTTTCTCCAAGAAGTTTTATGGTTTCACCTCTTCAACTGTCTTTAATTCATCTTGTATACACAGTGTTCATCAATGATATTGGCCTATACTTTTGTGTGTGTGTGTGTGAATCTTTGTCTGGTTTTTGTTACAGGCCTCATAGAATGAATATGGAAGAATGTCATCCTCTGAAGTTTTTTGGAATAGTTTTAGAAGTGTTAAGTATTTTCTAAATATTTGGTGGAATTCATCTGGTCTTTAACTTTTGGTTTTTGGGAATTTGCTTATTTTTAATTCAGTTTTATCACAGGTAATTGGTCTGTTCATATTTTTTTATTTCTTCTTGGTTCAGTCTTGGGGGATTGTACATTTCTAGGAATTTGTCTGTTTCTTCTAGGTTGTCCATTTTATTGGCATAGAGTTGTTCATAGTAATCTTTTATGATCCTTTGTATTTCTGTGGTATTGGTTGTAGCTTCTCCTTTTTCATTTCTAATTATATTGATTTAAACCTTTTCCCTTTTTTTCTTGGTAAGTCTAGCTATAAATTTATCAATTCTGTGTATAATTTTAAAGAACCAGCTCTTGGTATCATTGAACTTTTCTATTTCTTGCTTGTTTGTTTGTTTTTAGTCTCTACTTCATTTTTTCTGCTCTGCTCTTTGTTATTTCTCTCCTACTAACTTTGGGTTTTGTTTTTTTCTCTTTTTTTTTAGTTTCTTAAGTGTAAGTTTCTTGAAATTTTTCTTGTTTCCTGAGATAAGCTTGTATTGCTATAAACTTTCCTCTCAGAACTGCTTTTGCTGAAATTCATAGATTTTGGAATATTCTGTTTTCCTTGTCATTTGTCTCCAGGCATTTAAAAATTTTTTTTCCTCTTTGATTTCTTCAGTCACTCATTGGTTCTTTAGTAGCATGTTGTTTAGCCTCCATGTATCTGTGGTTTTCCAGTTTCCTCATAGTTGATTTCTAGTTTCATAACATTGTGGTCAGAAAAGGTGATTGATAAGATTTCAGTCTTCTTCAATATACTAAGATGTTTTGTGGACTAGTATATGATGTATCCCGGAGAACATTCCAGATACACTTGAAAAGAATGTGTATTCTGATGCTTTTGGAGGAATTGGTTCATTCAGTCACTTAGATTTAATTTTTTGACACGTCTTTATATTTAAGTGAGTTTCTTGTAGACAGTATATTCTTGGGTATTATTTTTATTCAATCTTTTCATTTTATTCAAGCCTCAATTTTTGTGATTTAATGAATATGTTTAGACTTTGATTTTAATGTAATTATTGTTATTGGATTAAAATCTATCATCTTATTTTATCATGTTTTATTTGTTCTGTCTCTTTCCCTTTCATTTGGAGTGTTCTTATGATTCCATTTTATCTCCACAATTGGCTTTCTATTTGCACCTCATTTTTTAAAAGTTACCTCACAGTTCAAATATGCATCTTTAATTCATCACAGTCTACCTTCAAATATTATAGTGCTTCATATGTTGGATAAGGGCCTTACACCAGTATATTTCCAATTCTACCCTTCCGTTCTTTGTGCTATAGCTATCATACCTTATATTTTACATATGCTACCAAAAATATGCTGATACAACTGATTTTTCCTTTAGATAATCAGTTGTCTTGTAAAGCAGTTAAAAATAAGGAAAAAAGAATTTTATATTTGCCTTCATTTATGCCAAAGCTTTTCATTTATTTGTGCAGACTCAAGTATGGAACAGAATATTTCTTCCTAAAGTTAATGAAGGTGGTGGTCCTGGTGGTCCAGTGGCTAAGAATTTGCCTTTCAATGCAGAGGACTCAGGATCAATCCCTGATTGGCGAACTAAGATCCCACATGTCTCAGGGCAATTAAGCCTGTGCACTGCAACTAGAGAGCTTATGAACTGCAAGGAAGACCCAGTACAGCCAAAATATAAAAAATAAAGTTAATGAAAATATTTTCCTAAAATTGTAAGAAAAACTATTATGTCATCCAAGAGGCTGTTTGTCAAGGTTCATAGAAGATAAGAATTGATATCACAGTTACTCCTTTTCAGTGTGAACATGTATTAAATGGCTTAATGTGTAGTTGACTATTTTTATCTCTTCAGGGTAACTTTTTTGTATTTTCACACTTTTATATAAGACTGTGACATTTATATTCAAATATTTCTGTAAAGTTCAAACTCTTTTAGAAGAAAATATTTGCAAGCAGTGTGACCAATAAAGGTTTAATTTCCAAAGTATACATAACCTATACAACTCAGTAACAAAAAACCCCCAAAACCTAACAAAAAATGGGCAAAAGACATAAACAGACATTTCTTCAAAAAAGAAATACACATGCCAATAAACACATAAAAAGATACTTAACATTGCTAATTACGAGAGAAATGCACATCAAAATTGCAAAAAGTATAACCTCATATCTTTTTGTCCTTTTATTTAAAAAAAAGATATGAGGTTACACCTTACGAGTTACAAGATGGAATCAATATAGGTAGGAGAAATATCAACAACCTCAGATATGCAGATCAGTTCAGCTCAGTCGCTCAGTCGTGTCCAACTCTTTGGGACCCGATGAATTGCAGCACGCCAGGTCTCCCTGTCCATCACCAACTCCCGGAGTTCACTCAGACTCATGTCCATCGAGTCAGTGATGCCAAGATATGCAGATAATACCTCTCTAATAGCAGAAAGTGAAGAGGAACTAAAGAGCCTCTTGATGAGGGTGAAGGAGGAGAGTGAAAGAGTCAGCTTAAAACCAAATATAAAAAAACTATGATCATGGCATCTGTCCCCATTACTTCATGGAAAATAGAAGGGGAAAAGATGGAAACAGTGACAGTTTTCCTCTTCTTGGGCTCTAAAATCACTGTGGATGGTGACTGCAGCCATGAAATCAGAAAATGTTTGCTTCTTGGCAGGAAAGCTATGACAAACCTAGAGACTGTATTGAAGAGCAGAGATATTACTATGCTGACAAAAGTCCATATAGTCAGGCTATGGTCTTACCAGTGGTCACGTATGGTTGTGAGAGCTGGATTGTAAAGGCTGAATGCCAAAGAATGGATGCCTTTGAACTGTGATGCTGGAGAAGACTCCTGAAAGTCCCTTGGATAGCAAGGAGATCAAACCAGTCAATCTTAAGGGAAGTCAACCCTGAATACTCATTGGAAGGACTGATGCTGAAGCTGAACTTCCACTCATTGCAAAAGTCTCTGATGCTGGAAAAGATAGAGGGCGAAGGGGAAGAGGGCATCAGAGGATGAAATGGTTGGATGGCATCACCAATGCAATGGACATGAACTTGGGCAAACTTCAGGAGATGGTGAGGGACTGGGAGGCCTGGTGTGCTGCACTCCATGGGGTCACAAAGAATCGGGCATGACTGGGTGACTGAACAACAACAACATAGCCTCATACTGGTTGGAATGGGCATCATTAAAAAAATCTTTAAGGGAACCCTCCTACACCGTTGGTTGAAATGTAAGTTGGTGCAGCCACTATGGAGAACAGTATGGAGGTTTCTTAAAGCACTAAAAATAGAATTACCATGTGATACAATAATCCCCCTCTTGGGCATATATCCAGAGAAAGCTGTAATTCAAAAAGATACGTGCATCCCAATGTTCATAGCAGCCCTGTTTACAACAGCCAAGGATGGAAGTGATCTAAACGTCTATCGACAAGGAATGGATAATAAAATGTAGCATATGTACACAATGGAGTACTACTCAGCCATAAAAAAGAAAGAAAGGATGCCATTTGAAACAGCATTGTAGAACTAGAAATTTTCATACTAAGTTAAGTAGCAAGGTAATGCTCAAAATTCTTCAAGATAGGCTTCAAAAGTACATGAACCAGCAAATTCCAGATGAACAAGCTGGATGAACAAAAGGCAGAGGAACCAGATATCAAAGTGCCAGCATCCATTGGATCATAGGAAAACCAAGGTAATTCCAGAAAATCATCTATTTCTGCTTCCTTGACTATACTAAGGTCTTTGATTCTGTGGATCACAACAAACTGGAAAATTCTTAAAGAGTTGCGAATACCAGACCACTTACCTGCCTCCTGAGAAATCTGTATGCAGGTCAAGAAGCAATAGTTAGAACCAGACATGGAACAATGGAACAACAGACTGGTTCAAAATTGGGAAAGGAGTATGTCAAGGTTGTATATTGTCACCCTGCTTATTTAACTTCTATGCAGAGTACATCATCCAAAATGCTGGGCTGGATGAAGCACAAGCTGTAAACCTGACTGTTGGGAGAAATATCAGTAACCTCAGATATGCAGATGATACCACCTTCATGGCACAAAGCGAAGAGGAACTACAGAGCCTTTTGATGAAGATGAAAGAGGAGAGTGAAAAAGGTGGCTGAAAACTCAACATTCAAAAAACAAATATCATGGCATCTGGTTCCATCACTTCATGGGAACTAGATGAGGAAAAAGTGGACACAGTGATAGACTATTTTCTTGGTCTTCAAAATCACTGCAGATGGTGACTACAGCCATGAAATTAAAAGATGTTTGCTGCTTGGAAGAAAAGCTATGGCCAACTAAGACAGTGTATTATAAAGCAGAGACATTACTTTGCCAACAAGGTCCATCTAGGCAAAGCTATGGTTTTTCCCAGTATTCATGTCTGGATGTGAGAGTTGGACCATAAAGAAAGCTGAGCACCAAAGAATTGTTGCTTTTGAACTGTGGTGTTGGAGAAGATTCATGAGAGTCCCTTGGACTGCAAGGAGATCCAACCAATCCCTCCTAAAGGAAATCATTCCTGAATATTCATTGGAAGGACTGATGCTGAAGCTGAAGCTCCAATACTTTGGCCACCTGATGTGAAGAACTGACTCCTTAGAAAAGATCCTGATGCTGGGAAAGATTGAAGGCGGGAGAAGAAGGGGACAACAGAAGATGAGATGGTTGGGTGACATTACTGACTCGATGGACATAAGTTTGAGCAAGCTCTGGGAGTTAGTGATGGACCGAGAAACCTGGCGTGCTGCAGTCCATGGTGTCACAAAGAGTTGGATGCAACTGAGCGACTGAACTGAATTAGGTCTTTGAAGATTGTGTTTGAAATGGTACAATACTTGCAAATATATAATTCTGGTTTAGATGTGAGATGGGAAGGAAGGTGGGAGGGATGTTCAGGTGGGAGGGGACATATGTAAACCCATGGCTGATTCATGCTGATGTTTGGTAGAAACCAATGCAATATTGTAAGGCTATTATCCTTCAATTAACAATAAAGGAATTTAATAAAAATATAATTCACATACATTTGTGTACATTTGTAAGTTTTCTGTTGCTTTTGTGTGTCTCTGTATAGGTCATCAGTCTTACTTCAAATGTAATACATACCAAAAAAAGTATTTGCATATGTTAAAATATCTGTATGCTTAACTGATAGCTCTATTCACCTCCAAGATTTATGTAAATTTTTGTAAGTTTATTTTGTAAGTCCATTACATGGTTATGTGTCAATGAGACCAAAGTCATAATTCTCATAGGTTAGTTGTTTCAACTTTTACCTTCTGAGCCCAGTCACCAGGCTTATACAATCACTGCTTCTAAAATGTCTCTGTTAGTGCAGGCTGCTATAACAGACGGAGAAGGCAAGGGCACCCCATTCCAGTACTCTTGCCTGGAAAATCCCATGGATGGAGGAGCCTGGTAGGCTGCAATCCATGAGGTTGCTAAGAATTGGATGTGACTAAGCGACTTCACTTTCACTTTTCAGTTTCATGCATTTGAGAAGGAAATGGCAACCCACTCCAGTGTTCTTGCCTGGAGAATCCCAGGGACGGGGGAGCCTGATGGGAGGCAGTCTATGGGGCTGCACAGAGTTGGACATGACTGAAGCTACTTAGCAGCAGCAGCAGCAGCTATAATAGAACATCATTGACTGGGCGGCTAATAAGCAATAGACATTAAGTTCTCGAAGTTCTGGAGACTGGAAGTCTAAGGTCAGGATATCAGCATGGTTTTGGAAAAAGCCCTCCTCTGGGTTGCAGATGGTTACTTCTCACTGTTCCCTCACAGGAGAGAGCCAAGGGAGAAAGCAAGATCTCTCATGACTCTTATCCCATTCATGAGGGTTGCACACTCTTGATCTTATCTAATTCTACTTACCTCCCAAAGCCCAACCTTCTAATACCATCACATCAAGGGGTAAGGTTTCAACATAGGAATTTGATGGTGGAGGAGACACAAACATCCAGTCCATAACAATAACAGCAACCAAAAAACTGAAAACCTACAGATAGGAACTCAAAAAACAAGTAACTTGTTTCTGTGTGAAAGATTAGCCTAATACTTTGGCCACTTGATGTGAAGGGTTGACTCATTGGAAAAGACCCTGATGGGAAAGGTTGAGGGCAAGATGAGATGGTTGGATGGCATCACCAACTCAATGGACATGAGTCTGAGCAAACTCCAGAAGATAGTGAAGGACAGGGAAGCCTGGCATGCTGAAGTTCATGGGGTTGCAAAGAGTTGGACACAACTTAGCAACTGTCCAACAACCACCATAACACTGTCCGAAACATAGCTATGACCTACACAAACAGCAAGGCTCAATATCCACTCTAGCCCAGGGCATAAAGAAATTTTCAGTTGGTTCTTTTCATCCTATGTTGGGAAGGAGACACAGCACCTCTACCACCATCACAAGGTGTCCAGAGGAGGAGGCTCCCTAGGGTATAAGAACACTACAGGGTAAGCGGACCACAGGCAGAGAAGACTGGGAGGACGTTGGAGCGCTGGGAAGGAGGCAGTGGCACACTGCTCTGTATCCAGTCTGCTTTCACAGGCTGAAACTCTCCTTTCCTCATCTTTCCAAACCTAGTTTCCCTCTTTTCCTCTTGCACTCTTTCCCCTGTCTTCCCTAACTAGAGTCTCACGTAAGGCCTAGAAGGTAAAGCGTCCACAGCTTCCTTCCTGGAGCATTTGTTTCTCTTCACTAAGTGGTAACTTATGGCTATCCAATACCAATGAGAGTATGGAAAGGAAGGGGAGAAACCAGAAAACAACAGATTAATTCCTGGAGGTATGACCTTGCCATGTTCATAGACGATCTTCAGGGCCACAGTTTTAGACATTGCTGTGATGTATTTACATAACCTCCTGCCTGGATTTTCATCTTCTCTCCCTGTTCCTCTGCTTGCCTCTTTAAAATACTTAGATCTGTTGGCTTTTTTTTTTTTTTTAATCTCTTAACTCTGTATTCCTCTTGAGTTACTACTTTATTCCTTGCCTTCAGAGTTAGTCTCTTGAAATAATCTCTACACCAGGGGCATTCAAACTGGGAGACAGGTACCCCTGGAAATGTGCCAAGCTGTAAAAGGCACTGTAGTTTAATGGTAGGTGTGCAGGTCACACATAATAAGTCTACTCCAAGCTCCCTGTCTCCCTAAACCTTTGGGTTCCCTTCAACACATAATGCAGGGAAGCTCAGACATCTCAATCTCATTGTCATCAGCCGCCAATCAGTCCAAGTTTCAGTAAATCCAAAAGGTAGTTTACTAGAGGCAACTACAGTTGCATGAATTAATACTTGAAACCTGAAACCTCCAGTAAGTGCACCCGTATTAATTTAATTAGCCCATTTTTATATTCTTCCCTCTTTAGACTAACACCTTTAGAATACATTTCCACATACATTGCCCAGTTTCTGCTGGAATATATTCATAATATCTTGCGATTAGTTTGGTGTGTAAGTTGTCATCTCCCGTAATTGTTTTGACCCTTTGAAATGTGGTGAAATTTGACCACAGTTACAGGTATAATGAAAACAGGAAGTGATTATGGTGGGTATTGAGAAGAAAGAACATCCCCCTTCAAGGTGTATGTCTGAAGTGAGATTAGCACAGGAAGACTAGTAATCTCAGACAAAAGATAGAAAGCTATGTCTGCAGACATAAGGGAGGCTTAGATTCTGAGTTTTATCTGAGTCTAACTAAATGTTCTCATCTCAAGTTTTAGGGTTCCATAATGTCCTGGTCAATACTATAATTTTCACATGGG
The DNA here is from genome assembly GCF_000754665.1 of Bison bison bison. Classification (NCBI taxonomy): domain Eukaryota; kingdom Metazoa; phylum Chordata; class Mammalia; order Artiodactyla; family Bovidae; genus Bison; species Bison bison. The sequence continues at coordinate 3,812,015 of NW_011495045.1, read as the reverse complement.
ATACTTAGTGAAGCTGTGAATTTAACACTTGCTATAATTCTGCAACCCACAATATTAAGTTTTATGTTTGATTTTCAGCATCAGCTCTGTAGTGACAAGAACTGAGATTCTTTTTAGGATGTCATAGTTCTGTGGTTCGAAGACCATGATTTTAACTAAGAGTTATAGAACCTAAGATTGTCATTTTCTTTCTGTAAGTTCTCTAGTGTACTCAGAATAGTCTATGATAGTCAAATATAGCTGCAAGGACTCCAACAACACTTGTTCAATTGGCATTTAATTAACCATAGGTGAGAAGTTAATCGTAAATTACTTCATTCCATTTCCCATTGGCAAGAAGCTCAACATATTACCCAATCCCCAAATTCATCTTTTTGGGTCTGTCTCCTGGGACCACCTCAGATATGAATTCTAATAGCAGTCAGAGTTCAATTAGGAGACAGAAACCATACCAGTAATTAGAGCAAGAGAAATTTAAAATAAAGAATTGTTAAGTAATAAAAGGTAGTTAACTATTAACAAGGCTAGGGATGACTCAAATATCCTAAGTAGCAAGTACAAGGAGAAGGCAATGGCAACCCACTCTAGTACTCTTGCCTGGAGAGTCCCATGGACAGAGGAGCCTGGTGGGCTGCAGTCCATGGGGTTGCGAAGAGTTAGACATGACTGAGTGACTTCATTTTCACTTTTCACTTCCATGCATTGGAGAAGGAAATGGCAACCCACTCCAGTATTCTTGCCTGGAGAGTCCCAGGGACAGCAGAGCCTGGTGTGCTGCCATCCATGGGGTTGCAAGGAGTAGGACATGACTGAAGCGACTTAGCAGCAGCAGCAGTCTGTAGTCTAAGAAAGAGTGAGAAACGTATAAACAAAGGATTGAGCAGAGACCTGAGACGTCTTGAAAGAGAACATGGCTACCACAGAAAGACACAGCCTGGCCACAGTGTGTAAGCTTGGCAGAGGCTCTGGGTCAGAGCTGGTCTGCAGCAGTGGCTCACCATTGACAGAAGAGATAGGTGAATAGCTGTTTCATAGACACAGGACTGGGCTTCCCTGGTCGCTCAGCTGGTAGAGGATCCACCTGCAACACAGGAAGTTCAATCCCTGGGTTAGGAAGTTCCCCTGGAGAAGGGATTACGCTACCCACTCCAGTGTTCTTGGGCTTCCCTGGTGGCTCAGATGGTAAAAAAGCTGCGGGAGACCTAGGTTCTATCCCTGAGTTGGGAAGATCCCCTGGAGGAGGGCATGACAACCCACTGCAGTATTCTTGCCTGGAGAATCCCTATGGACAGAGGAACCTGGTGGGCTACAGTCCATGGGGTCACACAGAGTCGGACACTACTGAGCAACTAAGCACAGCACAGACATAGGACTAATTGTTATTAAGACTTCAATTTGACACCCCCCTAAACCTGCCTTTTCAATATGTTGGTGACTCACTCCCACATTCATCGATGCCTCATTTTCTTGAATTCAAAGCCTCTCTGATTCAATTTCTCCAGTGTGAATTTTGCTCTAGTTTTCTGCACAAGTGAGGGAGGAGTCATAGAGTAGTGGAGGACATCTAGGTGTGCTAACTTCTCCTTTCAAACAACCCTTCTATTTTCAACCCAACCCTGATCCCCTGGCTTCAAAGGTTGCTGAAGACTGCACACTCGAATCTTTATGGAATTCATAAGTAGAGAAAGTTTCACTTGTTACCTCTTCTCTGTAGGCACTTGGGTGATTTCTGGGAGTTTTGAGGAGAAAAGACAGAAGTCCTTTCTTTTGTTCAGTGTATCATATTTAACCAAAATCTCTCTTACCTTTTTGTTGTCTATTTCACTTAAAAACATGTCCTCTTTAGTCTATGGGATATTTATTTTGGTGTGTGAAGGGAGATGAGGATGTACAGAGTACATCACCACTGTACCAGAGTGAGCCAAAACCTCATCCATTCGTTGAGCATCTTTTCTTTCTCTCGTTTATAACACATAGGGAGGAGCACACTTTGCTTTCAGAAATCAGAAATGGTATACAATATTTATAACATTTTCTCTGGGCCTTAAATGATCAGACAACTAGAGATGTGTAGAAGGAAGTAATTGAGGCATATGAAACGATGGGTGGGACTGTGTGCAGAACTGAAAAAAATGGGAAGTGAAAAATGAGGTTGATAAGAAGACATTGAGCCTGATCTTAAAGGGCATTTTATACCATATAAAAAAAATTGAACTTTATGTATAAGAACCACTAGGTCATAAGAGATACACACAAACCATCTTGTACACAGTTGATTAATTGACCTCATAGTGGTCCCTTTTCAGTTCTATTGACTAGTAATTTTCCAGTTTTTACTCTCCCAAGCATGCTTAAGATTCCATCAATTTCTATGCTTCTATAATTTTTTACTTCTTTCTGCATCTGAATGTAACAGGACTGAAGAATACTCATCTTATGTATGCTAAATAAATTCTCCCCTATTTCCTGGATAACTGGGAAACTATACACACACACAAAGGAGACACAAGAGGCCTCAGCAGGAAGCAAAAGCCAAGGGACACTTGACAGCTGGCTAAGCTCTGAATGCACTCACCAATTCCCACACAAATGGATCAGCAGAGTGTGGAAGCCTTTTAGGCTCAGAGTGTTTGAAAACAAACACCATCCAAATCACTGGCTGACTACTAAGTCATGAAGTTACAAAAGTAAACGCTAGGAGGTTAGACTGAAAGAAATAAAAATTGCAATAAATATGTCAGCGGATATACTACCAGCTGCATACTGTGGAAAAGACAAAATCTGTAGTTCAAGTCCAGGGGAGATATAAACAAACAAAAACTCTCAAAATCCATGCTTGCTACAATATCCTCATATTAATTAAAATGCCTAGTTTCAAAAAAAGACAAAGGTATGCAAAGAAGCAGAGAAGTAAAAAAGTAATCAGTACAAACTGACAGGGAGCACAAATGTTGGATTTATCACAAAAAAGACTTCAGAGCAACTATTATAAAGAAGCACAAATAATTTTAAAAATATATTTTGACAATCTTATATATGTATATATAATATATACTCTTAGCAATTGAGGCTATCAATATAAATATAAAGTTTTTAAAAATAAGATTCTACAATTGAAAAATGCCACACTAAATTTTTTTTAATTACTAGACGGGCTTAACAGCAGATCTCAGATGTCAGAAGCATCAGTGAACTCAAAATAGAGCTATAGAAATTGTTCAATCAGAACTACAGAGTAAAAAAAAAAAAAAAAAAAAGAAAACAGGAAAAAATAACAGAATCTCAAAGACCTATGGGATAACATCAAG
>NW_011495045.1:3801737-3808607 GCF_000754665.1 Bison bison bison | reverse complement strand
TAAAAAACACAGAGAAAAAAAAAAAAAAAAACAGAAAGAAAACAGGAAAAAATAACAGAATCTCAAAGACCTATGGGATAACATCAAGCATATAATAGGAACCCAAAAGAGAGGAAAGAGTGAATGATTCTGAAAAATATTTGAAGGAAAAAGGCCAAAACCTCAAATTTGATGAAAAACAAATGTATATATAGATTCAAGAAGCACAAATAATCCTAAGTAAGAAAAAGACAAAGGTACCTGTACCTAGACAAAGGGGAAATATTAAACAGTAGAAGAAAAAAAAATGGATAAGATTTTCTCTTTCTTTGTCTCGGTGTGGATATCTTTGTGACACAGTTTAGATTCAAAGATTCTAAAGTAAACAGTAAAGGATGGAAAAGGGTAATAATGCAAACAGAAACTATACGGCAACTGCACTGTATATACTTTAGAAAAGATTCCTTGGGACCAAGTGGGACATGTCATATATTTAACAGTTGTAAATGGGTAACAGCTAAAAACAGCCACAAAATACATAAAGCAAAAACTGTCAGAATGAAAGGAGAAATAGACAATTAAACAGTTGTAGTTAGAGATTTCAATAATTCTCTCAAAGTAATTGATAAAGCAAGCAGACAGAAAATTAGTAAAGATATAGATGAACATGAACAGAACCACCAACCAATTGATATATAGAGGACTCTCCACTCAAATAGCAGAATAGACTTTTTTTTCAATGACATGGAGCCTTCTTCTCTAGTAGAGATCATATGCTGGGATATAAGGCAAGTTTCAATAAATTAAAAACTATGTTCACTGATCTCAATGGAATCAAATTGTAAATCAACAAAGGAAAAAAATTTGGAGAATCTCCAACATTTGGAAATTAAGAAACACACTTTTAAGTAACTGTGAGTCAAGGAAGAAATTACAAATAAAACCAGAAAATACACTGAACTAAATATGAAAATATAACATGTCAAAATTTATAGACTGCAGCTAAGACAAAGCTTAGATAGCATTATATGCTTCTATTAAAAAGGAAGAAAGACCTAAAATCTATAATGTAAGTTTTTACTATAAGAAGCTAGAAAAAGTAGAGCAAATCAGATCTATAGTAAATATATAGAAGTAAATAATAAAGATCAGAGCAGAAATAAATGAAATAGAAAATAAGGATACAGTAGAAAAAACAATAAAACCAAAAGTAGACTTTTTAATGCAATCCATAAAATCTATAAGCTTTCAGCTAGACTGACAAAGAAAAAAAAAGAGAAGATGCAAATTACCTAAACCAAAAATGAGACTCAACAGAAATTAGAAGGAATAGTACAAACAACTTCATAACACTAAAACTCTCAAGAAGAAACAGAAAATATGAAGAGATCTATATCCAGTAAATAAATGAAATTTTATTAAGAACTTTCCACAAAGAAAATCCTAGACCCAGAATACTTCACTGCTGGAGTCTATCAAACATAACAATAGAAATAACATCAGTCACATAGGAATTCTTTCATAAAGTAGCAGAAGAGGAACCGTTTCCCCAATCCATATTGTAAAGCCAGTATTATCCTGATAGTAAAGCCACATCACAAGAAAACTACAAACTAATACCTCTCATAAACATAGGCATAAAAATTCTTATCAGTAAACAGAATCTAGCAATGAATAGAAAAGATTATGCACCAAACCAAATAGAGTTTATCTCTGCTGCTGCTGCTGCTAAGTCACTTCAGTCGTGTCCGACTCTGTGCGAACCCATAGATGGCAGCCCACCAGGCTCCCCCGTCCCTGGGATACTCTGGGCAAGAACACTGGAGTGGGTTGCCATTTGCTTCTCCAATGCATGAAAGTGAAAAGTGAAAGTGAAGTCGCTCAGTTGTGTCCGACTCTTCACAATCCCATGGACTGCAACCCACCAGGCTCCTCTGTTCATGGGATTTTCCAGGCAAGAGCACCTGAGTGGGGTGCCATCACCTTCTCCAAGAGTTTATCTCAGGTAAGTAAAATTGCTTTAACATTAAAAAGTCAATTGATGAAATATATTATATTAATAGAATAAAGGATCAGATCAGATCAGATCAGTTGCTTAGTCGTGTCCGACTCTTTGCGACCCCATGAATCGCAGCACGCCAGGCCTCCCTGTCCATCACCAACTCTCGGAGTTCACTCAGACTCAGTCCATTGAGTCAGTGATGCCATCCAGCCATCTCATCCTCTGTCGTCCCCTTCTCCTCCTGCCCCCAATCCCTCCCAGTGTCAGAGTCTTTTCCAATGAGTCAACTCTTTGCATGAGGTGGCCAAAGTACTGGAGTTTCAGCTTTAGCATCATTCCTTCCAAAGAAATCCCAGGGCTGATCTCCTTCAGAATGGACTGGTTGGATCTCCTTGCAGTCCAAGGGACTCTCAAGAGTCTTCTCCAAAACCACAGTTTAAAAGCATCAATTCTTTGGCGCTCAGCCTTCTTCACAGTCCAACTCTCACATCCATACATGACCACAAGGAAAACCATAGCCTTGACTAGACGAACCTTTGTTGGCAAAGTAATATCTCTGCTTTTGTATATGCTATCTAGGTTGGTCATAACTTTCCTTCCAAGGAGTAAGCGTCTTTTAATTTCATGGCTGCAGTCACCACCTGCAGTGATTTTGGAGCCCCCAAAAATAAAATCTGACACTTTCCACTGTTTCCCCATCTATTTCCCATGAAGTGATGGGACCAGATGCCATGATCTTTGTTTTCTGAATGTTGAGCTTTAAGCCAACTTTTTCACTCTCCACTTTCACTTTCATCAAGAGGCTTTTGAGTTCTTCACTTTCTGCCATAAGGGTGGTGTCATCTGCGTATCTGAGGTTATTGATATTTCTCCTGGCAATCTTGAATTCAACTTGTGTTTCTTCCAGTCCAGCGTTTCTCATGATGTACTCTGCATAGAAGTTAAATAAACAGGGTGACAATATACAGCCTTGACGAACTCCTTTTCCTATTTGGAACCAGTCTGTTGTTCCATGTCCAGTTCTAACTGTTGCTTCCTGACCTGCATACAAATTTCTCAAGAGGCAGATCAGGTGGTCTGGTATTCCCATCTCTTTCATAATTTTCCGCAGTTTATTGTGATCCACACAGTCAAAGGCTTTGGCATAGTCAATAAAGCAGAAACAGATGTTTTTCTGGAACTCTCGCTTTTTCCATGATCCAGCGGATGTTGGCAATTTGATCTCTGGTTCCTCTGCCTTTTCTAAAACCAGCTTGAACATCAGGAAGTTCATGGTTCACATATTGCTGAATATGCTGAAGCCTGGCATGGAGAATTTTGAGCATTACATTTTGAGATGAGTGCAATTGTGCAGTAGTTTGAGCATTCTTTGGCATTGCCTTTCTTTGGGATTGGAATGAAAACTGACCTTTACCAGTCCTGTGGCCACTGCTGAGTTTTCCAAATTTGCTGGCATATTGAGTGCAGCACTTTCACAGCATCATCTTTCAGGATTTGGAATAGCTCAACTGGAATGCCATCACCTCCACTAGCTTTGTTCGTAGTGATGCTTTCTAAGGCCCACTTGACTTCACATTCCAGGATGTCTGGCTCTAGGTCAGTGATCACACCTTCGTGATTATCTGGGTCATGAAGCTCTTTTTTGTACAGTTCTTCTGTGTATTCTTGCCATCCCTTCTTAGTATCTTCTGCTTCTGGTAGGTCCATACCATTTCTGTCCTTTATCGAGCCCATCTTTGCATGAAATGTTCCTTTGGTATCTCTGATTTTCTTGAAGAGATCTCTAGTCTTTCCCATTCTGTTGTTTTCCTCTATTTCTTTGTATTGATCGCTGAGGAAGGCTTTCTTATCTCTTCTTGCTATTCTTTGGAACTCTGCATTCAGATGTTTATATCTTTCCTTTTCTCCTTTGCTTTTCCCTTCTCTTCTTTTCACAGCTATTTGTAAGGCCTCCCTAGACAGCCATTTTGCTTTTTTGCATTTCTTTTCCATGGAGATGGTATTGATCCCTGTCTCCTATACAATGTCACGAACCTCATTCCATAGTTCATCAGGCACTCTATCTATCAGATCCAGGCCCTTAAATCTATTTCTCACCTCCACTGTATAATCATAAGGGATTTGATTTAGGTCATACCTGAATGGTCTAGTGGTTCTCCCTACTTTCTTCAATTTAAGTCTGAATTTGGCAATAAGGAGTTCATGGTCTGAGCCACAGTCAGCTCCTGGTCTTGTTTTTGCTGACTGTATAATATTCATGTAATCATTTCAGTAGATACTGAAAAAGCAATTGACAAAATCCAACACCTTTTCACCCCACTCCAGTAGTCTTGCCTGGAAAATCCCATGGACAGAGGAGCCTGGTGGGCTGCATTCCATGGGGTTGCTAAGAGTCAGACACGACTGAGTGACTTCACTTTCACTTTCTAACACCTTTGCATGATAGAAACACCAATAAATTAGGACTAAAAGGGAATGTACTTAATTTGATGAACAATATTTATTAAATACCTATAGCTAACATGATACTTAATGGTGAAAGACTGAATGTTTTCACAGTAAAATCCATAGGTTTATAAAAAAGAAAGAAGGAAGAAAAAAATGAAAAATACGAAGAAAAAAGAAAGAAGTCCTTTGAGTCTAATCTAATGCGTTGCTTAAAATAGAGATGGATAAGGAACGTTTGGGAGGGAGAAAAACTATCATCTTTGCAACCAAAAGTTCTGTATTGATGCTCTAGGAAAGAACATGGTAGATCTGAAGGGGAAAAGTGGAAGTGATGGGTAAGTGATCCTAGGAAATTCTCATATGCATGTTTATTCTTTTCCATGTGGAGACCTGACTCCATATTTGTTTGCCTATGTATGGTTGGTATTATAATGAGAAACTACACCAATTCAGTGCTGTCTTTCACATTTTGGCTGGTATATTTATACTGGAAAATGCTCAACACTGTTATTGATCCTATTGCATTAGCATCTACTCACACTAAGGAAGTAAGCCTTCTCATCTGAGTTTCAGCTTTGATGAAGGATGTATTTGAATTTGTTTTGGAAAAGGCTAGGACCACCTGATCTATCCCATAAGAAGGGTTATTGGGTCTCCTGTAACAGGTATTATTGGAATCTATCCCCTGAGAAGGGTTATTGGTGTAAGACCAACATTTTAATCAGGGTGCTGAGTGCTGAAATAGTCCAGTAGCACTCATGGCCACTGACACTGAACAAGGAACGAGGCCGGCACCATGTTAGATGGAATCTAAATTCACAGCGAGCTACTGGAACTGGAACTAGTCATAAACAGAAATAACTTAGGTGGGTACTTTCCTGGACAGGTGAATACTAGCACAAATACAAAACGTAGCAGAAATGTTGGAGGGTTCCTGTACCTAAAACTTAAACATGGTTACACAGCATGTCAAGTAAGGATCCTCGCTCACATTTTTGTTCATTGGAACATTGAAGTTACCCTTAAAACTCATCTCTAAATTTTAGCTCCAGTCCTATTGCTAAAAACCACTACATCAACCATTACTTTTTAAAACTTTATCTAACTTGAGAGATCTGGGGGACTTCCCTGGTGCTCCAGTGGTTAAGAATCTGCCGTCCAATGCAGGGGACACAGATCCCATCTCTGGCTGGGGAACTAAGATCCCACATGCTGTGAAGCAACAAATCATACCTGCCACAACCAGAGAGAAGCCTGTGCACCACAGCAAAAGATCCTACGTGCTGCAGCTAAAACCCAGTGCAGACAAATAAATATTTAGAAAGAGAGAGAGAGACCTGTAAGGGGCAATAACGCAGGCTAACATTTACTGAGTACTTACAATGTACCAGGCCCTGTTCTATGTGCTTTACAGGTATTAATTAACTGTCACAATAGCCATAGAAGTAGTTGCTATTATTTCTCTCCATATTCCAGATTGGAAACTAAGGCACAAGGGGATTAATAATTTGCCAATAGTTGACTAGCTGCTGCTGCTGCTGCTGCTGCTGCTGCTAAGTCACTTCAGTCATGTCCGACTCTGTGCGACCGCATAGATGGCAGCCTACCAGGCTCCTCGTCCCTGGGATTCTCCAGGCAAGAGTACTGGAGTGGGGTGCCATTGCCTTCTTTGGTTGATTAGCTAGTAAGTATCAAAGCTAGTATTCAAATCCCATGGCCTGCTTCCAGAGCCTGTGTGCTTGACCCCTATGTAATCAGTCCCTAGAAGCTCAGTTTGGTGTGAAAACTAGGGCTCCCAAACTGCTTATTCAAGGGTTTTAAATCTTTGCAGAAAAGAAGTTTAGATGTAGGAAAAACTCCTCTTTCCTTGCTGGTGTGTGTGCATGTGTGCGTGCGTGTGTGTGTGTGTGTGTGTGTGTGTGAGAGAGAGTCAGATCCAATATGCCTGCAGGTCTGTGAGTGATGAGTTGAGAATTTGGTAAAAATTGGTGGAAATGGTAGCTGAATTGTAGTGTTTGGGCTCAAAAATACATCATTTTCTCTGCTTGGCAGCTGAGCTGAAAACAGGAGGCCATTCTCAAATAAGAAATTGGATTTTCCAAAAGAGGATGTGTATTTTCAAACAGAAATAGAGAAGGGGTCTGCTTCTCATTGGTTGAGGGAGACAAAGCTCTAGGGGACAGTGGCCACCTAAGCCTCATGAGAGAAGCCCAGATGCTGACTTGGTGCAAAATGAAGAAATTGTGCTGTACCACACCCAAAGGTGAACCCAGTCCTAACTACCCACTTGAGACAAACCAAGCAGAAAGGACAGGATTAGAGCCAAAGTAGGATTTCCAAGGTCAGGGCCATAAACATGACCTGGAGTGCTAGAGCTAATTCCAAATGAATATTAGGGGCAGAATCTTTGCAATTCAGAGGTGGGGGGCGGCGGGGGGGGG
>NW_011495045.1:3791890-3801637 GCF_000754665.1 Bison bison bison | reverse complement strand
TTTTTTTTTTTTAACTTAGACAGAGAAACAAAACTGGGCCAAAAATTCTGGGATTTGTATGAAGGAAAATCAGTTGAGCCCAAGCTGGAACTGACAGTCAGAGAGCTGATCCCAGAGAAGAGACAGAGAGGCAAGCCAGAGGAACCAGAAATCCTTCCCCAGATTCCACCAGAGATAGTTTGTTCCAAAGGAACATGGGGCCAGAAATCCGAGGAGCTCAGTCTAGCCTCCACCCTATCAGGCCAGATAGTGAGGAGGCCAGGAAAAAGAGCTGGAGCTGGTTAAGCTCCACAAACCATGCCAATCTAAAGAGGCTGTAGCTGAACCTTGGTGAGATTAGGACATAAAAAAAATCTGGGTTTTGTAAACCTATCTGTTTCTCTGCTCTCATACTCGCTTTCTTTTCCTTCAGTTCTTCCCCCTCAAATTCCAACAAAGTCTCAGCTGAGCCCAGAGAAAAACCAATCTCTCACACCTGAATCAGGATAAATGAAATACTGCAGAGGCAGCAGAGGCTGGGAATCAGAGGCAAAGAGAAAAGTAAGAAAGCAGGATGTGGAAGAGTTCTGAACAGCAGTTTATTACCCCCTCCTTAGGGATTTTTACCTTATCTTTATGTTTTTCCTTGAAGCTTGTGCTTGCACAATGACCTTGGGTAAGAGGTGAAAGAGGCTTTGTGACTTCCCATTGTCAGGGCCAGAGGAACAAATAAAGGATTGCCTCCGTGGACTTGTGGAATGTTTATTATCCTAAAGAAAAGCATTAATCTTCACTCACAGGGAAATCCTGTCATCTTATCTGAGAACTTCCTCTGAAATAAATAGTTTTCAGTGCCCTTATTTTATCTTTCCCAGCTTTATTGAGCTCTAACTGACAATGTTGTCAGCTTAAGGTATACAATAGGATGATTTGATATAAGTGTAAGAACTGACTCATTGGAAAAGACCCTGATGCTGGGAAAGACGGAAGGCAGGAGGAGAAGGGAACAATAGAGGATGAGATGGTTGGATGGCATCACTGACTCAATAGACATGAGTATGAGTAAGCTCTGGGAGTTGGTGATGGACAGGAAAGCCTGGCATCCTGCAGTCCATGGGGTCGCAACGAGTCGGACACAACTGAGCAACTGAACTTAACTGATGTTGTGACCACAATAAAGTTAGTACCTTAACACAGAAGAAAAGCAGGATAGGAAGGTTTGGTGACCTACCTGTGGGTACCCATCCATGGACAGTGGCTAGGATTAAAGGAAACCCCCACAGCTGCTCAGGTGAAAAATGATCATGAAACTAAACCCTCTCCCCCGATCCCAGCACGTTTCTGCCCTGTCCCTACTTCCTCCTTCCTCCCCAGAGAGCAAGATCTGGGAGGCCATGGTCTCAAGCAGAGCATCAAGGCTTAACCCTAGAGATGAGAAATGGAACTTACTGACAAATATTGCTGTGATCTCTTGGTATGTTGAAAAACTTCAAGGAAGCCAGGAAAAGGGCAGGCAACCCCAGCTTGCCTTCCAGTTCACCCTGTCTTGCTGACAGAGTGCCTACTACCCTTACAGGACACACAGCTGCTTTCATGATTCTAAAATTGCCCAGAATGTGAAAGACTTTTTAAAAAATTTATTTCTAGTTTAAAAAACAAACAAACCTTTTTCTCCTTTGTGTTATAATTCATATTTTTTTTCTTAATCTCTTCTGTAGGATCTAAACAAATAAAATGTGACATTAACAGAAATCCATTATCATTTTCTGTAACCAATATGTAAATATTTTCCAGTCCTACTTTCTTTTTTACTTTTTTTTATCCGTGCCACACAGCATGTGGGATCTTAGTTACCTAACCCAGGATTGAACTCATGCCCACTATGTGGAAGTTGAGAGTCCTAACCACTGGATTGGCAGGGAATTCCTGACTTTTTCCTTTTCACTTTTTATTTCTGATGCTCACTTTTCAAAAATAGCTTTCCAAAGTGAATTTAGGAACTGAATGCAAGTTTTATGTCTTTGTCTTTCTATTTCCATTGTCCTTTGCAGTCTAGTCTACCACATACTCATAGGGCTTCCCAGGTGGCTCAGTGGTAAAGAATCTGCCTGCCAGTGCAGGAGACTCGAGTTTGATCCTGGGTTGAGAAGATCCCTTGGAGAAGGAAATGGCAACCCACTCCAGTATTCTTGCTTGGAAAATCCCATGGATGGAGGAGCCTAGAGAGATGCAGTCCATGGGGTTGGAAAAGTCAGACGCGACTTAATGACTGAATAACAACAACAAAGCATGTTACATACTCATGCACCCAAACCAAAAGTAGACACATTTATAAGTTTACCTAGAATAATATCTGAGCTGATGTCATCACTGTTTTATAAATGCACAGTTAGAGATTTGTAAAAATGCAGTTTAGCAGGTTCAGAGTCTAATTTACAAAAAACACTTTGTATTTCTAAAAAGGGCAGAAATGTAGGATTTTGTGCTTAAAATAGTAAAAAGAAATTTCAGCAAGAGAACTTTATGAAATCGGGTTCCTTTTTGCTTTAAAGTTTTGTAATTTTGTAACACTGTCACTAACTCTGTGTGCTGGGGCTTGTTATCTTACATTTTACCAAATAGACAATAGAAACAATTTAAATAGAAAAGTCTTATTTTAGTGAAATCTAAAATGATCCATTGTCAAATCAAAAAGTGGAGAAAATGTCTCTACCAAAGATAAATGTAGCTGATTTTACAATTTTTCCTAAGACAATATGGTTTTACACATTTTATCTGTTTACAGTTTACCAATCACATGTGAACCTTGCAAATATTATTAAATGTATGTTTATTAAACAAGTGAATTGTTGTTTCAGACAAGTAGAGAGACTTCTAAGGCTCAGACTTTTGATAAATGGCAGAAGCCGTCATAACTGCAGAGCACCAGTTTGACAGGAACTGGCAACGATAACACAGAGAACAATGAAGGTCGATTATCTCACCGTTCGCAGAAGAATGGCTTGGCATCTAGCCAGGTGTATAATAAGTCTATTTTAGTGTTTATCGTACAAACCGATGGATTTTTCCAAGGAATAGTAAATTTGGTGTGGCTCTTTTCTTTCTTATTTTAAAAAGAGGATTTCCTGACAATCTGTCTAGAAGTTATGATAATATCTTTGTATATTTTCATAAAATGGTACATCATGCACCTGTGATAAGGAACAATGGGACTTTGGTATCAGCTTTTTGATTCTGAGTGTTTGAGGACTTTTAATTTGAATGGTTCTCTTGAGACTCTTGTTAGAGACTCTCTTGTTAGCCTCCATCAAGGCTGACTAAATGTACCTGATCTAAATCCCTTAAAATATGTGCTTTGTGATGCCCCATTGCAATAAATAAGGGGAGTCACATTGCCTATAATGCAGCCAGGTCTGCACTCAGTCAAGAGGAGAGCAAAGCGAAAACAGCACTGCTACTCATACATTACCTGCAGTGTGTAACTCTAGGGTCACGTGTGTTTTTGAAACCAAATATCTGTATTTATTAGCACATTGCAGTAATTGCTGTGTAATTGCTGCATAATTAACTTTCCTCATTGTTATAACATATGGAACTAAAATTTAAATTGTTGATTGTGAAAAGAAAACTTCAGCCTCAAATCACTTAACATTCTATTTATTATTGAAGCTGCCATAAAGAAGTCAGAATTTTGGTTTTTAATATTAATGAGGAAATTCCTCATTTTAAAAATTGGATATACTATAAATCCATTCCACAACAAACTGTGGAAAATTCTTTTTTTTAAATTTATTTATTTATTTTTTTTTGGAAAATTCTTAAAGAGATGGGAATACCAGACCACCTTAACCTGCCTCCTGAGAAATCTGTATGCAGGTCAAGAAGCAACAGTTAGAACTGGACATGGAATGACAGACTGGTTCCAAATCGGGAAAGGAGTACATCAAGGCTGTATATTGTAACCCTGCTTATTTAACTTATATAAAGAGTACATCTTGTGAAATGCTGGACTGGATGAAACAGAAGCTGGAATCAAGATTGTTGGGAGAAATATTAATAATCTCAGATATGCAGACACCACCCTTATGGCAGAAAGTGAAGAAGAACTAAAAAGCCTCTTGATGAAAGTGAAAGAGGAGAGTGAAAAAGTTGGCTTAAAACTCAACATTCAGAAAACTAAGATCATGTCATCTGGTCCCATCACTTTATGGCAAATAGGTGGGGAAAATATGGAAACAGTGAGAGACTTATTTTGGGGGGCACCAAAATCACTGCAGATGGTAACTGCAGCCATGAAATTAAAGGAGACTTACTCCTTGGAAGAAAAGCTACGACCAACGTAGACAGCATATTAAAAAGCAGAGACATTAGTTTGCCAACAAAGGTCCATCTAGTCAAAGCTATGGTTTTTCCAGTAGTCATGTATGGGTGTGAGAGTTGGACTATAAAGAAAGCTGAGCACTGAAGAATTGATGCTTTTGAACTGTGGTGTTGGAGAAGACTCTTGAGAGTCTCTTGGGCTGCAAGGAGATCCAATCAGTCCATCCTAAAGGAGATCAGTCCTGAGTGTACATTGGAAGGACTGATACTGAAGCTGAAACTCCAATACTCTGGCCATCTGATGCAGAGAACTGACTCATTGGAAAAGACTGTGATGCTGGAAAAGATTGAAGGCAGGAGGAGAAGGGGACAACAGAGGATGAGATGATTGGATGACATCACTGACTTGATGGACATGAGTTTGAATAAACTCCGGGAGTTGGTGATGGACAGGTAAGCCTGGTGTGCTGCAGTCCATGGGGTCACAAAGAGTTGGACATGACCGAGTGACTGAACTGAACTGAACTGATAAAGCCATTGCAAATTTTGTAAATAATATTAAAACATTACTCACTCTTGTATTTGGTGTAAAATTTAAAATTATTTTAAAATAATTGCTAACACTTCAAATAATGCTCAAAATGTTTAAAACTCCAACATCCATTAACAAAACTCTCAGCAAAATATGAATAAGAAGGAACTCCCTCAATCTTATAAAGGGCAACTATGAAAAACATAGAGTTAACATCATATTTCGTGGTAAAGGTTGGAATGACTTTCCCCTAACATTGGGAGTGAGGCAAAAATTATCTATTCTTATTACTTCTGTTCAAGATTGTATTGAAGGTCTTAGACTGTGCAATAAACCGGAAACAAGAAATAAAAGGAAAAGAACAAATAAAGCTGTCTTTATTTGCAGACAACAAGATCTCCTATAGGAAATCCTACAGAATTACAAAAAGCTACTAGAACTAATTATTGAGTTTAATGTTGCAGAATACAAGACCAATATAAAAATCAATTATATTTCTACATTCTAATAAAGATCTTAACTTGAAATTCAATCTCAACTTGAAATTTATAAAAGCAATACCATTTATAATAGCATCAAAAAATATTTAGGAATAAATTTGACAAAATGTGTTAAGATCGATACATTAAAAACCATGAAACGTTTTTGAGATTAAAATTAATGGAGACGTGCAGTACATTTCTA
The DNA here is from genome assembly GCF_000754665.1 of Bison bison bison. Lineage (NCBI taxonomy): Eukaryota > Metazoa > Chordata > Mammalia > Artiodactyla > Bovidae > Bison > Bison bison. Next base: position 3,796,122 of record NW_011495045.1, on the reverse strand, counting down.
AATTGGAAGACTCAGTATTTTTAAAATATCAATTATTTCCAAATTGATCTATAGATTCAGTGAAATTCCAATCAAAATATTAGCATTATTTTTTCTATAGTAATTCAAAAACTGATTCTAAAATGTGAATGAAAATATAACATACCTGGAATAGTTAAAACAATTTTTAAAACAAAAAATAAGGTTCAGAGATATACACTACCTGGTTTCAAAATTACTATTAATCTACAGTAATCAAAGTTGTGAGGAATTCTCATAAAATAGATATTTAGATTGTAATGATCCAAATGTAATGGTAGATAGGGTCTAGAAATAGATTTGACTGGTTTTCCAGAAAGGTACTAAGGCAATTTAATGAAAAAGGGAAAATCTTTTTAATAAATAGTATGAGAAAAATAACCCCCAAATGAACTTCTAAACTTTCACATCATGTGCAAAAATTAATTCTGAATGTATTATAGACCTAAATATAAAAATTAAAACTATAATAGATCTAGAAGAAAACGTAAGAGAAAAATCTTAATGATGTTTAGTTTATTAAAGAGTTCTTAAATATGACACAAAAAGCATGAACTAGAAAAGAAAAAAAATTGTAAATGTAAAAGTAAAAATTTGTAAATTTCATCAAAATAAAAAGCATTTGCTCTTTAGACACTGCTATGAAAATGAAACAGCGGGCCACAAAGTGGGAGAAAATCTTTGAGAAACTTTTATCATGCAAGAGACTTCATTTAGAATTTTAAAATATCTCTTATAAACCAATCAGAAGGCAACCTTTGTTAAAAATGGGCAAAATAGGGCTCTTCTGGTGGCCCAGTGATTAAGAATCCACTTGACAATGTAGAGGACACAGGTTCAATTCCTGCTCGGGGAAGATTTCACATGCCGAGGGGCAACTAAGCTGGTGGGGCACAGCTAGAACCCAGCAGCCAAAACTACTGAGGCCACGCACCGCACATACTGGAGCCCAAGTGCCTAGAGCCGATGCTCCACAAGAAGAGAAGCCACGGCAGGGAGAAGCCCACACACTGCAAGGAAGAGTAGTCCCGCTCGCTGTAACTAGAGAAAGCCCGCCTGCAGCAACAAAGACCCAGCACAGCCAAAACTAAATAAATAAATCTTTAAAAAAAGAAAAGAAGTTCCAGGCCTGCAGAAAGCACTGTTCAAATAAAACCACCTTGCGTATGTGTGTGCATGCTGCTGCTGCTGCTGCTAAGTCACTTCAGTTGTGTCTGACTTTGCGACCCTGTGGACTGTCGACCGCCAGGTTCGTCTGTCCATGGGATTTCCCAGGCAAGAACACTGGAGTGAGTTGCCATACCCTTCTTCACGGGATCTTCCTGACCCAGGGATTGAACCTGCATCTCCTGTGGCTCCTGCATCACAGGTGGATTCTTTACTGCTGAGCCACCAGGGAAGCCCTAAAACTACTTTACCTATCAAAAAAAAAAAAAAGGCAAAATAATTGAACAGACACTTTAGCAAAGTAGATATATGGGTGTCAAGCACATGAAAAGTTCATCATGAGTCTTTAGTGAAATACAAATTAAAATCATAATGTAATATTACTATACAACCACTAAAATGGCTAAAATTAAAAAATTTTAAAAACGGACTATATCAAGTGTTAGTGAAAATATAAAGCAAGTATAATTTTCACACACTGGTGGTGGAAATATAAAGTGGTACACCACTTTGAAACCAGTTTGGCAATTTCTTAAAAAGTTACACATATAACTATAATTTGACCCAACCATTCCACTCCTGGGTATTTACTCAAGAGAAAAAACTATATCCCACATAAGCTAAGCTAAGCTAAGCTAAGTCACTTCAGTCGTGTTCGACTCTGTGCGACCCCATAGACGGCAGCCCACCAGGCTCCCCCGTCCCTGGGATTCTCCAAGAGAGAACACTGGAGTGGGTTGCCATTTCCTTCTCCAATGCATGAAAGTGAAAAGTGAAAGTGAAGTCGCTCAGTCGTGTCCGACTCTTCGCAACCCCATGGACTGCAGCCCACCAGGCTCCTCCATCCATGGGATTTTCCAGGCAAGAGTACTGGAGTGGGGTGCCATTGCCTTCTCCGATTCCACATAAGACTTATACACAGATGTTTACGGCAGGTTTAGCTGTAATAGCTCCAAACTGAAAATAATTCAAATGTTCATCAACACTTGAAAAACAAATCACAACACATCCATACAATGAAATACTATTCAACAATGAAAAGCAACAAACCATTGATACATGCAATAGCTTAAATAAATCTCAAAATAATTATTCTAAAGTGAAGGAAACACGACCAAAAAGAAAGAAGAAAAAAAGACACTCTGAATGATTCCATTTATATAAACTTCTAGGAAATGCAAGCTAACCTATAATAACAAAAATCAGATCCAGTGGTTGCCTGGGCCTGGGTTGGGAACAGGGAGGAATGGGAGAAAAAAGGACCCATGAAACGTTTGAGGATGGTGTGTATTTATTACTTGAATTGTGGTGATGGGGATGGATTGTGAGAATAAAAATGTCAAAACTCATCAAATTTAAACTGTAAATGAGTGCAATTTACTGTATGGAAATATAGCTCAATAAAGCTGGGAGAGAAATGCTTTTTAAATATTGCTCTTTTTACCCCTTTGTCTGTGACTTATGTAATGTTAGTAATTCAAGTGCATGTGCTTGACACAACATTTCAAAATTTATACTTAGAGTATACTTGTTATACTTAGATAGATAAGCTAAAGTTATATCTATGTGTCTAAACGTGGTTTAATAATATATTATTATTAAAAGTTACTTTTAAAATATATAAATATATATAAAAGTTACTTTTAAAATATATAAAATAGAAGAAAAATATGAAATATATTTCTGACCACTCAGAAATAACAGCTGGCATTTTTATTTTCAGGTTTTTTATGCATAGACAAAAATAATAGTTTTTAAATTTAATTTAAATTTTAAATAGTGTTTAAATTTAAACATTATGTTATATGTAATGTTTTGTATCTTGATTTTAACTTAATATTACATTAAATTTCCCAACATGCAATTTTTCTATTGTATAATAAATTATGTAACAATATTACATTATTCATTGTATGGATATGCCATAATTTATTTAACTTTTCTTGTATAAGGATATAAAGACATTTAGATTGTTCTCAAGTTTGCACTAACATATATAATGTTGAGTTGAATGTCTTTGAATGTGTGTATATTAAACCATGTCCTTATTTTTTAATATGGATTCTTAGAAATGGATTACTAATCAAATAGTATGAATGTTTTTAGGTCTCCCAATCCATGGTGCCAAACTATTTTTCAGAAATATTGTGTCAAGTTACATTCCACTGAAAGTATATAAAAGTATATGAAAGACCCAATCTTACAATATTCTCCAAAGTACTGAATATTATAGAGCTTTTAAATTTTAACACCATACTCCACTACCCATTGTCTAAGGAAAAGGAATTTCCTTCAAGGAAATTATTATTTTGATATGACCTCCTATTTAAAAGACACAAGTCAGCTTTGCAGAAAAGCAAAAACCAAAGTATTATTTTATATTTTTGACACAGTAGTGTCAAATTCATTAACATCATACTACATTGTAATATATATATATATAGCTTCTGATTTTGATATCAGTTCAGTTCAGTTGCTCAGTCGTGTCCAACTCTTTGCCACCCCATGGACTGTAGGATGCCAGGCTTCCTCGGCCATCATCAACTCCTGGAGCTTACTCAAACTCATGTCCATCGAGTTGGTGATGCCATCCAATCATCTCATCCTCTGTCATCCCCTTCTCCTCCTGCCTTCAATCTTTTCCAGCATCACAATCTTTTCCAATGAGTCAGTTCTCCACATCAGGTGGCAGGAGTATTAGAGTTTCAGCTTCGGAATCAGTCCTTCCAATGAATATTCAGGACTGATTTTCTTTAAGATTGACTGGTTTGATCTCCTTGCAGTCCAAGGGACTCTCAAGAGTCTTCTCCAACACCACAGCTCAAAAGCATCAATTCTTTGGCACTCAACTTTCTTTATGGTCCAATTTTCACATCCATACATGACTGCTGGAAAAACCATAGCTTGACTATACAGACCTTTGTTGGCAAAGTAATGTCTCTGCCTTTTAGTATGCTGTCTAGGTTGGTCATAAATTTTCTTACAAGGAGCAAGCGTCTTTTAATTTCATGGCTGCAGTCACCATCTGCAGTGATTTTGGAGCCCCC
>NW_011495045.1:3790252-3791790 GCF_000754665.1 Bison bison bison | reverse complement strand
CATGAAGTGATGGGACCAGATGCCATCATCTTAGTTTTCTGAATGTTGAGCTTTAAGCCAACTTTTTCATTCTCCTCTTTTACTTTCATCAAGAGGCTCTTCAGTTCTTCACTTTCTGCCATGAGGGTGTTGTCATTTGCATATCTGAGGTTATTGATATTTCCCCCTGGCAATCTTGATTCCAACTTGTGCTTCATCCAGCCCGGCACTTCATATGATGCACTCTGCATATAAATTAAATAAGCAGGGTGACAATATACAGCCTTGATGTACTCCTGTCTTGATTTGGAAACAGTCTGTTGTTCCACGTCCAGTTCCAACTGTTGCTTCTTGACCTGCATACAGATTTCTCTGGGGGCAGGTCAGGTAGTCTGATATTCCCATCTCTTGAAGAATTTTCCACAGTTTGTTGTGACCCATATAGTCAAAGGCTTTGGCGTAGTCAATAAAGCAGAAGTAGATGTTTTTCTGGAACTCTCTTGCTTTTTCTTTTTTTTTTTCAGAGCTTTTATATTTGAGTTTATTCTTCATTTAACTTTTAAACACTACTATAGTTGAATATTAAAACAAAAGCAAGTAGTGAGCATATGATTATAGTCCTTCACTCAATCACTACTGCAAATAAAACACCAGCAGTGAGTGTTATTCACAGGCCCTACTAAGAGGTCTGACACTGAACACCACCCTGAGGATGATGTTCATCATCCTCATATGCTTCTCCATTGTAATGGTGCTGTCTTTCCTGATTTGGATCAAAGTCCACTAATTCTACCTGGTCCATTTCATCAGTCTCTTCTACTTCCTTCCTCTCAGGCAGAAGTTTTTCCAGCAAAGAGAGTTTATCAGGAGAGAGAAAGCCATTCTCAGGAAAGTTTACCTTAAATTCAATGATTAGGCGACCCTTTTCGTATGGCCTACGATAAATTGGCATGCCTTCATTTAGCACACAGTTGATATCTCCATGCTTGACAATTTGACCTGGATGAGAAGTGATAACTATGGTTCGGTTGTCAAGAGTAGATATTGGCTTCTGGAAGCCACACAACGCCTCAACCAGCTGTATGTCCATACACATGAAAAGGTCTTCTCCTCGTCGAGTAAAAACAGCATGGTCCTTCTGATCTAAAACAATGATATCTCCTGGCTCCAGTCCTGGTTCTTGGTCTCCTTCACCATGGAATGTTATCTTCTGGCCATCTTTCATGCCTTTGTCAATATGAACTTCTAGAATTTTCTTTTCTCGAACTATCTTCCTTCCATTGCAGCTTTTACATCTATCTTTAGGACTGATCCGCTCCCCATGGCCCTGGCACTCCATGCAGACAGACTGAATTTGCTGAACCATTCCAGGTCCTATCTGATGAATTCTTATTTGCATTCCAGTACCTCGGCAATTGGGACAGCATTCTACCGCTCCTTTTTTACCACCTCGGCCTTCACATTTGTCACAAATCACATTCTTTTGCAGAGCTAGTTTTCTTGTTGCACCATTATATAAATCTTCTAAAGTTACTGTAAGTTGATGGACAACGTTTTTA
>NW_011495045.1:3787761-3790048 GCF_000754665.1 Bison bison bison | reverse complement strand
GGGTTTGACCCCCAAAACATCATAGTAAGTGGTTTCTTTCACCATTTTCTACAGCCGGTGAGCCGGCCGATGCTGGTGTGGGGGAGCGCGTTGCTGTGTGCAGCTCGGGCAGCCGCAGCTCCTCCGCCTTTCACAGAGCATTCTGGAAAGTTCCTCTCTTGCTTTTTCTATGATCCAACAGATGTTGGCAATTTGATCTCTGGTTTCTCTGCCTATTCTAAATCCAGCTTGAACATCTGTAAGTTCACAGTTCATGTATTGTTGAAGCCTGGCTTGGAGAATTTTGATCATTATTTTGAGAGCATGTGAGATGAGTGTAATTGTGCGGTAGTTTGAACATTCTTTGGCTTGCCTTTCTTTGGGATTGGAATGAAAACTGACTTTTTCCAGTCCTGTGGCCACTACCGAGTCTTCCAAATTTGCTGGCTTAAAGAGTGCAGCACTTTCACAGCATCATCTTTCAGGATTTGAAATAGCTCAACTGGAATTCCATCACCTCCACTAGCTTTGTTTGTAGTGATACTTCCTAAGGTCCACTTGACTTCATATTCTAGGATGTCTGGCTCTAGTTGAATGATCACACCATCAGGGATATCTGGGCCTTTAAGATCTTTTTTGTATAGTTCTTCCATGTATTGTTGCCACCTCTTCTTAATATCTTCTGCTTCTGTTAGGTCCATACCATTTCTGTCCTTTATTGTGCCCATCTTTGCATGAAATGTTCCCTTAGTATCTCTAATTTTCTTGAAGAGATCTCTAGTCTTTCCCATTCTATTGTTTTCCTCTATTTCTTTGCATTGATCACTGAGGAAGTCTTTCTTATCTCTTCTTGCTATTCTTTGGAACTCTGCGTTCAAATGGGTATATCTTTCCTTTTCTCCTCTGCCTTTAGCTTCTCTTCTTTTTTCAGCTCTTTGATTCTGATATACAAACAAGTAAAATTTAAGGCATAATTTGTGAAATTATAAATTTATGTTTATGTTTTATTATTTTCCAGCAGAAAATTGTCATCTGGCAAGAAGTGACAATAACTTAGCTACAGATATCAAGTATAAATTTTATAGACTATGAATATGAATATAGACTATGAATAGTTAAAAACATGAAAAGTCATCCTAGGATTTACAATCTAGATGTGTTTCCCAGATCTAGATATATATATATACCGTAACTTCATAGTTCTTTTAACTGTTAAATCAGGAAAAAAATTAAGACACAAATCAAGTGCTAGGGCTTTTTCACTTTTGTGTATTCTATAGAATGCTGAGTCTTTTGGGTCTTTGACAAATCTGACCTCACCCCAGTGACTGTCCTTGCTTGTCCAGCACTCAAAAAATGGTATAACCTCAGTCTGTGGTGCTACTGGGCCAGGACCCCAAGAGAATCCAGTCCGGGCCAAGATCCATAGGTTCAATGTCAGTTTTCAGTGGGGTATTCAGAAAGAAAAATGTTAAAGAAGCAGACAAAAAGTTACACTATTTAAGGCCAGAATAAAGATACTATGAATGAGGTCTACAGGAACCTGGTTAGAGAAATTATCTAAAATGTGATTTGAAAGTAAATAATGTGCATGTTAATTAGAAATTGCAATATGTTATAAAGTGTGCCGGAATGATGAAGGGTCATGTTGAAATGATAGGTGTAATTATCTTTCCCTGGTGCAGTTCATCATGCTTTGCAGTGCTTTGCAAAAGTTTGTGGATGAACAAACGATTGTTATCTTGGAGTCAAGACAAAAGATAGAGAAGAAAACAACAATAAAGAAGATTGATATTATGCTCAGAACAGCCCTAGATGGTTTTCTGTGTGAAGAAAAAAAGAGATGAATGTGAAGATGAGCAGTCTGAGTTTTCTTCAAAGTTTAAATACGTCACACTTGAGCCTTTGTCAACTTCTTCCTCTCATCAGTATTTCTGTTTGTTTGTTTGTGTTTTTTTTTCCATACAGATTTATGGAGAGATTTGGTGGAGTGGAAAAAATGATGCTCTCCCTAGCAAAGGAAGGAGGTCTCAGAGGCTTCAGTCCTGAGAGTAGATAAGAGATCAAGGAATTGGATTGTCTCGATCCAATTTTTACCAAAATGATGGGTCAGAGAGAAGGTAGTCTTCTTATATACTCTGACCTAGTTGACATTCTAAGGAAAAATGAGTGAGTGTTATAGCTATCAAGTTTTAAGACTTATAAGTTTGAAATTTCTCTGAGATGCTATTTTAACCACTCCCTGCACCAAATGCCTTTCTTCTTTTGAAAGCTGTAATACTCCTCAGAAACACTCTTCTGAGTCATT
>NW_011495045.1:3780888-3787637 GCF_000754665.1 Bison bison bison | reverse complement strand
TGACGCCAGAAGAAAGCTAGGGTCAGACTGGATCATCTGGGAGAAAAGGATGAACAAGGGGCCAGGCCTGGCAAGGAGACATGTCTTCAGGAGTTATCACTAGCAGGAGAACTTTGTCACCAAAGGCACTGCTTATTTCTGGATAGGAATAGATGGGTGTACCCTACAGTGGAAAAGAAAAATCATTAGCATTTTTTCCCATCAAATACTGACATGGTATTCAAGATTATGAAGTTTCCTTTCCTGAAAATATCTTCCTTTAATCCCACACTGATTTTGCAATTTTCTCATTATTTATGCCCTACCTCAGAGTACCGTGCAAACAAGTCTGAGTGATTTCCTGAGTATTCATCCTGGCCCCACTGATTACTAGCTACGTTAATACGTCCGTTCATTTCCTCCTATAGAAAATTAAGAGAAAAAAAAAAAAGAAGAAGAAAAAGAAAAGGATAGTACCTACCATCTGGATCTGTTGTGAGAATTCAAAGAAATAGCACATACAAAACTCAGCAGACTATCTGGCCTAGAGCAGGTGGTTGCTCAATGCAACTGCTGCTGCTAAGTCGCTTCAGTCATATCTGACTCTGTGTGACCCCATAGACGGCAGCCCACCAGGCTCCTGTGTCCACAGGATTCTCCAGGCAAGAATACTGGAGTGGGTTGCCATTTCCTTCTCCAACGCATGCATGCATGTTAAGTCACTTCAGTCGTGTCCGACTCTGTGCAACCCTATGGACAGCAGCCCACCAGGCTCCTCTGTCCACTGGATTTTCTAGGCAAGAATACTGGAGTGGGTTGCCATTCAGCCTCCAGCTCAATACAACTGCTGTTACCATTTCAGTTTTATAAGTATCTCAGTTTGGGGTATCTAGTACCAGCGGCTCACTGACTGGTAGACCCCAATTTAGAGTGGTGTGGCAGAGAGACCACTGGATGTTTGTTGCATCAGATGTTCCTCGAGATTTGTCAGCCTCACCTGTCTCCAGGGTTTCGGCCTCTTGTTTGGGCCCAACTGATGCTGTAGTACAGACTCTGACTTCATACAGTTGCTGTATGATGTGATGGTGACTCCCTTCATGCCCATGCACATGCCTACTGACTCCCTTGCTGAAGCTTCTCTATGGATGCCGATGATGAGATGCCGTGGGACCCACACAGAACTCAAGGCAAACAGTTGGAATTGCAAGGAAGTTAATGCCCGATGGGATGAACCTTAGCTGACCAGAGATAGGAACCAGTGGTTGAATTTCTCCTTCTTTCTCACTGGGCAGAATGCTCTGAGATACAGTCATGTACACTCCTCTCTGAGGCCTACTCTATAAAATCAAGTGGTTACTTGTGCTTGATACCAAGTGATGCCAGTTCAGTAAAGACCTTGACATAGGCTCTCCCTCCTTCCCTGACTCACTCACCTTCTTTTCACTCCTGTTCTCCTGGTTTTGTCCTGCATGGTAAATAGGAGCACATTTACTTCTGCCTCAGCTTCTGCTTTCTGGGAACCCACACTAAGACATTTATTATATCCACTGTTACTTCTTTTATATAAGATGGTATTTTTAATTTGTAGCTAAGCACATCGGAGAAGGAAATGGCACCCCACTCCAATACTCTTGCTTGGAAAATCCCATGGACAGAGGAGCCTGGTGGGCTGCAGTCCATGGGGTCACTAAGAGTTGGACACAACTGAGCAACTTTCCTTTCACTTTTCACTTTCATGCATTGGAGAAGGAAATGGAAACCCACTCCAGTGTTCTTGCCAGGAGAATCCCAGGAACGGGGGAGCCTGGTGGGCTGCCATCTATGGGGTCACACAGAGTCGGACACGACTGAAGCAACTTAGCAGCAGCAGCAGCAGCAGCTAAGCACATGGTTACCCAGAGTAAACACTATAGTATCCAAATTTTCTTGCAGCTACATTTGGTCATTTGACTAAGTTCTGACCAATGAATACAATTATTTATATCAGTTCAGTTCAGTAGCTAAGTTGTGTCTGACTCGTACGACCCCATGGACTACAGTATGCCAGGCCTCCCTGTCCATCACCAACTCCCAGAGCTTGCTCAAACTCACGTCCATTGAGTTGCTGATGCCATCCAACCATCTCATCTTCTGTCCTCCCCTTCTCCCCCTGTCTTCAATCTTTCCCAGCATCAGGGTCTTTTCCAGTGAGTCAGTTCTTCACATCAGGTGGCCAAAGTATTGGTTTCAGCTTCAGCATCAGTCCTTCCAATGAATAGTCAGGACTGATTTCCTTTAGGATTGATATTATTTCCTTTAGGATTGACATTATTATTATACAATATTATATATTATATTACAATACAATATACAATACAATACACAATATTATATATTATTATATGTAATAATATATTACATTTTAATAATACATAATGTATATAATAAGACACACACACACTATGGGAAATGCCTTTAAAATAATGGGAGTGGTTTTTTCCTTTTCTTTACTTTTGCCTCCTGGTTTTAATATAAGTATGATGGCTGGAGCTGAGGCAGCCATATTTTACCATGAGGTGGAAGCCACATATTGAAGATGGTGGAACATAAAGGTCACAGGGCTGGGGCTGGGGCTCCTGAAGATTGCACAGGTACCACACCAGCTCTAGAATGCCTACCTGGATATCATTTATAAGAGAGAACTTTCTACCTTTCCAAAGTCACTATTATTTTGGGCTTCTGTAACTTTCTGCTGAGCTTAATCTTAGCTCGTCAAGCAAAAAATTGACTTTCCATATAGATAAAATGAAGAAAAAGAAAGAACAAATAGCATCAAGAACAAATAGCATTTATATGCCTTATATGGCAGCATTTGATGCAAAGGCCAATGTTTTTATCCTTACATTATACTTCCTCTCACAAATTTAGATTATATAAGCTAGATGTCCAGTGACCTGAACACCTTTGAGTTACCAGAATGTTGACATTCCAGACTAACATAAAAAAAAACCAAAACACTCCCCCTTCAGAAATCTGGCCTGTCAGTACTTCTCATCAGCATTAATACATGGCATTAATTACAATAGTGTTTACTATGGGTCAGGCCCTGTGCTAAGTTCTCTAGTTAGAAAACTTAAGATATAGCACTCTATATCAGACAAAATAGACCTTAAAATAAAGAATATTACAAGAGATAAGGAAGGACACCACATAATGATCAAGGGATCAATCCAAGAGGAAGACATAGCAATTGTAAATATCTATGCACCCAACATAGGTACACCTCAGTACATAAGACAAACAGACATAAAAGGAAAAATTGACAGTAACACAATAACGGTAGGAGAATTTAACACCCCACTCACACCAATGGATAGGTCATCAAAACAGAAAATTAATAAGGAAACACAAGTCTTAAATGATACATTAGATGAGATGGATCTCATTGATACCTTAAGGACATTCCATCCAAATGCAGAAGAATACACCTTCTTCTCAAGTGCACATGGAACATTCTCCAAGATAGACCACATCTTGGGTCACAAATAAGACCTCAGTAAATTAAGAAATTGAAATTGTATCAGGCATCTTTTCCAACCACAATGCTATGAGACTATATATCAATTATAAGGAAATAGCTGTAAAAAACACAAACACATGGAGATTAAACAATATGTTTCTAAATAACCAATGGGTTACTGAGGAAATCAAAAGAGAAATTAAAAAAATTTCTAGAAACAAAAGACATTGAAAACACAACAACTCAAAACCTATGGGATGCAGCAAAAGCAGGTCTAACAGGGAAGATTACAGCAATGCAATCCTACCTCAAGAAACAAGAAAAGCATTGAATAGACAACCTAACTATTATGAACAACTATATGGCAATAAAATGGATAACCTGGAAGAAATGGACAGATTATTAGAAAAGTTCAATCTTCCAAGACTGAATCAGGAAGAAATAGCAATTATGAACAACCCAATACAAACACTGAAATTGAAGCTGTGATAAAAAAATCTCCCCCAGGACCAGATGGCTTCACAGGAGAATTCTATCAAACATTTAAAGAAGAGCTAATGCCTATCCTTCTAAAACTCTTCCAAAAAATTGCAGAGGAAGGAACACTTCCAAATACATTCTATGAAGCCACCATCACCCTGATACCAAAACCAGACAAAGACAAGACAAAAAAAGAAAACTACAGACTAATATCACTGATGAGCATAGATGCAAAAATCCTCAACAAAATTTTAGCAAACAGAATTCAACAATACATTAGAAAGCTCATATACCATGGTCAAGTTGAGTTTATTCCAGGGAATATAGGACATAGAGAATAGACTTATGGACATGGGGAGAGGGGAGGAGAGATTGAGATATATGGAAAGAGTAACATGGAAACTTACATTACCATATGTAAAATAGACAGCCAATGGGAATTTACTGTATGTCTCAGGAAACTCAAAGAGGGACCTAGAGGGGTGGGATGGGGAGGGAGATGGGAGGGAGGTTCAAAAGGGAGGGGATATATGTATACCTATGGCTGATTCATGTTGAGGTTTGACAGAAAACAACATTCTGTAAAGCAATTATCCTTCAATTTAAAAATGAATAAATTTTAAAAAAAGAATCTACCTAACCACTCAAATAATCCTATTAAAAATAACTTTTAAAAAATAGCTTCTATGAAGGATTTTTTGAGAGAGATAGAACACTATTCTGGGATTTTAGTTGGGAGACTTACCAGCATCCTAGATTAAGAAAGTGGTAGGTAGCAGAGTTAGAGAGGAAGAGTGGGCTAGAAGACTCTTTTAAGAGATGTTAGTAAGACTTGATGACTGAGAGAATGTAGGGGTTGAATGAATTCAGGATGATGGGTTCAGCTCTGGGCATGTTGAATTTGAGATATTCATGAGTACCAAGTACAGATGCTAAGTAGAAAATAAATATATCAGCCTGGAGTTCAGGGAAGACAGCTTACCTAGAGTACTTTTCAAATTATCTAGAGTACTAGATACTTTTCAAATTATCTACTTTTCAAATTATTAATTTTATAATTACCTGCTGTAACATTGCTCCTTCCAGTAGACTGAGTTTCTTAGGGGAAAAGTACTCTTATTAATCTTGGATTCCCAACACCTAGAACAGAGCTTGCAGCATAGCCAATGCTCAAGACATGTTTTTTCAGTGGCTGAGTGACAGATTAAATGAATGAAAGCATGAATTTCAATTGGTCAAAAAAGGGACATGTTTTTTCATCTCAAGTTGAATCTCCAATATACATTACAGTGGAAACATGATTACAAACCTCAGTTGGTTGCACAGTGCTGTGGGTCCAGGTACATAATGTTTTAATAAACTTCTGAAGACCAGCTTCAGAATTGAAACCCCTTCCAAACCATTTCCATGGGGATGGGGAGGGGGGCGTCTTTCAAATTTCAAATTAGTTTACAGCATCACTTTGAACCAAAAGGTCCTTCACTAGGTGGGAATGTCATTCTTTCATGTGAAGAACTTACATAAGGCCCTGTGCCTGCACTCTGGAACCATCATATTTTCTGTCCACCTGAGGCTCAGCCAGAGCATTGAGTGGTCATTAACTCAATGCTTCAGCGCCACGTTGGGCACCCTCTTTTGGAATCAGGTCACTACAATGCCTATAGAAGAAGTCTTGAGGGAGGGAACAGAGGCATAACCCCATGACTTGACAGAACTCCAGAGACTAATAACTGGACTAGATCAAGGACTCTAGGGGATTTGCAGAGGGCTTAGAGTTTGTCCCCTTTCTTCACACGCAGCTATCAGTAGCAGTTAGATATTTATCAGCAATACCAACTCTGATTCAGACAGTCCCTCCAATTTTTCTGTAATCATTACCTTATATTGTATATCAGCTGCTTGTGTAAAAAAGTATCCTTACATTCATTTACTAACTTAAGTCTCATATTGTGTAAAGCAATTTATAGGACAAGTTGTTTTTTAGTTAAAGTAGTGATTGTTGTATCACTCTGTGTTCTTAGGATACAGAACCAATAGGATATACAGAGGTACGTATGAGAGATTTTTTCAAATGGAAATTGGCTCAAATGTAATAACAATGATAAAGAAGACCCGTGGTCTGCCACCTGCAAGCTGGAGAGCCAGGAAAGCTAGTGTTGTAACTCAACCCGAAGGCCTGGAGACCAGGGGCCTGCTGGTGAAAGGTCCAGGGTCTAAAGGCCTGAGAACCAGGAGCTCTGATGTCCAAGGGCAGGAGAAGATGCATCTCCCAGTCAGAAAGGGAGTGAGATAGAGAGAGAGAAAATTCACCCTTCTTTCACTTTTTTGTTCTCTTTGGACCCCCAATGGATTGGATGATTCACCAACTTTGATGAGAGTGGATCCCTTCACTCAGTCTATTCAATCAAATGCCAACCTCTTCCAGAAACACCCTCACAGACACACTGAGAAATAATTTTTTACCAGCTACCTAGGCTTCAAGTTAACACATAAAATTAACCATCACAGTTATATTTCAGGAAACAAGTGACAAAGTCACAAAGTAAACAAGTCTACATGACAGCTTTGTCATAATACAATAACTACGCCTAGATATTGTATACCACTAGTGTTGCCAAAAACAATATTTGAGGAATGTCGATGATTTTCTTTCCACTTAATAAATGCATTGTATTGTGCTCAGAGTTGAGCACATCAAATTGAGAGCAGCAGATGGGTGATAAATAACATTAAACTCAGAGTCAGGAAACCTAGATTTTAGACCTACAATAACTTCGTGGGTAATTTCACT
>NW_011495045.1:3774580-3780788 GCF_000754665.1 Bison bison bison | reverse complement strand
AATTTCACTCATTCTTTCAACTAATATTTCTTGGCCACCTTATGATGTTGTGGATACTGTGCTAAGTGCTAGGGCACAAGAGTAAAAAGAAATTGGCATTGTATCTACATTTATAGACTTGTAGTCTAAAGGAGGGTCTTCCCTGGTAGCTCAGCTGGAAAGAATTTGCCTGCAATGCAGGAGACCCTGGTTTGATTCCTGGGTTGGGAAGATCCCAAGGAGAAGGGATAGGCTACCCACTCCAGTATTCTTGGGATTCCCTGGTGGCTCAGCTGGTAAAGAATCTGCCTGCAATGCGGGAGACCTGGGTTAGATCCTTGGGTTGGGAAGATTCCCTAGAGAAGGGATAGGCTACCCACTCCAGTATTCATGGCCTTCCCTGGTAGATCAGATGGTAAAGACTCTGCCTGCAATGCAGGAGACCTGGGTTCAATACCTGGGTTGGGAAGATCTCCTGGAGTAGGTCATGGCAACCCACCCCAGTATTCTTGCCTGGAGAATACCCCTAGACAGAGGAGCTTGGCGGGCTATGGTCCATGGGGTCGCAAAGAGTTAGACACGACTGAGTGACTAAGCACAGCACAGCATAGCACAGTCTAAAAAAGAGGACAGACATCAATTTTGAAAAAATCTATCTGTTAACAATGCTCCTGCTACTAAATACTACATGGAGATTTTAACAGGGTTGTAGGGTGGTCAGTACAGGTTTGATTGTGACTGAGATCTAAAGATGGGAAGGTGTCAACTAGATGAATGGGCAGAAGGAACTGCATAGGCAAATTGCCAGTACCCTGAGAGGGACATCAGGCATGCGTGCTGTGCTAAGTTGTTCAGTTGTGTCTAACTCTTTGCAACCCCATGGACTCTAGGCCACCAGGCTCCTCTGTCCATAAGATTCTCCAGGCTAGAATACTGGAGTGGGTTGCCATTTCCTTCCCCAATTGATCGCTTAGGAAGGCATTCTTATCTCTCTTTGCTATTCTTTGGAACTCTGCATTCAAATGGATATATCTTTCCTTTTTTCCTTTGCCTTTCACTTCTCTTCTTTTTTCAGCTTTATGTAAGGCCTCCTCAGATAAGCATTTTGCCTTTTTTGCATTTCTTTTTCTTGGGGATGGTCTTGATCACTGCCTCCTATACAATGTCACGAACCTCCATCCATAGTTCTTCAGTCACTCTATCAGATCTAATACCTTGAATCTATTTGTCACTTCCATTGTATAATCGTAAGGGATTTGATTTAGGTCATATCTGAATGGCCTAGTGGTTTTCCCTACTTTCTTCAATTTAAGTCTGAATTTTGCAATAAGGAGTTCATGATCTGAGCCACAGTCAGCTCTCAGTCTTGTTTTTGCTGACTGTATAGAGCTTCTCCATCTTTGGCTGCAAAGAATATAATCAGTCTGATTTCAGTATTGGCCATCTGTTGATGTTCCTGTGTAGAGTCGTCTCTTGTGTCCTTGGAAGAGGGTGTTTGCTATGACCTGTGCGTTCTCTTGGCAAAACTCTGTTAGCCTTTGCCCTGCTTCATTTTATACTCTAAGGTCAAACTTACCTATTACTCTAGATATCTCTTGACTTCCTACTTTTCATCCCAGTCCCCTATGATGAAAAGGACATTTGCTTTTGGTGTTAGTTATAGAAGGTCTTGTAGGTCCTCATAGAACTGTTCAACATCAGCTTCTTCAGCATTGGTGGTTGGGCATAGACTTGGATTACTGTTATTTTTAATGGTTTGCCTTGGAAACAAACTGGGGTCATTCTGTCATTTGTGAGATTGAGCCCAAGTACTGCATTTTGGACTCTTTTGTTGACTATGTGGGCTACTCCATTGCTTCTAAGGGATTCTTGCCCACAGTAGTAGATATAATGATCATCTGAATTAAATTCACCCATTCCAGTCCATTTTAGTTCATTGATTCCTAAATTGTCAGTGTTCACTCTTGCCATCTCCTGTTTGACCACTTCCGTTTACCTTGATTCATGGACCTAACATTCCAGGTTCCTATGCAATATTGTTCTTTACAGCATCTGAATTCAGTTTCTCCACCAGACACATCCACAACTGAGCATTGCATCCGCTTTGGCTTAGCCTCTTCATTCCTTCTGGAGCTATTTATCTGCTCTTCTTCAGTAGCATATGGACACCTATGAACCTGTGGAGTTCATGTTTCAGTGTCATATCTTTTTGCCTTTTCATACCATGGTGGCTCAGATGTTAAAGATTCTGCCTGCAATGCAGGAGATCTGGGTTTGATCCCTGGGTTGGGATGATTCCCTGGAGGAAGGCATAGCAACCCACTCCAGTATTCTTGCCTGGAGAATCCCTGTGGACAGAGGAGCCTGGTCAGCTACAGTCCACGGGTTTGCAAAGAGTCGGATATGACTGAGTGACTAAGCATGCACTGTTCATGGGGTTCTCAAGGCAAGAATGCTGAAGTACATCATGGGAAATGCCAGGCAGGATGAAGCACAAGCTGGAATTAAGATTGCCAGGAGAGATACCAACAACCTCAGATATGCAGATGATACCATTTTAATGGCATAAAGTGAAAAGGAACTAAAGAACGTCTTGATGAAGGTGAAAGAGAAGAGTGAAAAAGCTAGCTTAAAACTGGACATTCAAAAAATGAAGATCATAAAAAAAATTTTTTTTTTAAATGAAGATCATGGCATTTGGTCCCTTCACTTCACGGCAAATAGATGTGGAAACAATGGAAGCAGTGACAGACTTTATTTTCTTGGGCTCCAAAATCACTGCTGATGGTGACTGCAGCCATGAAATTAAAAGAGGTTTACTCCTTGGAAGAGAAGCTATGACAAACCTAGATAGCATATTAAAAAGCAGAGACATCACTCTGCTGACAAAAGTTTATACAGTCAAAGTTGTGGTTTTTCACCCCAGTAGTCATGTATGGATGTGAGAGTTGGACAATAAAGAAGGCTGAGCTTCAAAGAATTGATGCTTTCAAACTGTGGTGCTGGAAAAGACTTTTGAAAGGCACTTTGACAGCAAGGAGATTAAACCAATCAGTCCTAAAGGATACCAACCCTGAATATTCATTGGAAGGACTGATGTTGCAGCTGAAACTCGAATACTTTGGTTACCTGATGTGAAGAACTGAGTCATTAGAAAATACCCTGATGCTGGGAAAGACTGAAGTCAGGAAGAGAAGCGGATGACAGAAGACGAGATGGTTGGATGGTATCACTGACTCAATGGACTAGAATTTGAGCAAACTCAGGGAGATAGTGAAGGACAGGGAAGCGTGTTGTTCTGTAGTTTATGGGGTCTCAGAGAGTCAGACATGACTTAGTGAAGCAAGGAAAGTCTAACCACATACGAAGTTTAATAGATCACAAACTAGTGGATATTTGAGTCAAAAATTATGAAATATCACGTTAAGTGACCCTTTAAGTAAATGCTTTATGTTGTAAAATAGGTAATTCTAGAAATTACACTTTGTTATGTATATATGCATGCATGCTCAGCTGTGTCTTCTTGCATCCCTATAGACTATAACCCATGGGAATTTTCAGGCAAGAATACTGGAGTGGTTTGTTATTTCCTTCCCCAGGGGATCTTCCCAACTCAAGGATAGAACTTGAGTCTCCTGCATCTCCTGCATAGGCAGGCAGATTCTTTACCACTGTGTCACCTGGGAGTCAAATATTTTATATGTGAATCAGAGTCAAAGTTGAAGAATTTTAGAACTTGAAAACTTACAGATGGTCCGTCTAATCCACCTCCCATGTTTAGTAGATGAGAAAGCTGAGTCTATTTTAAAAAAAGAAAAAAGATGTTCTTAGAGTCTCATACAATTAGCAGCAGGAAGCCACTGTTGATAGGATGGATGGCCATCTCACCATAATACCGGGGAGGAAATTACTGCTCTTTGAGCTCCTCTTCTAGTTCTGAAAAACTACAATGTCTTAAAACAATCTCTGGGACATGCCCAAAAGGTATATGTAATGTTCTCCCTCTTTTAACATTGTTTGCAGGTAAATTACAGTCTAGTCCATTTGATCTTTCAGGGTTACCTAGCAACTTGTTGGTAAGAACTGGGAATAAAGCCAATTTATTACTTACCTCTGAAATGTTATTGTTGTTTATCATGAATTAAATTGACTTTACTATCTAACCAGAGAGGATTAAGCAATAACTTTTACCTTGTCATTGTTGAAGACTACCTGCTCATATCACATTATGAAGTGTGTACTTATGTAATTTAATCTTAGATAGAGAGAGAATAAAGATATGAAAATACCTGCGGTTTCTCGACTCTTAGTTTAGGCACATTGGACATCAAACCTCTATTGACTGTACTGAAATTTTATAGCTTATATCAGCAGTTAAATTTGTATGGCTTACTAGACATACAAAGAGATGATAAGATAGTTTTATTTATCTTGCCTGTTTTTACTGAGGTCTATTATATTGGTGAACACATTTTGAATATGTACTTGAATGTGTAAGATAGTGTGAATAGCATGAAATATCACAGTTACAACAGAAGACTCTCATTCGTTTTTTTTTTCTACGTATAGGTTTCAAAAATAGTGACTTTGCTGAAGCTTTTTAAAATTGCGAATAAAAATTTTTGATGGAAAAAATGTTTTAGTTTGTTATGTTGCTTCAGATAAACTTAATTCTAATATTGTTGTATTAAGTTCAGTTCAGTTGCTCAGTAGTGTCTGACTCTTTGAGACCCCACGGACTGCACCAATCCAGGCCTCCCTGTCCATCACCAAGTCCCAGAGCTTGCTCAAACTTATGTATATTGAGTCTGTGACGCCATCTAACCATCTCATCCTCTGTTGTCCCCTTCTCCTCCTGCCTTCAATCTTTCCCTGCATCAGGGTCTTTTTTAATGGTCAGGTCTTTGTATCAGGTGGCCAAAGTATTGGAGCTTCAGCTTCAGTATCAGTTCTTCCAATGAATATTTAGGACTGATTTCCTTTAGAATTGACTGGTTTGATCTCCTTGCTGTCCAAGGGACTCTCAAGAGTCTTCTCCAACACCTCAGTTCAAAGCATCAATTATTCGGCGCTCAGCTTTCTTTATAGTCCCACTCTCACATCCATATGTGACTACTGGAAAAACAAAAATTTTGACTATATGGACCTTTGTTGGCAAAGTAATGTCTCTGCTTTTTAACTACTGCCTACTTTTGTCATAACTGTCCTTCCAAGGAGCAAGGGTCTTTTAATTTCATGGCTGTAGTCACCATCCACAGTTATTTTGAAAAATAAAGTCTGTTAGAGTTTCCATTGTTTCCTCATCTATTTGCCATGAAGTGATGGGACCAGATGCAATGATCTTAGTCTATTGAATGTTCAGTTTGAAACCAGCTGTTTCACTCTCCTCTTTCACTATCATCAAGAGGCTCCTTAGTTCCACTTCACATTTGGCCATAAGGGTGGTGTCGTCTGGATATCTGAGGTTATTGACATTTCTCTCCAGCAACCTGGCCCAGCATTTGGCATGTTGTACTCTGCACAGAAGTTAAATAGGCATGGTGACAATAGACAGCCTTGACGTACTCCTTTCCCAATTTGGAACCGGTCTGTTGTTCCACTGTTCAATGTCTGGTTCTAACTGTTGCTTCTTGACCTGCATACAGATTTCTCAGGAGGCAGGTAAGTGGTCTGGTATTCCCAACTCTTTAAGAATTTTCCAGTTTGTTGTGATCCATAGAATCAAAGACTTTAGTGTAGTCAAGGAAGCAGAAGTAGATGATTTTCTGGAATTTTCTTGCTTTTTCTATGATCTAACAGATATTGGCACTTTGATTTCTGGTTCACTCTGTTTTCTAAATCCAACTTGAACATCTGGAAGTTCTTGGTTCACATACTGCTGAAGAAGCCTCGCTTGGAGAATTTTGAGCATTACTTTGCTAGTATGTGAGATAAATGTAATTGTGCAGTAGTTTGAACATTCCTTGGCCTTGCCTTTCTTTGGGATTGGAATGAAAACTGACCTTTTCCAATCCTGTGGCTACTCCTGAGTTTTCCAAATTTGCTGGCATACAGAGTGCAGCACTTTCACAGCATCATCTTTTAAGATTTGAAACAGCTCAGCTTCACTAGCTTTGTTCGTAGTGATGCTTCTTAAGGTCCACTTGACTTTGCACTCCAGGATGTCTGGCTCTAGGTGAGTGATCACACCATCATGGTTATCTGGGTCATGAAGATGATTTTTTTTTTT
>NW_011495045.1:3770605-3774480 GCF_000754665.1 Bison bison bison | reverse complement strand
GCTTTGTTCGTAGTGATGCTTCTTAAGGTCCACTTGACTTTGCACTCCAGGATGTCTGGCTCTAGGTGAGTGATCACACCATCATGGTTATCTGGGTCATGAAGATGTTTTTTTGTATAGTTCTTCTGTGTATTTTTGCCACCTCTTCTTAATAGCTTCTGCTTCTGTTAGGTCCATACCATTTCTGTCTTTTATTGTGCCCATCTTTGCATGAAATGTGCCCTTGGTATGTCTAATTTTATTGAAACGCTCTCTAGTCTTTCCCATTCTATATTTTTCCTCTATTTCTTTGCATTGATCATTTAGGAAGGCTTTCTATCACTCCTTGCTAGTCTTTGGAAGTCTGCACTCAGATGGATATATCTTTTATTTTCTCCTTTGCCTTTTGCTTCTCTTCTTTTCTCAGCTATTTGTAAGGCCTCCTCAGACAACCACTTTGCCTTTTTGTATTTCTTTTTCTTCAGGGTAGTTTTGGAAAAGCCTCCTGAACAACATTATGAACCTCCATCCGTAGTTCTTCAGGCATTGAATCAGATCTAATCCCTTGAATCATTTGTCACTTCCACTGTATAATCATAAGGGATTTGATTTAGGTCATATTTGAATGGCCTAGTGGTTTTCCCTACTTTCTTCCATTTAAGTCTGAATTTTGCAATAAGGACTTCATGATCTGAACCACAGTTAGCTCTTGGGCTTGTTTCTTCTGACTGTATAGAGCTTCTATATCTTCAGCTGCAAAGAATATAATCAATCTGATTTCAATATTGTCCATCTGGTGATATTCATGTGTAGAGTTGTCTTTTGTGTTGTGGAAGAGGGTGTTTGCTATGACCAGTGAGTTCTCTTGGCAAACCTCTGTTAGCATTTGCACTGCTTCATTTTGTACTCCAAGGTGAAACTTTCCTGTTACTCCAGATATCTCTTGATTTCCTACTTTTGCATTCCAGTCCCCTTTGATGAAAAGTATATCTTTTCTTGTGTTAGTTTTAGAAGGTCTTGTAGGTCTTCATAGAACAGTTCAACTTCAGCTTTTTCGACATTAGGGCTGCTGCTGCTGCTGCTAAGTCGCTTCAGTCGTGTCCGACTCTGTGTGACCCCATAGATGGCAGCCCACCAGGATCCCCTGTCCCTGGGATTCTCCAGGCAAGAACACTGGAGTGGGTTGCCATTTCCTTCTCCAACGCAGGAAAGTGAAAAGTCAAAGTGAAGTCGCTCAGTTGTGTCCAACTCTTAGTGACCCCCTGGACTGCAGCCTACCAGGCTCCTCCGCCCATGGGATTTTCCAGGCTTATTGTTATATTGCATGGTTTGCCTTGGAAACGAACAGAGATTATTCTGCTGTTTTTGAGACTGAGCCCAAGTACTGCATTTTGGACTCTTGTTGACTATAAGGGCTACTCCATTAGCTTTTCCTTTCTTTTTTATATATATACTATGTGCAATACATAAAAGGTTTTTTTTACAACTATTGATAATATCAGGGTTTTTTATTTTTAAAGTAGTTTTTCACAAGTGTGAGTTTTCTTTTTAACACTTAAAATCTGCAATATTGGAATTAAACTGAGAAAGAAAATTTTCAATGAAGCCTTAAAATTTTTTTTTTTTTAACTGCAAAAGTAATACAGAATATAATGAAGACTAGAATAAGGGGCAGGGGGAACAGATGCCCGTAGAAACACTATCCTGAGAC
Organism: Bison bison bison; assembly: GCF_000754665.1. NCBI lineage: Eukaryota > Metazoa > Chordata > Mammalia > Artiodactyla > Bovidae > Bison > Bison bison. The sequence continues at coordinate 3,772,790 of NW_011495045.1, read as the reverse complement.
AACTCTGTGTTTCAATTTTTCTTTTTGTCTAACACCTCATAGGTGTCTTTTTTTTTTTTTTTTAAAGCAAAACATAGATGTGATCATACTGCATGATTAGTTTCACAACTTGTAGCGTTTTTTTTTTTTTTTACCACTTAATGCTATATATTTTAAGCTGTTACCTAAAATGCTACTAAGTATTTATAGCTATCTTTAAGACATTTAATTTCCACAATCGTTATTTTTGCATCTTATAAATTATGACATACAGTTTATGAACAAAACTTTTGCTCTATTACAGATTATTTCATTCAGCAAGAATCCCAGTTATGAGATTATGGGTTACAAGGGTATGAACATTTTTATAGGTTGAATCACAGTGCCAAATTTTTCTAAACAGGTTGTTTCTGTTTACACTCCACTCACAATGTCTCTCAGCACCTTTTTAATCTCACCAGCATTGAATATTATCCTTCATTTAAACAGTTACTAATATGATAGCTGACTGAAGTGTTACAATTTCTCCTCTGTTTGCTGTTGAAGAGTATAGGATAAAATCAAGGCTTTAGAATCAAATGATACTGCGTTTGGTCAGATTCCACAACTTCCTGTGTTACAGTAAGCAAATTACTTAACTCCTTTGAGGCTCTATTTATGGGTTTTTTAAAAACGTCAATAATATTTACCTCAAACTCAGGGTTGTTATAATTATTTTAAAAAGACAGTCTTATAAAGCATTTCATACCAGTGCCCGTCATGTGACAAATGATAATGAATGCTTCATTTTCTGTTGCAAAAGTATGTTTGATTGGTGTACTATCTAGGACTTTACACAATAGTTTGACTATCTTTATGCATGCAGCTTGTTATAGAAGTCTGAAAAATCACTCGGATAATTGTTCCACCCCAGGGAGGTCAGGGAGTAATCCTATAGTTAAAGAAAAGCACACACCTGGTTCCCATCTTCGAGGACTCTGCACTCTAAAGGCCTTAGAATTAACTCTTGGGACTTTTAATTGTTCCAAGTGGTCTCAAAGGACAATGGTGGAAACACGCTGAAGAGTGTTTAATTTAATAAAAGTGACCAGAGGAGAGTTTCAGGAAAAAGCTATAGTCTCAGGGAAGACAAACAGTAAAGCAAGAAGGATACAGATTATTTGTTCTAGAAAAGTTGAGTACACTGGTGAGGTTGTATTTGAATGGGCTTCAGTGGTGGCTCAGACCCTTAAGAATCTGCCTGCAATGCAGGAGACCTTGGTTCCATCCTGGGATCAGGAATATCCCCTGGAGAAGGAAATTGTTACCCTCCAGTATTCTTGTCTGGAGAATTCCATGGACAGAGGAGACCGGCGGGCTACAGTCCATAGGGTCACAAAGAGTTGGACATGACTGAGCAACTTTTTCATTTTCAAACTGTTAATAAAAAGTGAACTATATAAAGCAGGGCAGACTAGGCTAATCTGATTTTGTGCACTTGCTATTTCCATACGCAGAGCAAGTTTTGCTCTTTGAATCCCAGAAAATACAAGAGGAATGGGAGTAGATGACAGAACATCGACCATAAGTCTGTCTAGTCTCGACCACTACCAAAACGAGTGGGCTAGTCAGACCATGATCAAATGCCTAACTTTCACAAAGTCAAAGATAATTAGGTTTGGCTGCTCTTTGCGGTCCCACTTGCATCATTTTTCTTTTACTGACTTCTTCCTTGCCTGGATAAAAATTTGCACTCTCGATTGGGGTTTTGGTGGGGCCTAAAAATTGTCCCTGAAAAAGCAAGTTTTCTGGTTGGGTAAACACTGCCAAAATAAAGTTCTTCACTGTATATATAAATCCCTCTAAGGCAGGCCTTTTTCTCTCTCCCGGTCCAGGATTTTCAAGCTTTCAACAGCCAAGTAACGCACTCCACTCGGTCCTTGATTCCCTGGGAAAGAATGCCTCCTTGGGGGCGATGGAAACGCCCTCTGAATTTTCTGGCACCAGCGGGAGTTTCAAGTTTCCACCGGTCGCGGGGAAGCGGCAGGCCCACTCCCAGCTCTGGGTTTGGGCGGTTCCGCTTCCCTGGGCATCGGGCTTCACTCTAGCCCAGTTCCCCTCACGGAAGGAGTCGCCCACCCCGGCGCTCGGCCCCTTTCCCTAGGGACTCCCGAGCCGCGGCCGGATCCTTGCGCGTCCCCGCCCCGGACGGAGACCCTCCCTTCCT
>NW_011495045.1:3749493-3769837 GCF_000754665.1 Bison bison bison | reverse complement strand
TTTATTACCACTTCTCCCCGGTCTCCGATTTGAAAGTAAAGGTGTTCAATTACTAGAGAGCGTGAGTTCCGCCGTGGCGGCAAAGGGAGGTTGCGTGACGGGGCTCGGGGCGCTAGCGGCCCCCGGCACCCGCGCGGCGGCCCTGGCGGCTCCGGCCCTGGCCCTACCTGCTGCTGCTGCTGCTGAAGTTGCGGGCGCCCCCCGAGCCCCGTAACTTTCTCCGATTTTGGATCTTAGACCCCAGTAGACAAGTTGAGTACATTACAGTCCCCTCTTCCTTTAAAGGGTTGTAAACGTAATTCTCAGGCTAACTTTGAAAGGGGCGGGGGGTGGGGGGAAAGCACTATATTATTTTAGTTTAAATAGAGCGCATCACATCCTATACAGATGTAGCATGGTTCTTTATTCACACCATGTATTGAGCGGTTTTTTCTTTTTTTAAAATACCATTAAGGAGTGGTTATTAACGAGGCTGGAAATGTGTTGAAAGTCAGCTACATCAACGATATATTTTAAAATCTATCTACTTGAGATTTTTGTCGAAATGTTAATGAGTTCTGTGGCAATAGGCAAGCATGATGTAAATACCTAAGATAGTAAGCATTTGTTTGATCAACGAGCGCTCGAAAATAGGCATTGCAATCTATTGTTTACTGAGCATACATTTTTTTTAGAGCACTAAATACTCTTTTATATTTCGGATGGAGCTCTGAATGAACAATTGCCCTGTTCATTTGCTGGATAAATAATGGCTTAATCCGTTTGCCATAACAGCATTATTAGAGTTAAGAAGAGAGACTGATATTCAGGGTTGCATTTAAATTTTTTTTCAGTATTACATTATTTTCACGTGTGCTTTATCTTCCAAAGGCTAATAATTACCTCAAATGTGGTAAAAACGTAAAACATTTCTTTTGAAGTTAGTGGATTATAATTCATCTGTAAAATGAATTGCACTTTGTTTCTTTTGCTTAATTACTTTTGTAAAATGCATAATGGTATTTAATAAACAATGCTTTTTTAGTGAGGGATGAATAGATACGCATTGAAATTCTTTACAGTATATTTAAATGAAATAAAATTTGTGGCATTTAGGAATGTTGAATTCTTGCCCTTGTGGATTATACATCGTTTTGTTCACTCCTGTGTTCCCAAGCATGGCAGAGCGTAGGAGAGGCTCAAAACTGAAATTAATTTCAGCATGGGGAAAATATGTTTAGTCTGTCCTTTGTTTTGGACATTTGCATTAACTGGAAATTAAATTGATACCTTTTTTCTGTGGTGGTGAGAAATGACAGACTGCTGTTCTTTCTCTCTTTTGCTAACACTCAGTAGTCTCAGAGAACAAGGGGTATTTCTTGATTTTTTTGCTTCTCTATTCCCAGGAGCAGAATTGGATTTTATTATTCATTTTTATCTTTGGCAGGCGGTTGAAATGAAATCTGTATGCATTTTATCTTAATTTCAGATCTGAATCTTCTAATATAATCTATCTAATGTAATTTTCTAGTACAGTGGAGTCTGAAATCTTCAGTTAGGATGGGAGTCAAGTTTTTTCATTTATTTTTAACTTAATTCAACTTAACATACATCATTTCAAAATGACAAATTTTAATCAATATTTCCCAAAGACCAAAGCCTAAAACAATGTGTCCTATTAAGACTGTGAGGATAGTCATGTTGGGGAACATACTTGATAGGGAGTAGTTAATACAGTACTATAGTATTGGTGTCAGTCTGGGAAGTCAAGAAAGTCACCCTTTCTTGGATGGCTTGTACATCCTGCGGACCAGTCGCTCTTCTCAGGACCCTGCTAACTACCCTTGGCTTACTGGAGTCAGTGGAACCGGATTGGACTGCTGTAGATTCCACTCTTAGAAGGTGATTTTAAACCTCTTGGTGTCAGGAGCCCTTTAGGGAACTTCCCTAACTTCTGCAGCAACTGTATGCTCTGTTGAGTGGTTGGTGGCTCCTCTGACCCCAGAGATTTCCTCAATTTCTAGCCTCTTTCAGAGGAATCCTGCTTTACTGTTTATATTAGTTCTTGGTATATTTTTCAATATTCATTTACATTGCACATATTTTAAACCACTTTAAATGACTATAAAATTAATAAATTTTATGACAAAGTTAAAAAAACCCAGAAAGATGTTAAGAGAAAAGTAAAAGTTCTCCCCAACTTCCCAGAACACCCCCCGGTCTTGTCTTTCATAGGTAATTGCTATTAGCCATTCCTCGTATGTAGAAAATGCCAATATTTATGGAAGGGTAAATATATACCATATATATATATATCCCTTATTTGCAATTTAAAGTCTTTAAAAGTAAGGTTATTTTGTAACAAACAGTGAAAGGATGTTTGTTTATTACTGTGTTTAGTATTCAGTACTTAAAATTGCTTGGATTTTTCATCATTTAAAGTCGAAATGGAATTTCCTATAAGAAGTGTTTACATACCTGTGTAAATTTTTTTCATGATTGAAGGTGAATTCACTTTTTGTTTTCTTCCTAGGGTATGGTATATAACTGACACTGGAAAATATCCTTTAAAAAAGGGTTTATGATTTTGGATAGTGAAATGTCCCTATGATAGATGGAGATTTTTGCCTGGAAACTCTTTGGAAAGAAAGTATGGTTCATATGATTCATTTCTTTATTTTTTCGTTCTTTTTAATAGTGAATCCAGTCTTGCACTTCTTAGAGGGTTTTTTTCAGGTTAGCATTTGTATAGGTTTTTTTTTTTTTTTTTTTTAACATTACTCACTTTTGATGCATTGGGCCTTAGTTGCAGCACATGGTGTCTTTGTGCCGCATTAGGGATCGCTCCTTGCTGAGCACGGGCTTCTTTCTAGTTGAAGTGCATGGGCTCCAGAGCCAGTGGGCTCTGTAGCTGTGACCTGCGGGCCTAGTTGCCCTGTGGCATGTGGGATCCTAGTTCCTTCTCCTTTGGAAGGTGGACTCTTAACTGCTGGACTACCAGGAAGTCCCTGTATAGGTGTGTTTTTTTGAATAACCAATATGTATAGAAGTTCTTGCAAATTCATAGAATTTTAATTTTTTTCAGCAGAATTCTGAAATACATTTTATAGAGGCTAGTTATATATGTTAATAAGGTCATTGGACTTTACTTTTGCATCAGATGCTCTAATATGAATAGGATGCTCTAGAAACATTGGTTGCTTCTCTGCATAATTTACATACATTTGAAATAAGAAACTTAGTTCTAGTAAAGTTGATTGATTGGACATTGACGTTCTCTTTACTGTTAACTGGAGAAGAGATCAGCAAGCTAGTTTGTAGACCAAATTCAGCCTACTACCTGTTTTTGTAAATAAAGTTTTATTTCAACACATGATAGCTCATTGATTTGCCTTGTTGTCTATGGTTGCTATTGTGCTACAACAGAGAGTAGTTGCAACAGGTTTTGTGGGCCACAAAACCTAAAAGGTTTACTTAATCTGGCCCTTTGCAGAGAAGTTTGCTGACTCTTGCTTTAAGGTATCATTCATACATTTGGACATTTATAATCATATGCCAGATATTGTTTGCATTTGTTAAGTAAGATAATGAGACCATCACACTTTAATGGGAATATGCTTGTGCCATTTTATATACCATGACATGTATTTAAATGCTGTTTGTGTATATAAACTGTAATTCATATTCGTGTAACAGCATTGTAAGCATAGTTTTTTGTGATTTGAATTTTTTGTTTTTTGTTAAGAAAAAACTTATTGTGTTTCATAACCAGAGTAATTTTTTGTAATCAGAAATCCTGGTAGATTTCAGAATGATGTGGGCACAAGTGTAATAGAGGGAGCATTAAAAGGGAGAATGGGGACATAGGAGATCTCAGCCCTGGTTAATTGAATCCAGTCATGTCTTGGCTTTTATCATGAGTGTGGGATGGGCTAAACTTTAATTAGCCATCCTTAACAGTCTTGATATTTAAGCTGTTTCTAGATTCTAGACTGAAGGAAACTATAAAATTCTAGTTTGGTTATTAAGCAAAGTTGGCGCTCCAAATCTGTGCATTCTCCCAACCTTGATTGAAAATATTCCTTGGGGTAGGGGAGAGTTCCTGAAAGTTCCAAAAAGTAAAACTTGAAAGCCACATGCTGGCAAGTATTTACATTGTATTTACAATTATTTACATAGCATTTAACATTGTATTTACACTTACTTACATAGTACTTACATTGTATTAAGTATTATAAGTAATGTAGAGATAATTTAAAGTATATGGGAGGATGTGTATAGGTTATATGCAGATATATTTTATATGTATATGTGTGCATGCTAAGTCTCTTCAGTTCAGTTCATTTGCTCATTTGTGTCCAGCTCTTTGAGACCCCATGGACTGCAGCAAGCCAGGCCTCCCTGTCTATCACCAACTCCCAGAGTTTACTCAAACTCATGTCCATTGAGTTGGTGATGCCATCCAACCATCTCATCCTCTGTTGTCCCCTTCTCCTGCCTTCAATCTTTTCCAGCATCAGGGTCTTTTCCAGTGAGTCAGTTTTTCGCATCAGGTGGCCAAAGTATTGGAGTTAGCTTCAGCATCAGTCCTTCCAATGAACACCCAGAACTGATTTCCTTTAGGATGGACTGGTTGGATCTCCTTGCAGTCCAAGGGACTCTCAAGAGTCTTCTGCAACACCACAGTTCAAAAGCATCAATTCTTCAGTGCGCAGCTTTCTTTATAGTCCAGCCTCACATCCATACATGACTACTGGAAAAACCATAGCTTTGACTAGATGGACCTTTGTTGGTAAAGTAATGTCTCTGCTCTTCAATATGCTATCTACATTGGTCATAACTTTTCTTCCAAGGAGCAAGCATCTTTTAATTTCATTTTTATTTATTTTTTTAATTTAAATTTTAATTTAAAGTCTCGTCAGTTGTGTCGAACTCTGTGTGACCCTATGGATTGTAGCCTGCCAGGCTCCTCTGTCCATAGAATTCTCCAGGCAAGAATACTGGAATGGGTTGCCCTTGCCCTCCTCCAGGGGATCTTCCCAACCTAGGGATTGAATCCTAGTCTGTTGTATCTCCTACATTGGAAGGTGGGTTCTTCACCACTAGTGCCACCTGGGAAGCCCATGTATGTATAAAGATGCACATGTATTTTGTATAAGGGGCTTGAACATTTCTAGATTTTGGTGTCTACAGGAGGGTCCTGGAACCAATCCCCTGTGAGTACCAAGAGATGACTATACCTGAAGTGCTTACCATTTATATCTAACTACTAATGACAGCATGACAATGATAGATATTATTAAATGTGTTGAATTAACTGGCCTTTAAATTTGATTGTCAAATTAAATGAGATTATTGAAAGAGTCTTAAGTGTGATGATAAAGGCCTGAATTTGGAAGACCTCGTTAGGGGTTTTTATTTTTTTCCCCAACATTCATGGTTGCTGTTTCTTGTAGCCTGTTGCTTACCAGTTCACTCATCTGAGAGGAAAATAATTGACCTTGATAATGATCAACAGAAAAGTTCCAGTGAATATTATGTACTTAATTTACTAACAAACATCTGAGGCCCTACTGTGAGCAAGACACCATTCCAGTTTCTCAGAAAGGAGATCAAATATCTCAGAAGTTAGAAACTTAGTGATAGGACTGCCATGAAACCTTACTGACTGCATCACAGAGTACTATCTAATTTTAAAGATATTTCAGAAACATTCTGACTTTAGTCTGCTTTGAAAATTAAGTTACTGTAATAGCTGGTGTTTCAAAACATGTGGAGAGAATTCCTCAGGTCAGTTAGAGATGTTTCTTCTTTCCTGTACCTAGGGAACTTACTTGAACCTATCTTTGTTTTCCCATTTTTAAACATTTATTATACGAATTTTTGGTGTTTCCTTAAATGTAAAGTGAAGAAATTGGACTGGATTTAGCTTTCTTACCTTTCAACATTTGCAGTTAATTTTTGCAAATGATACTGTGTTGTTTTTCTGCCCTCCTAGGAAACAGTACAGATACAGTGTTTTTTCTTTTTTAAGTTTAAAAAATTCATTTAGAAAAGAATTTAGATTCAGTGTAAAACTTAGCTTTTTGCTTTATGTTTGTTTTAGGTTCTAGAAATTTGCTTTGCATTTCCAGTAATGTGTATATTGCTCAAAAATGTTGAATATTTTATTTCCTTGAACAGAAATCAGTTCCTACATAAGCAAGTACTTAATACCTTATTTAGAACTGCATGCCTCCCTTACAGGAAATTAGTTTACAAAGGTAATTACGTCAATATTAATGTGCACTTACAGCATGTTTAGAAGTAGTCTTTTTGACCTGAAAACCGTAGAAGAAAGAGCTTTAACTTCTTGAAATGCTCTGGTAATTGGGGTGAGCTTCTCTAGAATGATGTCAGACGAACGCAGAATAGGATAGCCAAAAGAGCTCAGGACTTGGACGAAGAGGACTTCTGGCTTTGTTGACTAGCTTTATTACCTTGGGCAAGTGACTTATTTGAATCTTCATTTGCTTAGTTAGAAGAAAAAGGGATTGTGATTCTTAACTTGGTCAGAAGGAGAAGGGCAGTTATTAGGAAGATTAGATGTAGGTAAAGTGGCTGAAGAGTGAGCTTTCTGCAAATAATTCCATTTACTACCCTTGTCCTTGCTTTTGGCCTTGTTTCTTTTTTGGAGCTAAAATTCTTGTCCTCTGCTTCTCTTGGAAAGTCTACATGGCATTATGTAGGTAAAGTACATTATTACTTCTATTAGATTCAGTACTTAACAGAGCTAAAAAATTTAATAAATGGTTCTTCGTATATTTGAGGTTTTAAAGCTGTAGGTCTGTAAACTTGAATAGAGAGAACAGTTACATCTTTACATGTTTTCTTCCATTATGAATGTGGGCAGCAGTAGCAGAGACTGTTTCTAATAGAAATTGTAGATATTTTAATGATGCATTATTGTTGCATATCTCAGAATGGTGTTTAATACCCATCATTACTTAAAGTTTAATTATTAGATACACTGGTAGATATTTATTTAAAGATTAATAAAGCACATGTTACTGTATGTATTTTATACGTTTTATATTTTTGATAGTTATAGTTCAATATAATTGGTTTTTTATGTGATACTGTGTTATTTTATGTATTTGAAAGATAGTTTTCTAGGAAGGAGTTCATAGACTTAACAGAGGTCCTGTGTTGGGGGAGAAAAGTGATTAAGAACTTTTTTGCTAGATGCCATTATTGCATTAATTTGACTGCCAGAATTACCTTATTAATTCAGTTTGTACTTTGTTATCCTGCTTCTTAATCCCCAGTAAGGTGGCAGAGGAATCCTTTTGTAATTTTATGGTCTTTGGAGAGACCACATTTATATTCAGAGATGAGGTCTCAAAAGACAGAAAGAAAAAGTACAGTTATGCTTGCGGAAAAGAATATCTTAAGAATAAAATGAGGCATCCTCGTATAAATTATTGAAGCATCATTGTAGGCCCAGTATGGGCAGACTTAACACCTGTTTTACCCCTGACAGGTGGGGAGAGTCTGCTGTTGTGGAGGTGTTAAGTGTGAGGCTGTTTTTTCCATTGTACGGAAGAAAAGAGGCTGTTTTCGGGTCATCCTCAGAGTTAAAGGACGAAGAAGAGAAAGTTTTATATGAGTGTTTTGTCTCTGAAATATGGCGCTGTGTTTGAGTACATGTTCATGCATTTTCTGGAAATGAGAGATGTGTATGTTGGCGGTGTCTCTTAATACTGTTTGCCATGACTGCTTCATTGCTTCTGTGGGAGCCAGTGTAGAAAAGAGGTTGGGTGAGACCCCTAAGAAATTTAGAAAGAGCGGGGAGGAAAGAGTAGATTTTTTGTCAATAATTATTTGTTACGAGGGTAAGGGGAGAAGAGTTTGTTTTTATTATATATCTTTGATATACAGTGGTTAAGTGATTATATGCTATCATTTTTCTAGAGAAGAAAGAAAGGAAGGCAGTGAAATCCAATTTTCAAGATGAACCAGTTAGAGGTATAAACCAAGGACATGTATCTAGGTACCTTGGCTTTTCATGTGACATTTTATTAAATTGTTCATTCTGCTACTAACAGGTGCCATTTTGAAGGAGAAAAAAAAAATGTGCTAATATAATCATAGAAGGACTAGAAATGTACTATTGAGGTTGAATAATATTATGATAAATATTTTTTAATGATCCCTAAATTGGCTAAAATCTTAGGATTTAACTACATTTATACACAGCCTGGTGGGCTGCCATCTATGGGGTCGCACAGAGTCGGACACGACTGAAGCAACTTAGCAGCAGCAGCAGCATACACAGCTTCACACTAAAAAATATAAGGTAGAATTCTTATGTATACCATGATAGGAATAAATTGGTATGTAGTGAAATATATTTTTAAAATTCTTATTTGATTTTTAAAATTAGTAGCTTAATGAAAAATAGGATATAGTTAGTATTAAATGCTCAGTTCCGTATATCCAAAATCCTTTGTAAGGATACCTGCTTTTTTACTTAATTATAATAAGTGGCTATGTATTCCACATTTTTACTTATCCTTATGTAAATGTTGACACAGTTTGTCCATCTTATCATGTAATTTCCACATTACTTTAATTGTGATTTTGATTTTAATCATTGGCTGTTATAATATTGTTGTACTGCTGAGAATATCTTTGTACACTTTGCTTTGTTTTGTTTATTTATTTATTTGGAATATACTCCAAAGTAGATTTCCTGTTCAAAGAAGCTTTGTTGCTTTTGTTATATATTGACAACTTATTTTCCAGAAATATGGAGTCAGTTTATGATGCTACTTGATTTTCAAGAGAGAACGCTGGTCTGAAAATAGTATTTTAGAAACTTCTTTTAGAAGTCAACTATATCCTTATTTGCAGAGACTTTTTGTTAGGCCATTCACTTTCCACAGTTCATATAGATCAGTTAGGCTTGTTGGAGATTTTAAAAGCTTAGTGTGTGTGTAAACCTGGTTTTGTATATGTTGGCCTGTGATATATTTGTTTTATGTCACCAGAGTGTTCATACTAAACCTAAAACTTCAATAGAGTTATTTTGCTTAAAAAGTCCTTTTCTAAAGAGTGTATCTTGCAGTAACTCTAATTTGACAAACTTGGATAAATTATTTCTTTAGGGAAAAGGAAACTTAATTATTTACCTTTACCTTTTTTATTTACCTTTATTTAATTCCAGTAATTGATTAATACTTAACTTTAAGAAGTTTTGCAAAATCTTATGTATGTGATGTTTATTTACCTGCCTAGCTGATCCTATGTTTGATGAATACTCTTACTGTAATTTGAATGCTTTAACTTAGTTTATATTCTGGCATGCAAGTAATGCTCACTTTTTCCCTTTGTTCTTGTTTACCAGTGAGACCTGGCACAGGAAGGGCTCCGCAGCCATATGGTTTAGCAAATAACAATGATCAGGACGTGAGCAAGCTCTCTTGAGTATCTGCTAACTTCTCTAGGGTGTGGCCATGGGGTCTGATATGGTATTAAAGTGCTAAATCAAGAGGGTAAAAATTGATCGGTTGTTGTTCAGTTTCTAAGTACTGTCTGGCTCTTTGCGACCCCATGAATTGTACTATCTCCCAGAGTTTGTGCAAACTCACATGCATTGAGTTGGTGATGCCATCTGACCATCTGATCCTCTGTCGTCACCTTGTCCTCCTGCCCTCAAATCTTTCCTAGCATCAGGGTCTTCCAATGAGTGGGCTCTTTGCATCATTTGGCTAGAGTTTAGGAGTGCTTCAGCATCTGTCCCTTCCAATGTATATTCAGGACTGATTTCCTTTAGAATTGACTGGTTTGATCTCCTTGCAGTCCAAGAGATTCTCAGGAGTCTGTTCTAGCACTATAATGAAAGCATTAATTCTTTGGCACTCAGCCTTTTTTATGGTCCAGCTCTCACATCTGTACATGACTACTGGAAAAACCATAGCTTTGACTGTATGGATTTTTGTCAGCAAAGTGATGTCTCTGCTTTTTAGTATGCTGTCTAGGTTTTTCATGAAGCTTCCCTTGTGGCTCAGCTGATAAAGAATCTGCCTGCACTGTGGGAGATCTGGGTTCGATCCCTGGGTTGGGAAGATCCCCTGGAGAAGGGAATGGCTACCCACTCCAGTATTCTGGCCTGGAGGATTCCATGGACTGTATAGTCCGTGGGGTTGCAGAGAGTCAGACACAACTGACTTTCACTAGGTTTGTCACAGCTTTTCTCCCAGGGAGCAAACGTCTTTTAATTTCATGGCTGCAGTCGCCATCCACAATGATTTTGGAGCCCAGGAAAATAAAATCTGTCACTATTTCCATGTTTTCCTATCCTATATGCCATGAAGTGATGGGACCAGATGCCCGTGTTTTTTGAATGTTGAATTTTAAGCCGGCTTTTTCACTCTGCTCTTTTACCCTCTTCACTTACTGCCATTAGAGTGGTATCTGCATATCTGAAGTTGTTGATACATTTTCCAGCAGTCTTGATTCCAGCTTATGAGTCATCCAGCCCAGTATGTTGCATGATGTACTCTGCATAGAAGTTAAATAAATAGGGTGACAGTATACAGCCTTGACTTACTCCTTTCCCAATTTTGAACCAGCCCATTGTTCCATTTCTGGTTCTAACTGTTGCTACGTGTCCTGAATACAAGTTTCTCAGGAGGCAGGGAAGGTGGTCTGGTATTCCCATCTCTTTAAGAATTTTCCACAGTGTGATCACACAGTGTGACTGTGTGATCCACACAGTGTGACTGTGTGATCCACACAGTCAGAGGCTTTAGTGTAGTTAATGAAGCAGAAGTAGATGTTTTTCTGGAATTCCCTTGCTTTTTCTATGATTCAACAGATACCGGCAATTTGATCTCTGGTTTCTCTGCCTTTTCTCTGGTTCCTCTGCCTTTTCTAAATCCAGCTTATACATCTGAAAGTTCTTGGTTCGTGGACTGTTGAAGCATATCTTAATGGATTTTAAGCATTACCTTGCTAGCATGTGAAATGAGCGCAGTTTTATGGGAGTTTGAAATTCTTTGGGATTGTAATGAAAACTGACCTTTTCCAGTCCTGTGGTCACTGCTGAGTTTTCCAAATTGGCTGGCATGTTGAGTGCAGCACTTTAACAGCATCATGTTTTAGGATTTGAAATAGCTCACCTGGAATTGCATTACCTCCACTAGCTTTGTTATTCATGATGCTTCCTAAGGCCCACTTCACGCTCCAAGATATCTGGCTCTAGGTAAGTGACCATGCCATTGTGTTATCTGGGTCATTAAGATCTTTTTTTGTATAGTTCTTCTTCTGCCACCTCTTCTTAATCTCTTCTGCTTCTGTTAGGTCCTTGCCGTTTCTGTCCTTTATTTTCTTGAGAAGATTGATTTAGGGCAATTAAAACTTCTGGTACTGTATTCTGGTAGGAGCAAACCTGAAATACCTCTGTAAGGTTACATAGACAACTCAGGGCTTACAGAAATCCCACACTGGGGAGTGGTTAGGGACATGAGCTTTCTGACTAAAATTATAAACCCCATAAAGAAACAAATCATAATGAATTGGAAACAAAGTTTTATAGGGGTATAAAATAAACATTGTAGGGATAAAAGGATTCAGTGCAAATTATAAAATAGTATAGCATTAAAATTTTTTTAAGAGACTAAAAGTGAATTTTTAGAAGTTGATATAATCACTTAAAATTTAATGTAGTGGACAGGTAAAACATTAAGAACACCTGCAGAGAATTAGTGACTGGAGGAGTGTTACACAGACAGGTAAAGAAATGAAAAATAAGAATTTGTAGCCATGGATTAGAAAACAAGACAGTCAGTATGTATCTAAGTAAAGAATTGCTGACTGGGAGAGACAGTGGCTAATAATTTTCCAGAATTTGAGAAAAGCACGAGTCTTCAGAAAAAGAAAGCTTACCAAATCCTCAGCAAGAGAAATAGAAGCAAATCTAAAGAATGTGCTCACACACACAATCTTAAAGGAAAGCAGAGAGAAAAAGCATACCTGGAATAGATTAAATTGACAGCAGACTTTTCATCAGTAACAGATGCCACGAGAAAACTAGTATTTTCCAAATACTGAGAGAATAATAGAGAATAATAGTTGATTTAGAATTTTATATGCTATTGAATTATTACTGAATGAAAAAAGGAAGTATTTATTACAAAGATAGAATAATTCTAAACCTTTACTCACCTAATAACAGCGTTGATTGCTTGCTAGGTTGCACAGTCGTGTTTGACTCTTTGCAACCCCATGGATTGTAGCCCGCCAGTCTCTCTGTCCATGGGATTCTCCTGGCAAGAATACTGGAGTGGGTTGCCATGCCCTTCTCCAGGGGATCTTTACAACCCAGGGATCAAACCCAGGTCTCCTGCATTGCAGACAGTTTCATTATGTTCTGAGCCACCAGGGCTGCTGCTGCTAAGTCGCTTCAGTCGTGTCCGACTCTGTGCGACCCCATAGACAGCAGCCCACCAGGCTCCCCCGTCCCTGGGATTCTCCAGGCAAGAACACTGGAGTGGGTTGCCATTTCCTTCTCCAATGCATGAGAGTGAAAAGTGAAAATGAAGTCGCCTAAAACCATATAAAAAATGAAATTAAAAAACTGGCAATTCATAAGAAGAAATTAACATCCACAGTCTCATTTTAATCAGCTAAACTGAAGGGACTTCCTAAGTGGTGCTAGTGGTAAAGAACCCGCCTGCCAATGCAGGAGACTTAAGAGACACAGGTTTGATTTCTGAGTCGGGAAGATCCCCTGCAGAAGGAAATAGCAACCCACTCCAGTATTCTTGCCTGGAGAATCCTATGGACAGTTGGCGGGCTACAGTCCATAGGGTCGCAAACAGTCGGACACGACTAGAGTGACTTAGCATACAAACTAAACTGAAAGTAGAGAGACTGGAAACACAACATTAAATACTTCCGGCTGGATCTAACTTATCAAATGCAAACATACTTTATTTTCATTTATATCTGGAACAGTCAAAAAAGAAACGAAACTGACCAAGCACTGGATATAATGGAAATGAATTCTTTGACTGTAGTATATAATAAATGTAGAAATAAACGTAGACTCTGCCGCCAGGTCTCTAACCATTTTGTTTGAAAATTTAAAACTTAGTAGTGAGTAGAAATTATAATTGGACACTGAAGCACCTAGAGTTAAACAGTAATGACAGTGGTACAGAAAAATAGAAGAGTTTTAAATATAAGATATTTTTCCCCCTAGTTATCCCCCCCCCACCCCGAAAGGAGATTTAGATTTGTTTTCGTAGGAACTCATTGCAAGATGTTTTGTCTTAAGCATGGATGTACTGTTTAAGAAACTGACCTGAAATGCCTTTAGTACATATCAGTTTGGAAGGCTCATGGAGCTCATCTGATAAGTGATTTAAGTGTAAAAACGAGGCTGAGAAGTTTAGAGGAGAACTGGTTTTTGAAAAGTCATTTAAAAATAACACACCTAGAATATAAAGTCCTAGTAAGGTTTTATATAAGTGAGTAGTTGTGGCTTAAGATAAAAATTTTAGTGATAGAATCAAAAAGTACTTTATGTAATCTGGAAAACACTGGAACTTCAAAAATTTGATAAAGATGCTCATGTTTTATGTTTGAGGAATTTAGATTATTTTACATAATCAGATAATTATTTTAAAATAGTCTCAGTGGCAAAATAGGGAGATCACTTTAAATTTGGAATATCCTTATAGTGGGATGTATTTAGTTTGTGACCTTAATGCAGAAAGAAATTTCTGCATTTCTCTTATATTAGAAAAAAGATTGGAAATTACTTAGGTAGACTTTCAGTTTCAGGGATTAGAAAATTAGCCACAGAGTCAAAGCCAACTACTGAGAAGAAAAGTGATGAGAAGTAGGACAGAAATTTAAATAAAGCAGAGAAAACAGTTTTATTTTGATAAAACTGAAAGCTTGTTTTTAGACCAATAAATGAAGCAAACTCCTGGCAAGGTTAACTGATCAAAAAGGAAGACAAAATGGACAGTATTAGGAATGGAAAGGGGATCATCACTGTAGATGTAGTAGAGATATTAAAAAAACACAGGAAAGATATTATGAATATAGAAATATGTCACTAAGACTTGCAGAAAAAACAGATTTGACTATGGGGTGTAGAGGTTTAAGCTGTTTTATAGACATGCTGAATTTGAGGTGTCATTTAGATGCTGAGCAAGCCAAGTTAGCTAAACAAGACTAGAGATACAAATTTGGGAGTTACTAACTTATAAATGGGTGTCCCTGGTGGCTCAGATGGTAAAGAATCTGCCTGCATTGCAGGAGATGGTGTAAAAGATTGGTTGAGCGGCTGTTTCAAGACCTGAGATGATCTGATAGTAGGGATTAAAAGGAGGATTTAGAAGTGGAAGCTAGGACTGAAGTACAGTAAAGTTCATGAAAGTAGGTGATCGTAGAGATGGAGTATGTGTCATTTTCTAGTTAAGAGTTAAGCAACAAGAGAGAGATGAGATAGTTCATGCTTCTCACTGAATTTCATACCCAATTGTATTAGGTGAGAAATTTCTCATGATGAAGTTCCCTCTGTAGGGAGGTTTATTAGCATGTGATCAGCTAAAATTTAGAGAAATGACCTTATTTTGATCCTTTGTTTTTATTTTAATTTGAAGAATTTTCGTTTTTATTAAAGTAGTATCTTAAAAGGGAGTTGATGCTTCTGACGTAGACTTCAGATGGGGGCGGGGAGGGCAAATATATTTTTTAAATTCAAAATTAATTGTATGTTTATCAGTAGTTCATAGTATGATGAATAAAAGTTCTTTACAGATATTACTTGTATATTGTGATTTTCAGGTAATTATATATTACTTAAAATAGGTTTTCAAATTGGAATGATAATCAGTTTTTTTCTGGACAGTTAAATGGTTAAGAATGTTAGATCTTTTGGTAGTTTTATAGGAGGAAAACCCAATTTTGTTAGATGTTTGTAAAAAAATTTACCCTAAAATAGCATGTTTTCCCTGGATTAAGATTTAGATCTGTTACCTTAGTGGGTGAAGGTATAATTTAACGTTGGTCTTAAGGACAGTTCTGTATTTTAGTGAGGGCCATTCGCTTGCTGGTGAGTAGCATGCCGGTTTTTAGTGTGGAGACTAAGGCTGTTTATATCCACCTTAGGTGAAAAAGTTACTCTTAACATATTTGTCTCTACTTGGACTTTTAAACTTTCAAGGAGGAAAAATAATTTTCTTTAAAAATTTATCTTTGTGTAGTTTACATTAATCAGTATTTCCTTTTTTTGTCTTTGACAGTGTAGAAGAAAGGTTGAAAAGTGTTCTGGAGTTGATTTCTTTAGACTCTGAATCAGTTCTCTGCTGTCCCTCTTTACCAGTCTGGGCACAGGGGAGAACTTGACTTGGAAAGAGAGAATTTGGGCTCTTAGTAATCTTTCCTTTTACTATGTGTTATCTGTAATTAAAAAAACTTTTCGTTGATAATCAAGATGCTTTTATATTTTTATATAGTATGTTATTTGAGATGTGTGGTATTTTAAATCACCAATTAAGTATTTTTAAAGCATGAGAAATAATAGAAGACATTGAAAATCAGAATAAAATGAGAACTTAATTGTTAACATTTTAAAATGTGAGTTTAAAATTGTATTTAATCTGTACATTATTATATAAAAAATTGATCGATTATGCTTTCTTTTCTTTAACAGACGTACAAGAAAATTCATAAAAGTGAAGAATTTTCGAAGAGGGCGACAAAAAGAGAAGAAAAATGCCGAAACCAGTAGGTGTATTTTATTACTTTGACACTGCTTACTTAATGGCGTTAAGTTTCTTTTGGAACAAGGCAAAGTATTATGGTAGAGTTTTGGTGGGGGAAAAGGCACTGACATTACTGTTGTTTGTTTTAAATTTATGTGGCTGAAGTAATGTGTTATATGGGCCAGTGATAGAGGTTTAAGTATCATGTATGTATTAAGATTACCATAGGTTGTGGGGTCAGACTTAGTTCTTATCCTTA
This sequence comes from Bison bison bison, assembly GCF_000754665.1. Lineage (NCBI taxonomy): Eukaryota > Metazoa > Chordata > Mammalia > Artiodactyla > Bovidae > Bison > Bison bison. The sequence continues at coordinate 3,753,832 of NW_011495045.1, read as the reverse complement.
CCCTGCCACTTAATCTGACTGACCTTTGTTAGATTCAGTCCTTCCTGGTCTTAATTTCTTCACATGTAAAATGGAGATGTAATTAGTTACATGAGAGTCCGGTGAGGATTAGAAGATCCTGGTACATACACATTCAGTGCTCAGTAAAAAGTTACTTATTGTTAAAACAGGAGAACATGATGAGAGGTCAGAAGGGTTCGTGCAGAATTAATTTTCTTGTAATTCTAGCTTTGATACTAGTGATAACAGTGCTGATGTTATATATAGTTGTGAAAATGAAAAGTGTTAGTCACTCAGTTGTGTCTGACTCTTTACAACTCCAAGGACTGTAACCTGCCAAACTCTTCTGTCCATGGGATTCTCCAGGCAAGAATACTAGAGTGGGTAGTTATTTCCTTCTCCAGAGGATCTTTTAGACCCAGCGGTTAAACCCAGGTCTCTTGCATCGCAGGCAGATTCTTCACTGCCTGAGTCAGGGGAGCCCAAAGTCTTAGGTTTTTGATTTAAAGGCGTACATACAATAATTTTATTGTTTTATTATTATATAATTTGTGGCTGAGGTTTATTTTTTTATCCTAGGATCAGTGTTCCTTTTTTCATCTAACAAAATGTTTTTTTTCTTTTTTTTAATGAACTTTTTGGCCAGTTATTTTTTTGAAGAAAATCATTGTTTTTTGGTTTTTTGAATTTTCTGGCATGAATGTCACTTCTGAATTACTTTTCAAGATTGAGCAGGTAAAAAGTGCATTGTTGGAAGGAGAGAAGAATAAAAAGATAAAAGGCATAATCAATAGAAAGCAAGGATTATGTTTTTCTCTATTTGCAGATGACATGATTATGTAAATAACCTGGAATTTACAAAACAGCTATTAGAACTAATAACAGAATTTAGCAAGATTGTTGGACATAAGGTTTTATTTTTTTAAAAATCAGTTTTATATACAAGCAGCAAAATTCAAAAAATGAAGTAAAAATTCCATTTGTAACAGCATCAAAAACATAAAATATTTAGGAATAAGTTTTTAGAAAGTGTTTAAAATCTCTACACTGAAAACCTTTAAGAAATTAAAAAGACCAAAGGATATAGGAAAATATACATTGGTCATAGATATGTCTAGAGAATACTATTAAAACAGTTCTCTCCAAATGTATTGGTAGGTTGAATGTAATTCCAATCATTTGAATCCCAGCAGTTGCATCCCTTTGGATAAAATTGGCTAGCTGATAATGTTTATGGAACTACCAAAACTTATGTGGAATATTTAAAGCAATTTAGAAGAAAAACAAGGGTAGAACAGTTAACACTCCTGGATTTCAACATTTATTTTCAAGAGACAAAAGTAAGACAGTGTGGTATTGAAAAATTAGATAATAGGATCAGTGGAACAAGAGTATACCTACACATACATTCTTACTAAATATTTTTAACAAGATGTCACACGATTCACTGGGGAAATTAAATTCTTTTCAAGAAATGATGTTGTAGCAAAGAGTTATCCATACAGAAGATTGTGAATGTTAACCCTTACATCACAATTTACAGACATCTAACTCTAAATGGATCATAAACATAAAAGCCCCAAACTATAAAAGAAAATAGAACATTTCTACAGTTGTGAGGTAAGCAAAGATTCTTTGATAATACACAAAAAGTTCATAGCATTTAAAAAAAAATTCATCAAAATTAAAAACTTCTGCTATTTGAAAAACACAGTAAGAAAATGAAAAGGCAAGGCAGAATGGGACAAAATAATTGTAGTATATTCTTTTAGAACTCTAATAAAGACAACCCAGTTTTTAAAAAGTGGGCCAAAACTTTGAGTAGATACTACACAAAAGAAACTTCACAAAAGAAGGTATATTAATAGCCAATAAACACTTGAAAAGATCCTCAGGGAAAAATAAAGCTAGTGAGATACCACTTTATACTTACTAGAGGGGCTAAAATTAGACTGAAAAGACCATGTCTGTAAGGATGTGCATCAACTGGAACTCTGTTTCTGGTAGGAATGTGAAATTTACAGCTACTTTGGAAAACTGTTTGAATAAGTACAGGAGGCAGGGATCAAGACCATCCACAAGGAAAAGAAATGCAAAAAGGCAAAATGGTTGTCTGAGGAGGCCTTAACAAATAGCTCTGAATAGAAGAGAAGTGAAAGGCAAAGGGGAAATAGAAAGATATACCCATTTGAATGCACAGTTCCAAAGAATAGCAAGAAGAGATTAGAAAGCCTTCCTCAGTGATCAATGCAAAGAAATAGAGGAAAACAATAGAATGGGAAAGACTAGAGAGCTCTTCAAGAAAATTAGAGATACCAAGGGAACATTTCATGCAAAAATGGACTCAATAAAGGACAGAAATGGTATGGACCTAACAGAAGCAGAAGATATTAAGAAGAGGTGGAAAGAATATAGAGAAGAACTATACAAAAAAGATCTTCATGACCTAGCTAATCACAATGGTGTAATCACTCACCTAGAGCCAGACATCCTGGAATGTGAAGTCAAGTGGGCCTTAGGAAGCATCACTATAAATAAAGCTAGTGGAGGTGATGGAATTCCAGTTGAGCTATTTCAAATCCTAAAAGATGATGCTGTGAAAGTGCTGCACTCAATATGCCAGCAAATTTGGAAAACTCAGCAGTGGCTACAGGACTAGAAGAGGTTAGTTTTCATTCCAACCCCACAGAAAGGCAATGCCAAAGAATGCTCAAACTACTGCACAATTGTACTCATCTCTCACGCTAACAAAGTAATGCTCAAAATTCTCCAAGCCAGGCTTCAGCAGTACGTGAACTGTGAACTTCCAGATGTTCAAGCTGGATTTAGAAAAGGCAGAGGAACCAAAGATCAAATTGCCAACATTGGATCACAGAAAAAGCAAGAGAGTTCCAGAAAAATATCTACTTCTGCTTTATTGTGGAGAAGGCAATGGCACCCCACTCTGGTACTCTTGCCTGGGAAATCCTATGGACGGAGAAGCCTGGTAGGCTGTAGTCCATGGGGTCACGAAGAGTTGGACACGACTGAGCAACTTCACTTTCACTTTTCACTTTCATGTACTGGAGAAGGAAATGGCAAACCACTCCAGTATTCTTGCCTGGAGAATCCCAGGTACAGAGGAGCCTGGTGGGCTGCCATCTTTGGGGTCGCACAGAGTCGGACATGACTGATGTGACTTAGCAGCAGCAGCTGCTTTATTGGCTATGCTAAAGCCTTTGACTGGGTGGACCACAACAAACTGGAAAATTCTGAAAGAAATGGGAATACCAGACCACCTGACCTGCTTGTTGAGAAATCTGTATGCAGGTCAGGAAGCAACAGTTAGAACTGGACATGGAACAACAGACTGGTTCCAAATAGGGAAAGGAGTATGTCAAGTCTGTATATTGTCACCCTGCTTATTTAACTTACATGCAGAGTACATCATGAGAAACACTGGGCTGGATGATACCACCTTTATGGTAGAAAGTGAAGAAGAACTAATGAGCCTCTTGATGAAAGTGAAAGGAGAGTGAAAAAGTTGGCTTAAAACTCAACATTCAAAAAACTAAGATAATGGCATCTGGTCCCATCTCTTCATCCCAAATAGATGGGGGAAAATTGGAAATATTGACAGATTTTATTTTCTTAGGCTCCAAAATCACTGCAAATGGTGACTGCAGCCATGAAATTAAAAGATGCTTGCTCCTTGGAAGGAGTGAAAGTGAAAGTCGCTCAGTCATGTCCGACTCTTTGCGACCCCATGGACTTAGGCCATGGAATTCTCCAGGCCAGAATACTGGAATGGGCAGCTATGACAAATCTAGATAGTATGTTAAAAATCAAGGATATCACGTTGCTGACAAGGGTCTGTCTAGTCAAAAGCTGTGCTTTTTCCAGTAGTTATGTACAGATGTGAGAGTGGCACCATAAAGATGGCCAAGTACTGAAGAATTGATGCTTTTGAATTGTGGTGTTGGAGAAGACTCTCTTGAGAGTCCCTTTGACAGCAAGGAGGTCAAACCAGTCAATCCTAAAGGAAATCAACCCTGAGTATTCACTGGAAGACCTGACGCTAAAGCTCCAGTACTTCAGCCACCTGATGCAAGGAGCTGACTTCGTTGGAAAAGACCCTGATGCTGGGAGAGATTCAGGGCAGGAGAAGGGGACGACAAAGGGATGAGATGGATGGATGGCATTACCAGCTTAATTGTGGTGAGCAAACTCCAGGAGATAGTGAAGGACAGGGAATCCTGGCGTGCTGCAATCCATGGTGTTTCACAAGTTAGCGACTGAACAACAACGGAATTACTCTTAGAATCAAATGAAACAGCTCTGACGTTAGCCTTCTGGGCCT
>NW_011495045.1:3729620-3749393 GCF_000754665.1 Bison bison bison | reverse complement strand
CTTCTGGGCCTTTTTAAAACAAACATGTAAGTAGACTTTTCTGAAAAGCCTACTTGATGTTTTTTATGTTAACATCTGATAGGTTTTTTCTTGTTATATTTAAGTTAATATCTTAACATTTTCTCAGTTTTTCTAATGTGAATATGGGTAGAGAACTCACATATAAAAGCTTTTTGGGAAGAGCATAAGGAGATCCTGAGACTTTGAAATGGGAGAAATTCTAACCTAGGGCATTATTATTGTCTTTTTAGTTAAAGGTAATTTACTGTTCAGAGAAGCTTGGTGGGCTACAATCCATGGGGTTGCAGAGTTGGTGAGATTAATTCAGATCCACCCACAATAATTTTACTATCTTAAGATCAACTGATTAGTAACCTTAAGTACATCTTCAAGATCTCTTTTATCATGTAATATTAATGTAATCATGGGAGTAAGTTGTAGGGGTTGGGGGAAGTCATGAGGGCCGTCTTACAATTCTGCATATACACATAAGAAAATGTTCCAACTTCATTAGAAATCAAGAATCTGTGTATTAATAACATACTGAGATATCAGTTTATACCTACTAGATTGTTAAACATTAGCAAATCTGATGTCTACTAGTGAACATACAAAGCAGCAGCAATTCTTATTCACTGTTGGTGGGAGTGTAAATTGATGCTGTCATGTTAGAAGAAAATTCAGCATTACATTGTGAAGTTGAAGGTATGTACTTGGTCACCCAGGGATTCTCCTGAGTTATACTTCTAGAGGAACTCAGACACTTGTAGTAGGAGACATGTACAAGAATGCTCACAGCAGTTTTGTTCTTAAAAACCAAAAAATTGGAAACAATTTAATGTCAATTGATAGGAAAATGATAAATGAATTACTCTCTAGTCACATAAAAATGAGTGAATTGCAACTACTAACAAAAACACCAATGAATCTTAGAAATATAACTGAAAAGGCAAATTATAGTTTAGCAAAATTTTTGTTTAAACCTTTTATTGAATTAGAATATACAAAAAAAATAGAATATGCATATGCAAAAGAATATATATGCTGGATGCATTTTCATAAAGTAAATACATATTGTAATCGTTGTCCACATCAAGGAAGACTTTATTAGCAAGTACTATACAATTTTAGAAAGATCCCCTGGAGAAGGAACAGACAACCTGCTCAAGTATTCTTACCTGGAAAATTCCATGGACAGAGGAGGCAGGCAGACCACATACAGTCCATGGGGTCACAAGAGTCAGACATGACTTAGCAACTGAACAACAACAAAACAGCTAAAAATCAAAAACTAAATAATATTTTACCATAGATACCTACATTTGTGATAGAACTATTGTTTTTTAAAAAAAACTAAGAGGATCACAAACAGAAAATTTAGGTTAGTGCTTACTTCTGGGGATTGGAACCCACTCCAGTGTTCTTGCCTGGAGAATCCCATGGACAGAGAAGCCTGGTAGGCTGCAGTCCATGGGGTCGCACAGAGTCGGACATGAATGAAGCAACTTGGCAGCAACAGCAGTGGGGATTGGGGTTCCAGAAATTCACAAAGAAGAAATATACTGGTGACACTGCTTTGTCATTTCTAGTTTTAAAGTTGAATGGTAGATTTATGGGTAAAGGAAAACACTTTGGTAATTCAAAATGTTCTGATACCCAATGGGTGGGTTTTCTATACCAGTCAGTTCCCGAGTTCTGTGTGGATACCAGGTGTGTGTCCTGCAGTTTAATTTATTCTGACACAGCTATCCAGAGTTAACGCAAACCCCAGAGATTAAGGGCCCAGACCACTAGACTGCTGAAGCTAATCACAGGTAATGCGTGTGACTGTCTCTCCTGACTAACTTGCCTAAGGTTTGGAGATACCCACAATCCCTTCTTCAGGTTCTGTAATATGCTATAACAGCTCACAGAACTCAGGGAAGCACTTCACTGCTGTTAATGACTGGTTAATGTAAAGGGAACTATAAAGAACATGAATGTAGAGGATGAGGTCCAGAAGGGTCCTGAGTGAAGTAGCTTCTTTCTGTCTTTGTGGAGTTTGCGATGCACCACCCTGTCAGCAAGTGGGTGCATTCTGAACCCCTTTGTTTAGGGTTTTATGGAGTTCCATTTCAGAGGCATGATTGATTAAATCATTGGACCTTGGAGATCAGCTCTCTTTCCTTCTCGTTCACTCTCCTGGGTAGTTGGGATGGGTGGCTCAAAGGTTTACTCCTCTAATGGCATGATTGGTTTCTCTGGGTACTGGCCCCCATTCTGAAGCTATTAGGGTCCATCTAGAGTTACCCATTAGCATAAACTCTGGTATGATCGAAAGGAGCTTGTTGTGAATAACAGAAAATCTTCTCACATCTGTCACTCAGCGAATTTAAAGGATTTTAGGAACTCTGCTGGGAACCAGGATAAAGACCAAACATCATTGTCTATATATGTTACATACATTTTATGTGTATTAATATTTCCGAAAAGATTATTATAAAGAAGGAGCTCTAAAAGGTATTTTTGATTGGAGAAAGTATTTCAGATAAAAGTACATGTGCAGAGGTACATGTGGTTTTTAGAATGAGTTAAAGATAAGGGGAAATAAGTCTGATGTAGAGTTCTAATAGTGTGAGTTAAAAGATAGGTTTTTACTATGTCATGGTGGATTCTAGGTGAAGATGCTATTCTGGAATAAAAATTACTTTGGTTAAGGCATGTTACATTTTTGGTGAGATACCTACCTAGGAAGTTATTTACACATAAAAATCAGAATTTGAAAAAGTCTAGCAAGTAAAAGGCAATAGATGAATGCTTTTTATAAAGAATACATTTACAGTATAAAAACAATATTTGATTTTTGTGTCAAAAGAAATATGGAATAGTGAATGACATTCAAAGAATTTGGAGTTGTACCTCAGTTAAATACCTGCCCTGCTTTTTAATATGTGTGTGTTCTTGGGCAAGTGGCAGAGAGTTTTCTATATAAATGAATACTTCTGTGGAAATGCATGTATCTCCTGGTATTGTTGCAGAGGCTAAATAAAAATGTGAAAAGCACCAGACCTGGCACCTAATGTATGTTAAGTATTCAGTAAATCAAAAATATAAATAAATCAAACTATCACTTTAATAAAGAAAATATTAGGTACATTGAGTTGTTTTTTAATTGCTTAAATATTTTCTCATGCCTGACATTATACTTAAGTATTTTCTTTTTTCTGCTGATTATACCTTTTGTTTTCATTGCAGATCAATGTAAGAGTAACAACGATGGATGCCGAGCTGGAATTTGCCATTCAGCCCAATACAACTGGCAAACAGCTTTTTGACCAGGTATCATTCACTACATGAAGTATGCAATTTTGACACCATAGTGTGCATGCTATTGCATACTTTTTCTGTTTTTCTATACCTTTACTTAAAATGCTACAATGTAGCATTTGAAATTTTTCACAGTACTTGTTCAGATATTTTGAACAACTGTAGGGATAGTCTTTCTCATTTCTAGATTTGAGAGATGGGACTTTTAAAAAATAATTATTAGCAGGTGTTTATTAAACATCTGATATGAAAATCATTGTAATGAGGACTAAAAGGAATTCAGTGATATTCTCCATAGTCCATGAGTGGAATAGGTGTTGATCCTAGACAGAGGACATAAACGAGCAATGGGCTTGCGTACCCAATGCACAGAAAGTCAGACTCTTAACACCGAGAGTTTACAGTGGAATAAGGGTTTATTGTAAGGCACCAAGCAAGGGAGTGGGAGACAAGTCTCAGATCCAGTTCAACTTGGTCTTTGAGTTAGAGGTTTTTTACAGAAGGGAAAGAACAGAGAAGCTGGGGTTAATCATCATGTGATATTTCTGTGACATTTCTTAATTGTAGTTTTGGTTTGGTTAGTCAGGATATCTCTGGTTTTGTTACCTGAGGGTCTCTTAGCTTATCTCGCCCTGGAGAAGTAACCTGTGTGTTAATGATGATATATGATGATACAAGGGCAGTTTTACTACATTATTGATATTACCAACAATGGCAGCAGTTCTGGCCATCTGACTCTGGTTGATTAGTGTTCAGTTAGCACAGGATTAAGGTCAGAGGGGACAAGAATGGGAGTAAAGTTGGATAGAGAGATTAATCATAAACTCGGCAGGGGAACTTGGGTTTCAAGGAGATGGCAGGAGCAAAGGCATAAGCTATAAATAGGGCCGTGATAGCAGTTTGATGTCGTAGGCTCATAATATGCTGGCCTGGAGTTAGAACATGGATGTCATGTTAAAGAACTTGAACTATTGATTTTATCTTTTTTATCACTCTTGAGTGCACACTTGAGCCACCCTGGGGAGCTTTAAAGAGAAAAATAAAGCAGTGCCTGGAAACCACCTCTAGAGATTCTGTTTGATTGTCTGGGACCTACTCTAAACTATTAGTACTTTTATTGAGGCTCCCCAGGTAATGCTGTATATAATGATTTAAGTAGTCAAGTTTTATTGAGAAAAGGAGGAAAGAGATTGGTGACTAGGGGTCAAGTGTTTAAGAAGTGAATTGATTGCAGAAAGGAGGAGGTAGCTTTTACATGAACTTTTACAAGAACTTTTACATGAACTTAGGATCAGGAGAGCAGTAGTCTGTGGTCATGCTAACTATTGACCTTAGAAAATGGGAGAGTTCCTGGTATTACAGCAATGAATAACATACTAATTACCTACTGATCCCGAATAATGATGACATAAAAATTCAAAACTCCTGGGAAGTTGTTTCTTCCCTTGACTACGTAATAAACTTAATCTACTAATTAGATAAGTAATGAACTTGAACGGCCAGATAAAATCTTTTTGGAGATGAAAGGATTTTTTTTGTTGTGAGTGAGCAATTTTTTAAGGCAACATTGTAAGCAATTGCATGCAATTTACATTATAGATATTTTACTTTTGTGAACTAATACTTCTGTTGATTCTTCTAGGTCTCATGTTTGTAAGTACATAAGCTGTCTTGAATAAAAATGTGGATGGAGTTAGCATTTACTGTACTCATAGCAAATTGAAATGTTATTTATAGTGAGCAAAATGTTTTGTGTTAGTCAAAAACAAATTAGCACATGGGCCTTTTTGGTATTGGATAGTGAGAAATAAAATACTTGTTTTTTTCCTAAGCAGAATTGCTTTAGTTTAGATACCAGGGAAAAGGAAACTACATGTTTTATGATGCAGTAATGTATAGTAGTTGAAAAACGTGGGCTCTGGAACCACACTGCTAGAGGTAGAGTACCAGATGTTGCTGTTTGACTTCATACATATTACTTTCTTTGTCTCATTTTTCTCATTTATACAAATGAGGATGGTGGTAACATTATTCCTTCAGAAGGTTTTTGTCAGAATTGAGACTTCATGTAAACTGTGTATAACAGTGTTTGATACACAAACACACACACATACACACATTTCATATTGTAAATGAAAAGATCTAAGTTAAAGAGCATTGCTATCTGTTACGGCCTTTCTCAGCAGTTACTTCTTGTAGTCCCTGTTCTGTATCTTGGCAACTTGAGCCCAAATTCCAGATCCAAATCTTGTGTTACCTTGGGTGAAGTTGAGTATATGGGTGAGCTGGCTGTCAGGTCAAGGTCTGTAGGTTCAGGGTCAGACCAGCAGGCCTAGGGGCAGGAGTTCTATCAGATGAATCCACCTGTAGCAAACCCTCACTTCTGATTAGGATGTCAGCTTGAAGCCATCTGCCATGTGAAGAGGCTCTGGTTGAGTTTGTGAGATCCTTTGGTTTGCTACTTGCTGACTTTCTTCACTGGCCTCCTCTTCTAGCTTCTGCATGTGGGACTATAATAGTACTACCCCCAGGAATACTCAGCATCATCTGTTATAGTGCAAGAAAAAAATACTAAAATGTTTGTTTGTATTTTTATCTTGCTTTTAATTTTTTAGGATGGGCTTTCTGATATATTAATGTGATAGCATATGTATAACTTATAAATAAATATACATATATTATAGTTATGTGCCCAAGTATGTTTTTACTTGTAGATGCATGATTTAAAGTTTCCTACAAGACTTTCAGAAATAGGGAAAGATGGAGCTTGTTAAAGGAATTTCCCAGCTGTGGTCTCTTACTTTTCTGGTGTGTGTTGTGACAGTCTGAATTTAAGAGGCTGTCCCTTGTGCTCCTCTGGCAGATCCCTTTTGTACTTAGCAGTGTTGTGACTCACAGAAAGCCTGGAGACAAAACTGAGGCTTGCTGCTTTGGTGCTGCTCTTGACATTTCTTGTTCCTGCCACTCTGAGCTGAAATGTTTTCTGTGGCTGTGTTGGGACAACCTATCTTTTGCCAAAGTTAAATTATCTGGGATCTCCTTTGTCCACGTTCAAGTTTTGGTTGTTTGGCATTGATCAGCTTTTGCTGTCACTGTGGATATTTATATACCATATCATTCAGACAATTCTCTCTCTTTTTTTTTTAAAGTGGTAACCTTTCCTTGCACAGCTAAATTTTTTTTTTCCTACAGCTAAAATTTTTTTCTTATTTTTAATTTTCGTGTCATTTCAGTGAAATTTTTTCAAGAGGGAAAGTAAACTGAAGGGTTCCATTTACATCTTGAAACCAAAAGCCTGGCATGTTTTTAGATTTTTATTTTAAAAGAAATATTTGTTTTAAACCAAGAATGTTTACTAAAGAACTAATGTTGAATCTTTTTGTAAAGCTTTTAAAGTCCTAATAAACTCTCACCTCCCTCATTTTAAATTCAGATTTAAAAATATGCTTTTGTTGGCATAATCCTGAGTGTGAGTTAATAATCCTAGCTTACCACTTTCAGTTCAGTTCAGTTCAGTCCAGTCGCTCAGTCATGTCCGACTCTTTGCGACCCCATGAATCGCAGCACACCAGGCCTCCCTGTCCATCACCAACTCCTGGAGTTCACTCAGACTCACGTATTCTTGAGTACCTACCACAAGCTAGTCATTCTTGGAAATGACATGAATATTAAGATGAATAAGGCAGTAATCTTTGTCCTTAGTTTTAAACAGCCAAGGAAGGTAAATAGATACTGTACTAATAATAATTATGATAAAATAAGTGTTTAAGCAGCAGTATAAATAAAGTACTGTGGAGTTACTAAGGACCAAGTGATTAATTTTGTCTAGATGATAGGAAAGCTTCATTCACAGAAGCATGTTAGTTGAGCTGGGCCTTGAGAAATACATTATTTAACAGGTGGTAAAAGTACAGGAGAAAAGCAAAGAAAAATAAAAGTACAGAAGAAACATTCTAGGGAGGGGAAGAAGCATGAGCAAAGGTATAGAAGGGTAAAATTTATGGCATGTTCCAAGAATGGTTTCTTGCTCAGTGAGAGTAGAACATAGAATATATGATGCTGAGTGAAGGTAGGTAGGAATGGAGGTGAAAGCAGCAGCTGGATAGCCTGAGGCATGGCAGTTACATGTCCTCAGAGAGTCTTATTACCAAATGATACTATTTGTTTGGGCTACTTGATAGTATAGTTTGGGTTGGGAGCAGTGATAAATTGAAATAGAAAAGTGGGATTAGGATAGCTCTGTATCTTTTCCCCAGATTCTTCTATCTGTTAGGGTCATGTTGGCAGATGAGAAGGAAAAGGGCATACAGAAGAGTGGATCAGATAAGATTGAAATGACATGAAATTTAATAAAACCTGAACTTAAATTTTTAGGAATATTCCTTTAATTAGTATGTTAAATTTAGGAAAGATCTTTACTATAGCAAAGGAGTAAACCTATAATTTCCATGTGGTTTTGTTCTTCCTTTGAAGTATAGTGCCTTCTGATTACAATGTGAGTGCTGAACTGAAATAAACTTTTTTTTTAAGGTGGTGAAAACAGTTGGTTTGCGTGAGGTCTGGTTTTTTGGGCTGCAGTACGTGGACAGCAAGGGCTATTCTACATGGCTTAAACTAAATAAGAAGGTAAAGTGTGTATGATAACATGTCTAGCTAATAATTAAGTTGCTTTGAAGTTAATTTTGATCATGTTAAATCAGTCAGACTGAGCCAGAAAAACTCAGAGTCTAACTGATTTTAAACCTCTTTTTATAGTTATCTCTGTGAATCATTAAAGGTGTCATGTCTTTTAATTTACTAAGGTACCATCTTAGTATCATCTTCAAAAAAAGAAATGTTCATTTTTTTCCTATTTGAAAACTCAGCAGTAAGAAATACTATAAGGTATTGCTAAGTATTTTGATCTTAATTTAAACATCTTCAGGATAAGTTGCTCTGGAGAAATTTCAGTTAGGTTATTAATTAGGATCTGTGAGTTATCAGTCACATTCATAAGCATGAAATCTTTTTCTCACATTTATTATAGGTTTAAAATCTTAATAGATTTAGAATCTTATGTTTTATATCCTATTTTGTACCAAAAGAGGATATTATGTGACTATGGTCAGTTACTATGAACCTAAGATTTTTATTGACTATACTTGAAATTACTATTACAGGTGACACAGCAAGATGTTAAAAAAGAGAATCCTTTGCAATTCAAATTTAGAGCTAAATTCTTTCCTGAAGATGTTTCTGAGGAGTTAATTCAAGAAATAACCCAGAGACTTTTTTTCTTGCAAGTTAAAGAAGCTATATTAAATGATGAGATATATTGTCCACCAGAAACTGCAGTTCTTTTGGCTTCCTATGCTGTCCAAGCCAAGTATGGAGATTATAATAAAGAGATTCATAAACCAGGCTACCTGGCTAATGATAGGCTTCTCCCCCAGCGGTAAGTGAAGCATGCTTTTATGCTATAGTCTCTGAAAAATCATGTTTTAGAAGTTTGTAAATGGTTGTGTTTTTTATTTTTTTAGATTTTTAAGTTGCCAGTTGGGTTAGAGTATACTTTTTAAAAGTTATGACCAAGAAGCTACATAGATTTATGTACTCTGTAATTACTTAAACATTTTGTCTCTTCTCATTCTCACAGATAAGCAGTAAGTGGAGGCAGTGATAATTTGGGCTTGAGGAGGCATGACTGTTGCTGCTTATTAGTAAAAATTCTCATGCAGGTAGACCATTGCTTAATAAGTGTTTTTAAAAATAATAAGTTCCAGGCTACATTTCCTCCATAGAATTAAAATTAAATTTCTGACATTCCAAAAGACTTTTTAAACCTGGTTATTGGACTCTTGGTCTAGTGCTCTGTTCTCATCTGCAGCATACTACTGCCTGTTCTGAACTCGGGTCTGTTCCCCAGATGCAGGAAAGCCAATCTACTGACACCTGTTTGTGGTAAAGGAAAGTACACCATTTATTGCAGGGTACCAAACAAGGGAGTGAGAGGCAAGTCTCAGATCCACTCCCACCTGATCTTTGAGTTAGGTGCTTATTAAAGGGAAAGAACAAAGAGGCTAGAATTAATCATTGTTTTGTGACAGCTTGGGAGTCAGAAGTCTGTGGTTTAAGATTCTCTGGCTAGGTGGCCCATGACTTGGGGGTCTGCCAAGTAACCTGAGTTTGTACATTAATGCTGATATCTATAATAGCAGTTTTAGTATGGTAACGTTAATAGTGATATTGACAACAGCAGCTTTAGTCATCTGGCTGTTGGTTGATTAGTGTTCAGTTAGCACAGGATTGAAGTCAGAGGGGACAAGGAAAGGCAAAAAAGCTTTGCATATAGAGATTAATAAAAAACCCAGTAAGAGAATTTGGTTTAGGCAGACTTGGTTTCAGTATAACAGTTATTTTAAAGTAGCATGCTGCAGGAAAGCATCATTAGCAGGCCTTGATTTTAAATGCTGATTCTACCCTTTGCTAATTATGTGGCCTCAGGTATATAACCTACACTCTCTGAGCCTTAATGTCTCACTCTGCACAATGAGGGTAACAGTTTTGCTCTGTCAGCCTTATGTTTATAATTACACTTCATGAACTGTGTGCTTTACAGTTTTAATTGTAAAGTGTGATACAACTGTTAGTTGGTAGTATTATTTATAAAATTTAGAAATTACATCAAATATTACTTTTAAACATTTCAGTTTTTAATGGTAGTAGTATATATGACTCTGATATTAGAATGTAGATAGGGATTTTTCTTTAGAATCCAGAGAAATTATTACTATTTGCACAGATTCCTGAATTTTAAAATTTCTATTTAAAGGCAAAACTGCATATTATTAACCTAAAATTTAAGTTCTCTATTACTTCCTCATAATATTTAAGCTCTTAAGTGTAATTTCTTTTTTGTAGGTACCAAATGTGAAGAAATCAAAACTACTTTATGTCTACTTTTATTATTAAATTCCTTTGGTTGTAGCATTAACAATTTTGGTTAGTAAATTATATTCTGTTGCCGTATGCTTTATAGGTACCATTAAGTACAGTAGGTTTAGTAATTGATCATTAAATGTTATGTACTGTTCTGCTCTTTAATATTATAACAGTAATAGTTATAATAGTATATAGTATTCACTGAAAGAATCAGGAGTATGAGATACTTGTTAGTCTGTTTATAATTATTGGTCCAACCCAAAATTCAGTGTCTCAGATTTTTTAAGCATTGAATTGAGTAATTGATTACTAGTGTAGTAGAATGGTGATGGCACACCACTCCAGTACTCTTGCCTGGAAAATCCCATGGACGGAGGAACCTGGTAGGCTGCAGTCCATGGGGTCGCTGGGGGTTGGACACGACTGAGCGACTTCACTTTCACTTTTCACTTTCATGCATTGGAGAAGGAAATGGCAACCCACTCCAGTGTTCTTGCCTGGAGAATCCCAGGGACGGGGAAGCCTGGTGGGCTGCTGTCTATGGGGTCGCACAGAGTCGGACACGACTGAAGTGACTTAGCAGCAGCAGCAGAATTGCATTTCAGATGTGTTTTTTTTTTTTTAATTTAAAAAATTATTTATTTTTTTTAAACTTTCTGTTTTGTATCAGAGTATAGCAGGTTAACAATATAGTGATAGTTTCAAGTGAACAAAGAAGGGACTCAGCCATACATATACATGTATCCATTCTCCCCAAACTCCCCTCCCATCCAGGCTGCCATGCTACATTGAGCAGAGAATCCCTGTACTATACAGTAGGTTCTTGTTGGTTATCCATTTAAATATAGCAGTGTATACATGTCCATGCCAAACTCCCTACCTGTCCCTTCCTCCCAGCAATCATAAGTTTGTTCTCTAGGTCTATGAGACCTAGAGAAACCCAATCTATTTAGGAAGAAGAAAGATAGCACGTGCTGCTCAAGATTTGGTTTTTAACTTTGAAGGTCCAGTCAGGTGTCCTTCAAGTTGTTAGTCTCAGGAGGATTCATTCAGGTTATCTAAGTTTAAAAGAAATCCATAATGTCAGAATATTAAGCTTTTAGTTTAGAATGGAGGATATACTTTTTAGTCATGGATTTTATTCCATGTATGAAAGTGAAAGTTGCTCAGTCATGTCTGACTCTTTGCGACCCCATGGACTCTCCATGTAATTCTCCAGGCCAGAATACTGGAGTGGGTATCCTATCCCTTCTCCAGCAGATCTTCCCGACCTAGGGATCAAACCGGGGTCTCCTGCATTTTAGGTGGATTTTTACCAACTGAGCTGTGAGGGAAGCCAGATTCCATGTATAGTATATAACACACTTTTATCACTTAAGTGCCTGGGGGAAAGTTAGTAATCAGGTTATTTGGTGAACCTAAATCAAATACCTTAATTTAATGATTTTGATGGATATTTATAATCCTTGTATTGAAAAACCCAGATAAACAATCTGGTCTCCCACAGTAGAGTTTAGCAGTCTGCTGATAGGAATAGTCAGTCCCACCAGATACTATCCCTCTCTTTTGAAAAGAGCTAGATATGCATGTTTTTCTGTACCAGGTTTCTGACTTGGGTATCTGGGTGGTTTGCAATAGCTTTTCAAGGTGAGAAGGAACCCATTTCAGAGAAGGAAAATGTCAGTTTTGAACCTATTGACATCTCCAGTGTAAGAGCAGTTTTAGTAGAGTGTTGGGGGTTGAAGCCAGATTGCGGTAGAGTGGAGGCAGTGATGTGAGGTGCAGCAATAAAGGACAGTAAATACAAACAGTTCCCGAAAGAAATTTGGCTGTGATAAAAAAACTAAGAGGAGGGAAGCATGGGTTTAAAGTGTTCTTTAAAAGATGGAAAATAATTGATTCCTTTATTCACTCTACAAATTTTTGCCTCTTCTGTTTTGGCACTGGGCATAATTGGTGAGGAACATGGATGTGATTGTTGCGTGCTTCACGCAAATAAGTATACTGCCGTGCCTCTCTTTTTTGTGCTTTGTTTTATTGTGTACTGTAGGTACTGTGTTTTTAACAAATTGAAGGTTTGTGGCAGCTAGCATCAAGCAAGTCTGTTAGCACTATTTTTTTCCAACAGCTTTAGCTCACTTCATGTATCTCTATCAGGTTGAGGCTTCTTGCAATATTTCAAACCCTCCAGTAGCAAAATGATTATGACATTCTGAAGGCTCAGATGGTGGTTACCTTTTTTTTTTTTTTTAAACAATAAAGTATTTTTAAGTTTTAGTATATACATTGTTTCTTTGGAGAGAATGCTGTTGCACACTTCATACAGTATAGTACAACCATAACCTCTGTATGCACTAGAAAACTGAAAATTTTGTGTAACTTGCTTTGTTGAGGTGGTCTGAAAATGAACCGAAAATGTCTCTGAGATGTGCGTGTATCTGGTAATATAGATAGGCAGGGATGATAAATGATGAAGTGAGAAAATATTTCCTGAGAAAATAGACAAATAAGTCATGTAAAGGGATTTCCAGGTGGCACAATGGTAAAGAATATCCACCTGCTAATGCAGAAGACACAAGAGACATAGGTTCCACCCCTGGGTCAAGAAGATCCCCTGGAGAAGGAAATGGCAACCCACTCCTGTTTTCTTGTCTGGGAAATCCCATGGACAGAGGAGCCTGGGGGGCTACAGTCATGGGATCGCAGACTGGGATATGTCTTAGCATGTGTGGATGCACATACATGCACAGGTCGTTTAAATCAAATAGATTTAAAGCCAAGGTGAAACATTAGCCTTATCATGAAGAAAAGACTCCTTTTTTTCTGGACAGAAGATTTAGCTTCCCCACCCACCCCTCAGTAATTGTTTTTTTTTTTTCTTTAAAGTTTTTTTTCAAGTTTTTTATTTTAATTTTTGGCTGTACTGAGTCTTCCTTACTGTGCACAGGCTTTCTCAAGTTGTGGCACGTGGGGGCTACTCTCCAGGTGTGGTGCCTGGGTTTCTTATCGAGGTGGCTTCTCTTGTTGCAGAGGATGGGCTCCAGGGCATGTGGACTCAGTAGTTGCAGGCTCTAGAGTCATTTAGAGTCAGTTTTTTGGCAGGGTTGAGATTTAATAACCACTTTATTCCATGCACTAGGGACTCTGGAAGGGGCTGGGGCTGGGCTGAGATCAGAGAAGGTACAATCCTAGAGGAAGGAGGGCAAAGAGAAGGACAGAAACCAGGGAAATATGTATTATATAGATGCTCTAATTTTATAGACCACATCTCACCCGCATGTGACCACTGCCCTTCCCAGCACCTCTTCACCCAGATGCTGGGTCACCCTCAGGCTAGAGTCTCTTCCCCAGCCCCCACCCACCCCCCAAAGCTCAGGGCCAAGGTCTCCAGAAAGCTCATGGTGGGGCCCTGGGGCCCTGTCTTGTCTTTGAGGCCTGAGACGCCAGCGGCAGCAGTCTGGTGAGGGGACCTGGCTCTCTGGAATGCCCGGCTCTGGGGGCAGGGTCCAGCCCACACGCAATATGGCCGGGTTGAGGAGGCCTTAGTGCACCGGGTGCGGTGGTGAGCGCTGGACCAGGCGCTGGGGGTGCCGAGTCCAGCAGGAGGCACGGTGCTTGGGGCCTTGACCAACGAGTTTCGGCCAGGGCAGCCTGGGGCGCAGAGAACTCTGCAGCGCAGGGGAGAGCTGGGTGCTGGTGGCCGGCGGCCAGGATGGCGGTGTGCGCAAAGGCCCCCAGGCAAAGCAGGCACTTGGCGGAATCCGGACAAGTGGCCCCTGACTAGCGCCTCAGCTTCCTGGACTGGGGACAGGGAACCCTGGGGGCTCTACCCGGCTTCCACTGCCTCAGATAGCCCACAGCGAGCTCCACTAGGGCTCAGTAGTTGTGGCCCACCGGCTTAGTTGGCCTCACAGCATGTAGGATCTTCTCCGCCCAAGAATCAAACCTGTGTCCCCTGCTTTGACAGGGGGATTCTTAACCACTGGACAGTGAGGGAAGTTCTCTTTTTTTTAATTTAATTTTTATTTTATATTGGGATATTTGATTTACAGTGTGTTACTTTCAGTGTACAGCAGAGTGGTTCAGTTATACATAAAATATGTCTATTCTTTTCCATATTCTTTTCCAAAGTGGGAATTTTTAGATACCTGCAAACCAGTTATGCAGATTAATAATACATTATATAAAATGGAAATGAAGGAGATTTGAGATGCTTAATATAAAAAACCAGAACATAAATCTTCAGATCAGTTCAGTTGCTCAGTCGTGTCCGACTTTTTGTGACCCCATGAATCACGTCATGCCAGGCCTCCCTGTCCATCACCAACTCTCAGAGTTCACTCAAACTCATGTCCATCGAGTCGGTGGTGCCATCCAGCCATCTCTTCCTCTGTCGTCCCCTTCTCCTCCTGCCCCCAATCCCTCCCAGCATCAGAGTCTTTTCCAGTGAGTCAACTCTTCGCATGAGGTGGCCAAAGTATTGGGAGTTTCAGCTTCAGTATCAGTCCTGCCAGGACTGATCTCCTTTAGGATGGACTGGTTGGATGTCCTTGCAGTCCAAGGGACTCTCAAGAGTCTTCTCCAACACCACAGTTCAAAAGCATCAATTCTTCGGCGCTCAGCTTTCTTCACAGTCCAAAAACAATACCCAGTTGTGGATGTGACTGGTGATAGAAGCAAGGTCCGATACTGTAAAGAGCAATATTGCATAGAAACTGGAATGTCAGGTCCATGAATCAAGGCAAATTGGAAGTGGTCAAACAGGAGACGGCAAGAGTAAATGTCGACATTCTAGAAATCAGCAAACTAAAATGAACTGGAATGGGTGAACTTAACTCAGCTGACCATTATATCTACCACTGTGGGCAGAAATCCCTCAGAAGAAATGGAGTAGCCATCATGGTCAACAAAAGAGTCCAAAATGCAGTACTTGGATGCAGTCTCAAAAACGACAGAATGATCTCTGTTTGTTTCCAAGGCAAACCTTCAATATCATAGTGATCCAAGCCTATGCCCCAACCAGTAAAGCTGAAGAAGCTGAAGTTGAATGGTTCTATGAAGACCTACAAGACCTTTTAGAACTAATACCCAAAAAAGATGTCCTTTTCATTATAGGGGACTGGAATGCAAAAGTACGAAGTCAAGAAACACCTGGAGTAACAGGCAAATTTGGCCTTGGAGTACGGAATGAAGCAGAGCAAAAAGGCTAATAGAGTTTTGCCAAGAGAACGCACTGGTCATAGCAAACACCCTGTTCCAACAACACAAGAGAAGACTCTACACATGGACATCACCAGATGGTCAACACCAAAATCAGATTGATTATATTCTTTATAGCCAAAGATGGAGAAGCTCTATACAGTTGACAAAAACAAGACTGGGAGCTGACTGTGGCTCAGATCACGGACTCCTTATTGCCAAATTCAGACTTAAATTGAAGAAAGTGGGGAAAACCACTAGACCATTCAGGTATGACCTAAATCAAATCCCTTATGATTATACAGTGGAAGTGAGAAATAGATTTAAGGGGCTAGATCTGATAGAGGTGCCGGATGAACTATGGACAGAGGTTCCTGACATTGTACAGGAGACAAGGATCAAGACCATCCCCATGGAAAAGAAATGCAAAAAAGCAAAATGGCTGTCTGAGGAGGACTTACAAATAGCTGTGAAAAGAAGAGAAGTGAAAAGCAAAGGAGAAAAGGAATGACATAAGCATCTGAATGCAGAGTTCCAAAGAATAGCAAGGAGAAATGAGAAAGCCTTTGTCAGCGATAAATGCAAAGAAATAGAAGAAAACAACAGAATGGGAAAGACTAGAGATCTCTTCAAGAAAATTAGAGATACCAAGGGAACATAAATCTTAGTGGCATTCGGTTTAATTAACTTGTGCATTCAGATTTCGTTAACATTGTCATTTCTGCAGTTGGCCGCATTGCATTGCATTGCATTGCCCTGGCTTGCCTCTTGATGAGCACAGAGGGCAGATGACAAGAGAGTATTAAGAAAAATGAGAAAATTTAAGTGCTGTGAAGAAGTGTTCAATTTAAGTGTTGAAGATAAAAACGTTTGTTTATGTTTGCTTACATTTGTAGAAGAAACACTGAAATGATACAAAGGAAACTAGTAAGTTACTTGAAGCTTGGGGGTGTGGTGGAAAAAATGCCTTTTCACTTGTAAACTTACTTAAAAGTATACCTGTAGAAAATATAAAAATTAAATTTAGCAGCAAAGAAAGTAAATACATAGAAGCAAAGAAGAATTCTGATTTTTGATCTTTTCCTCTCCGATCTTTCTTATTATTCATGAGAAAGTTACTTTCCCTGTTTTTGATGCAGTATTTTATTCATTGCAAACATTTGAATTCCCATAAACTATCCATGTAACTATTTCTAAATGTAAAAGAATTTTAGGGTCATAAAGTCTTTTTATTTTGAGTTAATTGTAGGTTCACACACAGTTGTAATAAAAAATGGTAATGAGGTCTGAGTCCTGTGTATCCTCCGAGCCTTCCCTGATGGTAACATCTTGCATGACTTCAGTACAGTATCACAGCTAGGGTGTTGGCGTTGATGCCATCCACTGACCCCATTCAGGTTTCCTCAGTGTTCATGCAGTCATTTGTGTATATGTGTGTATGTATTTGTGCAGTTTTACATGTGTCTAGCTTTGTATGACTACCACAGTTAAGGGACTTGAATAATTCTAGACTTTTTAAAAGCGTATTGATTTTGAATCTAAGGGACATTTTTATAGATTTTTTTCTTTCCCTACAGTGTTTTGGAGCAACACAAGCTGACAAAAGAACAGTGGGAAGAAAGAATACAGAACTGGCATGAAGAACATAGAGGAATGCTAAGGTATTGAGTGGTTATTTTCTTAGTGTTTTTCCTCAAATTAAGGTTTTTTTTAATAACACTTTTTATTATATCAGATTATCCCTCAAAGGTTATTAGACTTATATGAATACATGTAAAGCACTAAACTTTAATCCAAAATGTTTTGTAATTTTTTTGATCTTATTTTTATGTATGTTAAAATCAGCTTTATTTCAACAGGGAAGATTCTATGATGGAGTACTTGAAGATTGCACAGGATCTAGAAATGTATGGAGTCAACTATTTTGAAATAAAAAATAAGAAAGGAACTGAATTGTGGCTAGGTGTTGATGCTTTGGGTCTGAATATTTATGAACATGATGACAAGTAAGTAAATTAGTTGAATAGTGAATTAGTCTTTATTCAGCAGTCTGTATGGCTTTAATCTTATGTGTAAAGTTCTCTTGGGGCCTGATTACTCTTAACTGCTGCTCTCTTGCCCCCATATTAAAAGATTAGTTAATATCAGATAGGTTCTCACATAACATACCTGTTTTCTCAACATCTTGTAGTTTCAGAGTTCTACTTATCAAGAAGTATGGTTATCAAATAGAGTGATTTCACTTCTATTTGAAGTATGCTTCCTGATGTCTTGTGAGTTATATCTGGTAACTTAAAATTTATTCTCTCATAGATGAAAAGTGATTACTTAAATGTTTTGCCTGGCCTGTAGGTTGAAATTGAAATTAACATGCATAATCAGCAGCAGTGAGACAATGAATTATAGGTGTATAATTTACTGTATCTTAAAGCACTTTTTGTTTGAACATTTATAAGAATTATTTTGAATGTTTTTAGGCATCAATAAAGTAGAATATTGCTGTATCATGCATAGTGAACAGTGGCATTTTATTTTGAAATCGACCCGGAATGTATAACATGTCAGGCTCTTAGAGCACTTTAAAGTAATGATAGCTACAGTTATTTTACACCTTCCTTTTATTTACCATGTCACATGAGCCTCTTAACTCTATGCCAGTAATGCTTTTTTCTAAGATGTTTCTTTTTATTTTGGCTTCAGAACTTTATTTTCATTATTTGCAAGTATCTAATAAAGTACACATTCCTAAGCAAATACAAATTCCAAAAGAGAGTGTTTTACTGATTTTACTCTCCTATTTTTCCATATATTACAAAGCAAGTTAAAATGCTATGTTATTCAGAAGAGAAAATTTTGAAAGTTTTGAATGAAAAACAGAAATGACCTGAAGAGTAAATTTTGTGGATGAAATCTTTTTTTTTCTTCCTTTAAAAATTTTGAAAGAGTTTCCGTTAGAGTACCTGTTGGAAGTGTGACTACAGATAAAGATAGGGAATGTGAAAGAGGGGTGAGCTCAAGATGGGAGGGAATGGGATTAGGGATTCTGGACAGTGGGGACTTTGAACTTAACTGGAATAGGTCAGTTTCTTTTTATAATGAGAATATATTCATCTTAAAGGGTGCTTTTATTTTTTTGAGGTTAACACCTAAAATTGGTTTTCCTTGGAGTGAAATCAGAAATATTTCATTTAATGACAAAAAATTTGTTATAAAGCCGATTGACAAAAAGGCACCTGTAAGTAAAATTTTTTTATTTTTATGTATTAACTCTTTAAATTTCTGCCACTTTGCTATGCTAGCACTTGAAGAACGACAATAATAATAATAGATATTATTGTGTATTCATTGAATTGGTTCTGAGAAGTAGCCCTTTTCAAAGTTTTATTTTAACTGAGATTTAACTATAAAATAGGCAATATTTATTAGGAGATGGTTGGAAACAATCACCATTCCTATTTAAAAAAAGCATGTTTGTGGCTAGAATTAGTGGAGGTAACCTCCTCTACATTAACTTGCTTAGAGAGTATTGCATAATGAACTTTGGATTTTTGTAACTCAAAGCCTTGAACGTAAGAAATCTTTATATTTAAATAGTTTTTTTAATTGCTCTAGTGTCAGGTATACTCTAGTATTTTAGCTCAGTTGTTGAAAACACAAAGATATGGAGAAAATTTCTAGGTTAAAAAGATTAACAGACTTGAAAAAAGGTCCACTTTTGAGATTAATGGCAAAGGCAAAACAAACAAAAAATCTTCCTCTGAGGTGAAGAAATTGATGTTCATAGTTTCTTTGGAGAAGAAAAAAGAATAAATGTCATTTAATACATTGAGAAGATAAGAATGTTAACTTTTCCACAAAACCAGTAGGGAACAAAAGGGTGAGGAACCAGTTTTGTGAAAGTATGGCATAAGGAGTAAAGAAATGCCATGATTTCTAAACTATATGGAATATGACATTAGAATTCATAGGAAAGGTTGAAATTTTGTAGAGATTATTGTGGGAAGAACTATCCTTCATGAAGATTTTAAATTCAGGCTCCTTTATGTTTAGGATTTTGTTTTTTATGCACCTCGTTTGAGAATCAATAAGCGGATTTTGGCCTTATGCATGGGAAACCATGAACTGTACATGCGAAGAAGGAAGCCTGACACTATTGAAGTACAACAGATGAAGGCCCAGGCTAGAGAGGAGAAACATCAGAAGCAGTTGGAAAGGTATGGAGTTTATGGCCTTTCTTTTTCTTAATTTTTGACTGCTGGGTCTTGCAGCACATGGGCACTTCTCTTCTTTTGTTGTGGGACATGGGCTCTAGAGCACCTGGGCTCAGTAGTTGGGGTGCATGGGCTT
>NW_011495045.1:3713821-3729520 GCF_000754665.1 Bison bison bison | reverse complement strand
TCTCTAGTTGCAGCACGTGGGTGTGGCTGTCCCAAGGTACGTAGAACCCCAGTTCCCCAGCCAAGTGTCAAACCTGCATCCTGTGCTTTGGAAAGTGGATTCTTTACCACTGGGCCACCAGGCAAGTCCCTAGCCTTTCATTTTTAATTGATACCAGTAGGTTATCTAAAATTTAAGAATCCTCATCAGTTTCTATAGTATACTCTAAATTTACATTTTTACATTATATTCATTTAATACCATGATATATGGTTGACCAAAAAATTTGTCCAGGTTTTTCCAGAAGGTGTTATGTATTAAAATTGAATGACAGCATGTGTTATCACTGTCCTCTTTTAAAGTGAGTGTGTATAATTTTCAAGTTAGAAATCTTTGATAGATATTTCTGAGAAAATATCTTTTTGAGACTTCACAGATATGCTTTTCCTGTATTGTGCTTGCTTTTTACTGACAGACTTTGGTCTGGACATAGTATGAAATTTCAAGTTTGTTTTGCTTGTGACTTGTGTGTCTTCATTTTTCAGGGTAGGAATATGCTGAATATTTTCTTTGAAACGGTGTCAGTGACGTGACGTGAGTAGTCACTATTCAGAGTTTAGTAACTCTGGCACTCCCTGTCAGTGACACTGATCTTTTAAACCAGGGTTCACTTAGACTTTCGAAAAAGATGTTAAATATATTAAATAAAGACTTCTGAAACATAAAAGTATTGAATAAGTTCCTCGTTTACCTTGGAACCACATTATTGGCTCCAGCACTCATAATTCCCAAATCTGATTCTATACTAATTTAGACTTTATGCTTTATTTGAAAAAATTAAAGACCAAATTCGGAGAAGGCAATGGCACCCCACTCCAGTACTCTTGCCTGGAAAATCCATGGACAGAGGAGCCTGGTGGGCTGTAGTCCATGGGGTCGCTAAGAGTCGGGAACAACTGAACGACTTCACTTTCACTTTTCACTTTCATGCATTGGAGAAGGAAATGGCAACCCACTCCAGTGTTCTTGCCTGGAGAATCCCAGGGACGGGGAAGCCTGGTGGCCTGCTGTCTCTGGGGTCCCACAGAGTCAGACACGACTGAAGCGACTTAGCAGCAGCAGCAGCAGCAGAGACCAAATTAAAGTTAACATCTATTGAGGAAATCATTGTAAAATAACACAATAATCTTAAGAGTAGAGTAGGTCCTAAAGAAAACAAAATTGAGGACCCCTAACCATATACATAAAAACATTGTGTTGGAAATAACATGATTTGAATCCAGTAATTAAATCAGCCCTCTGCCAGAAATAGTTTTGCCACCTATATTTTTGGTCATTGTATTAGATACATTTTTTTTTCTTAAATGTTCTGTGTAATTCAGATATTTTATTAATTCACATTGTTTCACTCAAGTTGTCTGCCTTAGAGAAGTTAGTTCAGTTCAATTGCTCCGTCATGTTGGACTCTTTGCAACCCCTTGGACTGCAGCACGCCAGGCCTCCCTGTCCATCACCAACTCCCAGAGTTTACTCAAACTCATGTCCATTGAGTCGGTGATGCCATCCAATCATCTCATCCTCTGTCGTCCCCTTCTGCTCCTGCCTTCAGTCTTTACCAGCATCCAGGTCTTTTCAAATGAGTCAGTTCTTCGCATCAGGTGGCCAAAGTATTGGAGTTTCAGCATCAGCCCTTCCAATGAATATTCAGGACTGATTTCCTTTGGGATGGACTGGTTGGATCACCTAGCAGTCCAAAGGACTCTGAAGAGTCTTTTCCAATACCACAGTTCAAAAACATCAATTCTTTACTGCTCAGCTTTCTTTACTGTCCAACTGACACATCCATATGTGACTACTGGAAAAACCATAGCCTTCACTAGATACACCTTTGTTGGCAAAGTAATGTCTCTGCTTTTTAATATGCTGTCTAGGTTGGTCATAACTTTTCTTCCAAAGAGCAAGTATCTTTTAATTTCATGGCTGCAGTCACCATCTGCAGTGATTTTGGAGCCCCCCAAAATGAAGTCTGTCACTGTTTCCCAGTCTATTTGCCAAGAAGTGATGGGACCAGATGCCATGATCTTAGTTTTCTGAATGTTGAGTTTTAAGCCAACTTTTTCACTCTCCTCTTTCACTTTCATCAAGACTCTTTTTAGTTCCTCTTCACTGTCTGCCATAAGGGTGGTGTCATCTGCATATCTGAGGTTATTGATATTTCTCCTGGCAATCTTGATTCCAGCTTGTGCTTCCTCCAGTCCAGCGTTTCTCATGATGTACTCTGCATATAAGTTAAATAAGCAGGGTGACAATATACAGCCTTGACGTACTCCTTTTCCTGTTTGGAATCAGTCTGTTGTTCATGTCCATTTCTAACTGTTGATTCCTGACCTGAATACAGATTTTTCAAGAAAAATCAACTGCTTCATAAAACATGTTTTAAACAGGCATGAAACTGTCCTGTAATTCCTGACCCCACCATTAAAGATGCTAAGTTGGAATGTTACTTTGATCTCTGTCATTTTTTACTGGTCTCATGTGGCTTAGGATTACATTGTAGTTCTTGATTTACTTTTCATTGAAGGATAATTACAATATTGTGTTGGTTTCTGCCATACATCAGCATGGATCAGCCATAGGTATACATACGTCTCCTCCCTCTTGAACCTCCTTCCCAACTCCCACTCCATCCTACCCCTCTAGCTTGCAACTAGCCCCAGTTTTAGTTCCCTGAGTTATATAACAAATTCCCCGACTGGCTGGCTATTTTGCGTATGTTAATGTGTGTTTCTGTTCTGTGCTTCTCTCCATTCATCCCACCCTCTCCTCCTTATATTCATCTCACCCTCTTATATTCATCTCCCCCTCTCCTTCCACCCACTGTGTCCATAAGTCTATGTTTACATATCCATTGCTACTGGGCAAATAGGTTCATTAGAACCATCTTGCTAGGTTCAATATATGCCTTAACATAGGATATTTGTTCTTCTCTTCTGTCTGACTTCACTCTGTGTAATAGGCTCTAGATTTATTCACCCCATTAGCACTGACTCAAATGCATCCCTTTTATGGCTGAGTAATATTCCATTGTGTATATGTACCAGAGCTTCTTCATCCATTCATGGACATCTAGGTTGCTTCCATGTCTTAGCTATTATAGATAGTGCTTCAGTGAACATTAGGGTACATGTGTCTTTTCAGTTACAGTTTTCTCAGGGTATATGCATAGTGGTGGGATTGTTGGGTCATATGGTAGTTTTAGTCCTAGGTTTTTAGGGAATCTCCTTACTGTCTTCCATAGTGGCTGCATCGGTTTACATTCCACCTAACAGTGCACCAACATGTCATGTCCCTTTTCTCCACACCTTCTTCAGCTCTTATTGTTTGAAGATTTTTTTTGATGATGGCCATTCTGACAGGTGTAAGGGGATACTGTAGTTTTCATTTGCATTTCTCTAATAATGAGTGGCTGACTTTATTTTTCTGGGCTCCAAAATCACTGCAGATGGTTATTGCAGCAATGAAATTAAAAGAGGCTTACTGCTTGAAAGGAAAGTTATGACCAACCTAGACAGCACATTAAACACACATTACTTTGCCAACAAAGGTCCGTCTAGTCAAGGCTATGGTTTTTCCAGTGGTCATGTATGGATGTGAGAGTTGGACCGTGAAGAAAGCTAAGTGCCGAAGAATTGATGCTTTTGAACTGTGGTGTTGGAGAAGACTCTTGAGAGTCCCTTGGACTGCAAGGAGATCCCACCAGTCCATCCTAAAGGAGATCAGTCCTGGGTGTTCATTGGAGTGACTGATGTTGAAGCTGAAACTCCAATACTTTGGCCACCTGATGCGGAGAGCTGACTCATTGGAAAAGTCCCTCTGATGCTGGGAGGGACTGGGGGCAGGAGGAGAAGGGGACGACAGAGGATGAGATGGCTGGATGGCATCACCGACACAATGGACATAGGTTTAGGTGGATTTCAAAAGTTAGATGGACAGGGAGGCCTGCCGCCTGCGGTTCATGGGGTTCAAAGAGTCGGACACTACTGAGTGACTGAACTGAACTGAACAATGAGTGATTTTGAGCATCTTTTCGTGTGTTTATTAGCTATCTGTATGTCTTCCTTGGAGAACTGTTTAGGTCTTTTGCCCACTGTTGGACTGAGTTATTTGCTTTTCTATTATTGAGTTGCATAAGCTGCTTATGTATTTTGGAAATTAATCCTTTGTCAGTTGTTTCATTTGCTATATTTTCTCCCATTCTGAGGGTTGTCTTTTCACCTTGTTTATAGTTTCTTTTGCTGTACAAAGCTTTTAAGTTTAATTAGGTCTTGCTTGTTTGTTTTTGTTGTTCTTTCTATTACTCTAGGAGGAGACTCATACAGGATCTTCTTGTGATTTGTATAATAAAGTGTTCTGCCTATGCTTTCCTCTTAAGAGTTTTACAGCTTCTGGTCTTACATTTAGGTCTTTAGTCTGGTTTGAGCTAATCTTTGTATATCATGTTAGGAAGTGTTCTAGTTCGGTTCTTTCACATGTAGCTGTCCAGTTTTCCTAGCATCACTTATTGGAGAGACTATCTTTGCCTCAGTGAATATTCTTGCCTCCTATGTCAAAGATAAGGGTTTATCGCTGGCCTTTCTGTCTTGTTTCATTGGTGTATATTTCTGTTTTTGTGCCAGTACCATACTTCCTTGATGATTGTAGCTTTGTAGTATGCTCTGAAGTCAGGAACATTAATTTCCTCCAGCTCCGTTTTTCTTTCTCAAGATTGCTTTGGCTGTTTGGGGTCTTTTGTGTTTCCATACGAATTGTGAGATTTTTTTGTTCTAGTTCTGTGAAAAATGCCATTGGTGATTTGATAGGTTCACATTGAATCTGTAGATTGCATTTGGTAGTTTAGTCATTTTCACAATATTGATTCTTCTAGTGCAGGAAAGTAGAATATCTCTCCATCTGTTTATGTTGACTTTGTTTTCTTTCATCAGTGTCTTATAGTTTTCTATGTATAGCTCTGTTTTCTTAGGTTGATTTATTCCTATGTATTGTGTTCTCTTTGTTGCAGTGATAAATGGGATTGATTCTTTCTCTTTCTGACTTTTTGTTGTTAGTGCATAGAAATGCAAGTAGTTTTTGTGTATTGATTTGGTATCCTGTGATTAGCTCTAGTAATTTTCTGATGGTATTTTTAGGGTTTTCTATGTATAGTAGTATCATGTCATCTGCAAACAGTGAGAGTTTTACTGTTTATTTCCAGTCTGGATTCTTTTTGTTTTCTTTAACTCTCTGATTGTCATAGCTAGGACTTCGAAATTATGTTGAATAATAGTGGCGAGAATGGGCACCCTTGTCTTGTTTCTGATATTAGAGGGGATGCTTTCAGGTTTTCACCATTGAGAATAATGTTTGCTGTGGGTTTATCATTTATGACCTTTATTATGTTGAGGTAGATTCCTTCCATGCCCATTTTTTAAAGAGTTTTATCATAAATGGGTTCTGAATTTTTTTCAAAAGCTTCTTCTGCATCTATTGAGAAGATCTTATGATTTTTATCTCTCAGTTTGTTAATATGGTGTATCACATTGATTGATTTGCTTATACTGAAGAATCCTTGCATCCCTGGGATCATGGTGTGTGATCTTTTTTTCTTTTTCCCCAAATAAGTTTCACATATTTTTTACTGAACCTCATAGCCAGCTAGCAAGGAAACAAGAAACATTAGGAGCCATGCATTCCATCTCTCTCATAAGTTTAGACAGTTGTGATGTTCCAACTGTGATTTGGCTGGTTAATCTGCAGATGGTCTTAACACACAGCATGTGTTCCACTTTATATGTGACACTTCTTATAGACCCAGCTTGGTTTTTCTCCAGTGTCTTCTCTTGGAATTGTCCCTGATCTTACTAGTCTTTGTTTGAATCCATTGAGGAATGGGACAATTCTGCTTTTGTTTCTTGGCTAGGAATTGCTTGACCCTGAGAGTCTTGTGAGACGACATCATGGGAAGCAAACTCAACCACACATAGGATGGTGGAGAAAAGAAAATGCATGTATATTCTTTATAATGTGTTGTTGAATTCTGTTTGCTAGAAGTTTCTTGAGGATTTCTGCATCTTGTTCATCAGTGATATTGGCCTGTAATTTTCTTTTTTTGTGATGTCTTTTTCTGATTTTGATATCAGGGTGATGGTGGTCTTGTAAAATGAATTTGGAGGTATTCCTTCCTCTGCAATTTTTTTGAAAAAGTTTCAGATGGATAGGCACTAGCTCTTCTCTAAATGTTTAATAGATTTCACCTGTGAAGCCATCTGAACTTTTGTTTGTAGGGAGATTTTTGATCAGTTTTCAGTTTAGTGCTTATAATGGCCTTGTTCATAGTTTCTATTTTTTCCTGGTTCAGTCTTGGAAGGTTGAACTTTTCTAAAAATCTGTCCGTTTCTTCCAGGTTGTTCAATTTATTGGCATATAGTTTCTTGTAATAGTCTCTTCTGATTCTTTGTATTTCTGCATTGTCTGTTGTAGCCTGTCCTTTTTCATTTCTAATTTTGTTGATTTGATTTTTCTCCCTTTTTTCTTGAGTCTGGCTAATGGTTTGTCCGTTTTATCTCCTTAAAGAATCAGCTTTTAGTTTTATTACTTGTTACTATTGTTTCCTTCATTTCTTCTTCATTTATTTCTGCTCTGATCTTGTTGATTTCTTTACTTCTACGAATTTTGGGGTTTTATTGTTCTCCTTTTTCAGTTGTTTTAGGTGTAAAGTTAGTTGTCTATTCGATGTTTTTGTTTCCTGAGATAGGATTGTATTGCTATAAACTTCCCTCTTAGAATTGTTTTTGCTGCAGCCCATAGGTTTTTGGTTGTCGTGTTTTTGTTGTCATTTGTTTCCAGGAATGGTTGATTTCTCATTTTACTTCGTCAGCAACCTGTTCATTTTTAAGAAATGTGTTTAATTTCCATGTATGTGTGTTTTACAGTTGTTTTTTGTTTCCTTGTAATTGATATCTAGTCTCATATTCTTATGGTGAGAAAAGATGCTTGATGTGATTTCCATTTTTTTAAATTTACTGAGAATTAATTTGTGACCTGAGATGTGGACTATCCTGGAAAATGTTCGATCTGCATTTGAGAGGAGGGTGTATTCCTTTGCATTTGGATGGAATGTCCTAAAGGTATCAACTAGGTCCATATGACCTAATGTGGCATTTAAGGCTTGTGTTTCCTTAATTTTCTGTTTTGATGAACTGTTCATTGGTGTAAGTGGGGTATTAAAATCCAAACTGTTGTGTTACTGTCAATTTCTCCTTTTGTGTCTGTTTGCCTTATGTATTGAGGGGCTCCTCTGTTGGGTGCATAAATATTTGCATTGTTATGTCTTCTTGGATTGATCACTATGTAGTGTGCTTCCTTATCTCTTATAATATTGTTTTATTTTAAGGTCTGTTTTGTCTGATAGGATTGCTACTCTGACTTTGTTTTGATTTCCATTTTGCATGGAGTGTCTTTTTCCATCTTTTCACTTTCAGTCTATGTGTGTCTCTAGGTCTGAAGTGGGTCTCTTGTAGATAGCGTATGTATGGGTCATGTTTTTTTATCCATTCAGTCTGTGTCTTTTGGTTGGAGCATTTAATCCATTTACATTTAAAGTAATTATTGATATATATGTTCCTTTTGGAATTTTCTTAATTGTTTTGGGCTTATTTTTGTAGGTCCTTTTCTTCTCTTGTGTTTCCTTCCTGTGGAAGTCCTTTTAACTTTGTCTGTAAAGCTGGTTTTGTGGTGCTAAATTCTCTTAACTTTCACTTGTCTGAAAGGTTTCAATTTTTCTGTCAAATACGAATGAGATTCTTGCCAGGTCGGGTAATCTTGCTTGTAGATTTTTCCCTTTCAGTACTTTAAATATATCCTGCCATTCTCTTCTGGCCTATAAGGTTCCTGCTGAAAGATATCTGTTAATCAAATGGGGTTTCCCTTGTATGCTGCTTGTTGGTTTTCCCTTGCTGCTTTTAATAGTCTTTCTTTGTGTTTAATCTTTATTAGTTTGACTAGTACGTGTCTCAGTGTGTATCTCCTTGGGTATATACTGTAGGGGACTCTGCGCTTCTTGGACTTGATTGTTTCCTTTCGCATGTTGGGGAAATTTTCATGTATAGTATCTTCAAATATTTTCTCAGACCCTTTCTTTTTCTTTTCTAGTACTGGGACACCTGTAATCCGAATGTTGGTGTGTTTAATATTGTCTGAGAGGTCTCTGAGACTATCCTCAATTCTTTTCTTTCTTTATCCTTTAGTCTGCTCTTCAGAAGTTATTTCCACCATTCTATTCTTCTGCCTCAGTTATTCTGGTATTGATTGCTTCTAGAGTATTTTTTGCTTCCCTGGTGGCTCAGGTGGTAAAGAGCTTGCCTGCAATGTGGGAGAGATCTGGGTTCAATCCCTGGGTTGGGGAGATCCCCTGGAGAAGGGAATAATAACCCACTCCAGTATTCTTGCCTACAGTATTCCATGGACAGAAGAGTCTGGTGGGCTACAGTCCATGGGGTCGCAAAGAGTCAGACACAACTGAGCTACTAACACACAGAGTATTTTAAATTTCATTATGTATTGTATGTCTCTGTTTATTCTTTATTTCTTCTAGGTCCATGTTAAATGTGTTAATTGATCCTTGCATTTTGTCCATTCTGTTTTTGAGGTTTTGGATCATCTTTATTATCATTACTCTGAATTCTCTTTCAGATGGTTTGCCTATTTCCTCTTCGTTTATTTGGTCTTGTGAGTTTCTGTCTTGTTCATTCATTTGTGCAGTATTTCTCTGCCTTTTCATTTTTATTCTAACGTACTGCGTTTGAGGCTTCCTTTCCCCAGGCTTTCAAGTTGTATTCCTACTTCCCTTTGGTTTCTGCCCTCAATGGGTAAGGTTTGTCCAGTGGTTTGGTTAGGCTTTGTGTTGGGAGTGACTTTTGCTTGTGTTCTGGTGAAAGGAGGTGAGGTGGGTTTTTTTTTCTCCCCTTCTGATGGGCTTGGCTGTGTGAGGTGGTATATTTTGGGATGTCTGGTAATCCTGTCTGCTGATTAATGGTTGGGTTTATGATTTTGTCTTGTTCATTGTTTGGGTGAGGTGTCCTGCACTAGAGTGCTGCCAGCAGTTGGGTGATGCTGGATCTTTTTAACACAGTTAACAACCCCATGGTTCCTTTCTTGGATTCCATGAAAGGTTCCAACCTATCATTAGTGAGTATTTATTGCCTGCTTTGTATACAGTAGGAATTCATTAACTCTTTATTTCATTTGAACACCTGAAGGTTGTTTTATGTTAGTCCAGCCACATGGGAATTGATGGTCTTTCAGAAGTGGCATGCCAAGTCTTTGTTCATTCCCTGCTTTATAGGTCAGAGAGAGAGAAGTGACAACTGTGTATGTGGAAACAATTTCAATCAGGCCCAATGACAAAGGAGCCAGCAGACATACTTGGGGGAATGCCCAGAGGTGTGCTGCTGGAGTTTCTTGGGCAAGAACAGTAGTTGGGAAGAGGCAGCAGGAGGCCTCTTTCCCTATAATACATTGGCATATGTAGCTATGTCCTCCTGCATAACTCTCATCACTTCTTTTTAATAGTGAAAATCATGTTCTTTTCCATGGATTATTGGTCCTTGTAGTCTGCATTCTTAAGTTACTTGTGTCCAAATAAAATTGAGTTTACAATTTAGAGTGAGATAGCTACATACCAGTTGTAGGTTAGCTATGGGATAGTCTGTGTCACAGCTGACTGCCTGTACGCCTGGGACTCAGCTGATGTCATACCAAAGAACACAGGCTTTGGATTAGATAAATCTGGGTTTGAATTCTAATACTTGTTGAACAAGTAACTTCTTATTCTCTTATCCTTACTGTGAAAATAATAGTCCTTTCAAGAGTTTTTGTGAGAAATAATAGGGTCAGTACAGAAACACTTAGCAGAGTACCTAATCCCTAATTAAGTAGTAGTAGTAAAGAATTTTTAATATTACTAGTACATAGTTTGATTAGAAGTTGAATATATGTTGCTTTTTAGAAAAATGTAATTGGTGCTATTAAAAAGTAATGTATTCTAATATGGGGCTTCTCAGGTGGCTCAGTGGTAAGGAATCTTGACCTGCATACAGGTTTCTCAGGAGGCAGGTGAGGTGGTTTGGTATTCCTATCTCTTTAAGAATTTTCCACAGTTTGTTGTGATCCACACAATCAAAGGCTTTAGTGCAGTTGATGAAGCAGAAGTACATGTTTTTCTGGAATTCTCTTGCTTTTTCTATGATCCAGCTAATCTTGGCAATTTGATCTCTGGTTCCTCTGCCTTTTCTAAATCCAGCTTCAACATCTGAAAGTTTTCAGTTCTTATACTGTTGAAGCCTAGCTTGAAGAATTTTGAGCACTACTTTGCTAGTGTGTGAAATGAGTGTGATTGTGTGGTAGTTTGAACATTCTTTGGCACTGCCTTTCTTTGGGATTGGAATGAAAACTGACCTTTTTCAGTCCTGTGACTGCTGAGTTTTCCAAATTTGCTGGCATACTTAGTGCAGCACTTTAACAGCATTATCTTTTAGGATATGTAAAGGCTCAACTGGAATTCTATCACCTCCACTAGCTTTGTTCATAGTGATGCTTCTTAAGGCCCACTTGACTTCACGCTCCAGGGGGATTTTGGCTCTAGGTGAATGATAACACCGTCATAGTTATCAGGGTTGTAAAGATCTTTTTTGTACAGTTCTTCTGTGTATTCTTGCCACCTCTTCTTAATATCTTCTGCTTCTGTTAGGTTCACACTGTTTCTGTCCTTTATTGTGCCCATCTTTGCCTGAAATGTTCCCTTGATATATCTAATTTTCTTGAAGAGATGTC
The DNA here is from genome assembly GCF_000754665.1 of Bison bison bison. Classification (NCBI taxonomy): domain Eukaryota; kingdom Metazoa; phylum Chordata; class Mammalia; order Artiodactyla; family Bovidae; genus Bison; species Bison bison. Next base: position 3,718,675 of record NW_011495045.1, on the reverse strand, counting down.
TCTAGTCTCATTCTATTGTTTTCTTCTGTTTCTTTTCATTGCTTGCTTGGCAAGCCTCTCTTATCTCTCCTTGCTATTTTTTGGAACTCTACATTCAGATGGGTATCTCTTTCCTTTTCTCATTTGCCTTTCGCTTCTCTTCTTTTCTCAGGTACTTGTAAGGCCTCCTCAGACAACCATTTTGTCTTTTGTATTTCTTTTTCTTGGGGATGGTTTTGATGACCACCTCCTATACAATGTTATGAACCTCCATCTGTAGTTCTTCCGGCACTCTGTCTCTGTCTCTCAGATATAATCCCATGAATCTATTTGTCACTTGTACTGTGTAATCAATCATAAGGGATTTGTTTAGGTCATACCTGAATGGCCTAGTGATTTTCCCTACAAAAAGAAACTAGGTATCACTAAGAAACATGGAGAGCCAAAGTCATTTGTGTTAATTGAATGGGGTGTTCATTGGTGATGGCTGTCAGCAGGTGAGAATTCTTGTGAGATGAGAAGTACAAGCTTTGTAAGAGTGCAGTGTAATAAACTTTACAAAACACTTTAAATATCATAATCAAGTTAAATACTGGCTATACATTTATTTCATTTTTCAGTATAAACACTAAAATTCCTCCTCCCAACTTGGTTGTTGTTATCTTCAGTCTTTTTTTCTTGCTTCCGTGTCTCCTTTACCTCCATCCTTGAGGAAGAACAAATGAAACGTCAATAGAGAAAAGGTAAACAGCACCAGTGCCCACCTCCAGAAGGGGCCATCTGTGTGCCAGAGCAGGACTGGAAAAGTTCTGAGTTTGTGGAATATTATTGCAGCCTTTGGTCTTCAGGTCTGGTGAGATGTAAGTATTCATGAAGTGTCTCAGGGCCTCAGTGTCTCAGGGCGGAAGCTAACTGTCTTGGAGACTGTGGCAGCGCTGGATTTGACTAAGCAGGGACTGAGGAGTGATGTGGGCAGGCTATTCAGCATCTTAGAGTAGCAGGCAGCCTGGCATGAAAAAAGTAGCTCTTGACCATACTAGCAATTACTTGAGAAATACTGTGCTCTTGATGTCACAGACAAGCCTACTTTTTCAGCTTTCTAAAGAATACAGGAAGGGCACCAGTATCTGTGGGGCCTGCAGGGCCTTGTTTTTTCTCAAGGAAATTGGGATGTTCAAACTTTCTTAAACCTGTGTAACCCCTGACTCCTAGAGTGGTGGGGGCTGTTTACCTGTGTATACTCTGTTGATTGAGATAGGATGAAAGAGGTGAATGTGCTAAAAGTGAGTCCAAGTCTTGGGGGCAGGGGGGCGCTTAGTTATTCAATCTTCCTTCTGGCTGTTGAGAAAGTACCTTGTAGGGAAGTCTAAAACAGAGATGGAGCTCCTCTCTCATGAATGAACTCCAGGCCTTAGATTATTAAATGCTGTGAGGATTCATTAAAACCAGTTGGAAAGATATGGTCACCCTTAAGCTTAATGCAGGGCCTACTTTTCTTGCTGACTTGTTACAACTCTATCTGTTTGCCCCAAAACTGGAGTCTCTTTTCCTTTTGAAAGCAGATAGGTACTAGTTGCTTCAGGAAGAAATAGGTAATAAAACTTTGCTGATAAGCTTATCAGAGATTGCAAGTTGAGAAATTATGTGATTTGGGCTTGAAATTCAGAATTGACATCAAATGGCAGCTATGTCTTTTGTAAATATTTAGGTATATTTAGATAAGTTTTAGAGGAAAGCATAATTATTATTATTTTTTTAACTAAAAAGAGTATTAAAAAGAGTATTATTCCCATTGAAGTTGATAATATTATCAGATAATTAAATCTTATTCATCATTATATTTCTGGCCCTCAACATAGAGTCTGATCCACAGTAAGCCTTTGGTAGATGTTTGATAAATGAATTTGGCTATATTTAGGCCCATGGTAGATGCATCTAAATGACAAATGCACTCGTTCCCACCAAACTCTCAGGAAGATGTTTTCAGATAGCATTCAGTTCAGTTCAGTCACTCAGTCATGTCCGACTCTTTGCGACCCCATGAATTGCAGCACGCCACGCCTCCCTGTCACATCACCAACTCCCGGAGTTCACTGAGACTCATGTGCATCGAGTCAGTAATGCCATCCAGCCATCTCATCCTCTGTCGTCCCCTTCTCCTCCTGCCCCCAATCCCTCCCCGCATCAGAGTCTTTTCCAGTGAGTCAACCCTTCGCGTGAGGTGGCCAAAGTATTGGAGTTTCAGCTTTAGCATCATTCCCTCCAAAAAAATCCCAGGGCTGATTGATCTCCTTCAGAATGGACTGGTTGGATCTCCTTGCAGTCCAAGGGACTCTCAAGAGTCTTCTCCAACACCACAGTTCAAAAGCATCAGTTCTTTGGCACTCAGCCTTCTTCACAGTCCAACTCTCACATCCATACATGACCACAGGAAAAACCATAGCCTTGACTAGACGGACCTTTGTTGGCAAAGTAATGTCTCTGCTTTTGAATATGCTGTCTAGGTTGGTCATAACTTTCCTTCCAAGGAGTAAGCGTCTTTTAATTTCATGGCTGCAGTCACCATCTGCAGTGATTTTGGAGCCCAAAAAGATAAAGTCTGACACTGTTTCCACTGTTTCCCCATCTATTTCCCATGAAGTGATGGGACCGGATGCCATGATCTTCGTTTTCTGAATGTTGAGCTTTAAGCCAGCTTTTTCACTCTCCACTTTCACTTTCAGCACGAGGCTTTTTAGTTCCTCTTCACTTTCTGCCGTAAGGGTGGTGTCATCTGCATATCTGAGGTTATTGATATTTCTCCCGGCAATCTTGATTCCAGCTTGTGCTTCCTCCAGTCCAGCGTTTCTCATGATGTACTCTGCATAGAAGTTAAATAAGCAGGGTGACAATATATAGCCTCGATGTACTCCTTTTCCTATTTGGAACCAGTCTGTTGTTCCATGTCCAGTTCTAACTGTTGCTTCCTGACCTGCATACAGATTTCTCAAGAGGCAGGTCAGGTTGTCTGGTATTCCCATCTCTTTCAGAATTTTCCACAGTTTATTGTGATCCACACAGTCAAAGGCTTTGGCATAGTCACTAAAGCAGAAATAGATGTTTTTCTGGAACGCTTTTCCTTTTTCCATGATCCAGCGGATGTTGGCAATTTGATCTCTGGTTCCTCTGCCTTTTCTAAAACCAGCTTGAACATCAGGAAGTTCACGGTTCATGTATTGCTGAAGCCTGGCTTGGAGAATTTTGAGCATTACTTTACTAGCATGTGAGATTAGTGCAATTGTGTAGTAGTTTGAGCATTCTTTGGCATTGCCTTTCTTTGGGATTGGACTGAAAACTGACCTTTTCCAGTCCTGTGGCCATTGCTGAGTTTTCCAAATTTGCTGGCCTATTGAGTGCAGCACTTTCACAGCATCATCTTTCAGGATTTGAAATAGCTCAACTGGAATGCCATCACCTCCACTAGCTTTGTTCATAGTGATGCTTTCTAAGGCCCACTTGACTTCACATTCCAGGATATCTGGCTCTAGATGAGTGATCACACCATCGTGATTATCTGGGTCGTGAAGATGTTTATTGTACAGTTCTTCTGTGTATTCTTGCCACCTCTTCTTAATATTTTCTGTTTCTGTTAGATCCATACCATTTCTGTCCTTTATTGAGCCCATCTTTGCATGAAATGTCCCCTTGGAATCTCTAATTTTCTTGAAGAGTTCTCTAGTCTTTCCCATTCTGTTGTTTTCCTCTATTACTTTGCGTTGATCGCTGAGGAAGGCTTTCTTATCTCTTCTTGCTATTCTTTGGAACTCTGCATTCAGATGTTTATATCTTTTCTTTTCTCTTTTGCTTTTTGCTTCTCTTCTTTTCACAGCTATTTGTAAGGCCTCCCCAGACAGCCATTTTGCTGTTTTGCATTTCTTTTCTATGGGAATGGTCTTGATCCCTGTCTCCTGTACAGTGTCACGAACTCATTCCATTAGATGCATACTGTTATTCTAAGGAATTTGTCAAAGGAGATAAAACTGATTTGTCATCTTGTATCCAAGTTTAAGTTGATACTATGTTAGGAATTAAACTTGTGTTAATTGATAATGATAGAAATATTTTGCCCCTCCATGTTAATTTGCTTTTTAAAATGAAACGGCCTGTGCACTCCCTTCAAACCTTTGCTGGTTCTGCCAGTGGGTGGTTCCTGCTAATCTAAAGAAGGCATGTTCTTGGGTATGGCAACTGTGCAGTTAACTTGTTTTGTGCTCACATATAATTAATTGTCAGGAGTTCTTTTTATTTATTTATTTCTGACATTTCATTTATTTATTTTTTTGGATTGAAATCAAAGCAAAATGTTCATATTTTAATGTTTATGTTTCCATAGAGAATACTCATTTTTCCAGACCTAACTTTATGGTCTCAGAGTGGGAGCAGAGGCCATCCATATGGTCTTGAGTCTCTTTATCTCTTTGTAATGTATCCTCAGAGACAACAAAACTTTAAGTTCTTTTCAGTTCAAGAAGCATGTCTGGGTTCTTTCAGCGTCAAGATTCCAGCTAGTCACTTAATTCAGTGACTATAGTTTTTGTGACCTTACAATAAAAGATATATTTTAATCCAATGTATGTATATGTAACAGTGTTGTAGTCCTATATTCTTAACCATATGACTTTTGAATGCATCTAAATATAATGAATACTTAAAATATTGATATGCTGTCATTTCTTCTTAGTTGATTTACAGTTAGTACTTAGGTTTCATGTATATATTTTCATATAGTAATTTCTAACAACACAGTGTAATTCCTTTTAAGGGCTCAATTAGAGAATGAAAAGAAGAAAAGAGAAATAGCAGAAAAGGAAAAGGAAAGAATAGAACGTGAAAAGG
>NW_011495045.1:3712366-3713721 GCF_000754665.1 Bison bison bison | reverse complement strand
AAAAGGAAGAGCTTATGGAACGTCTGAGGCAAATTGAAGAACAGACAATGAAGGCCCAGAAAGGTAAAAGTTTCTTTTTGATACTGGATTCAAAATTGTTGCTCTGTCATCAGATAATATAGTATTTTTTAATACTATTAAATCTTATTTGTCTTTTTTAAAATATATTTTTTAATTGTAGGTAAATTGCTCTACAATGCCATACAGCTACACAAATCAGCCATAACTGTACATACGTTCCCTCTGTCTTTAGCCTCCCTCCCCTCCCACCACCGCACCCCTCTAGGTCATCACAGAGCACCAGGTTGAGCTCCCTGTCTTCTCTAGCGGCTTCCCACAAGCTGCTTATTTGACACATGATGGTGTATGTATCAATGCTGCTTTCTCTATCCGTCCCACCCTCTCTTTCCCCCACTGTGTCCACAAGTCCATTCTCTACATCCGTGTCTCCATTCCTTCCCTGCAAATAGGTTCATCTGTACCATTCTTCTAGATTCTACATATAATGCAAATTATTATGCCGTGTTTGGTTTCCTCTTTCTGACTCAATTCATTCTGTATAACAGGCTCTAGGCTCATCCACATCACTACAACTGACTCAAATTTGTTCCTTTTTACGGATGACTGATACTCTTTTGTTTTTATGTACCACAGCTTGTTTATCCATTTATCTGCTCATGAACATCTAGGTTACTTCCATTTCTTATATAGACCTCAGTTCGGTTCAGTTCAGTTGCTCAGTCATGTCTGACTCTTTGTGACTCCATGAACCGCAGCATGCCAGGCCTGGCTGTCCATCACCGAACTCCCGGAGTCCACCCAAAACCATGTCCCTTACGTCGGTGATGCCATCCAACCATCTCATCCTCTGTCATCCCCTTCTCCTCCTGCCCTCAATCTTTCCCAGCATCAGGGTCTTTTCACATGAGTCAGCTCTTCGCATCATGTGGCCAAAGTATTGGAGTTTCAGCTTCAACATCAGTCCTTCCAGTGAACACTCAGGACTGATCTCCTTTAGGATGGACTGATTGGATCTCCTTGCAGTCCAAGGGACTCTCAAGAGCCTTTTCCAACACCACAGTTCAAAGAAAAGCATCAATTCTTTGGCGCTCAGCTTTGTTTATAGTCCAACTCTCACATCTAGACAGACCTTTGTTGACAGAGTAATGTCTCTGCTTTTTAATATGCTGTCTAGGTTTGTCATAACTTTCCTTCCAAGGAGTAAGCGTCTTTTAATTTCATGGCTGCAATCACCATCTGCAGTGATTTTGGAGCCCAGAAAAATAAACTCAGCCACTGTTTCTACTGTTTCCCCATGTATTTGCCATGAAATGATGGGACCAGATGCCATGATC
>NW_011495045.1:3584840-3712122 GCF_000754665.1 Bison bison bison | reverse complement strand
GGGTGACAATATACAGCCTTGACATACTCCTTTTCCTATTTGGAACCAGTCTGTTGTTCCATGTCCAGTTCTAACTGTTGCTTCCTGACCTGCATATAGGTTTCTCAATAGGCAGGTCAGGTGGTCTGATATTCTCATCTCTTGAAGAATTTTCCATGGTTTATTGTGATCCACACAGTCAAAGGCTTTGGCATAGTCACTAAAGCAGAAATAGATGTTTTTCTGGAACTCTCTTGTTTTTTCGAGGATCTAGCAGATGAGCACTTTGATCTCTGGTTCCTCTGCCTTTTCTAAAACCAGCTTGAACATCAGGAAGTTCACGGTTCATGTATTGCTGAAGCCTGGCTTGGAGAATTTTGAGCATTACTTTACTAGTGTGTGAGATGAGTGCAATTGTGTGGTAGTTTGAGCATTCTTTAGCATTGCCTTTCTTTGGGATTGGACTGAAGACTGACCTTTCCCAGTCCTGTGGCCACTGCTAAGTTTTCCAAATTTTCTGGCCTATTGAGTGCAGCACTTTCACAGCATCATCTTTCAGGATTTGAATATATATAGACCTAATTCTATTTAATTGCCAATTTAATACTTAGTGGAATTAAATCATAAACATTTTTAAGGCACATTCATGTATCCAGTGCTCATATATTTGTTTTTCATTTACTTAAGTACTCAAATATTTTTATATGTACTTTTATTATTGTAAATTACAAATGACTATATGTGTTAATTTTTTCCTTTGGACTCTCCAGGGTTCCCTACACAGAAATACATTTTCAATGCTTTCTGGCATTTAAACAAAATCTTTTTATGGATATTTAAGTACTTTAAGGCATCTAGGTAATTTAAGGTGTTTTAAGCTATTGTGACTTTTTAAACTCTTCTAGAACTCAGTCTCTAGTTTCATTATATTAAAAAATACACAACACGTAGCCATGTTTTGTTAGTTTTTGATAACATGTTTGGAAGAACCTACTTCCTAGACAGTGGGTAACCAAAATGTTAGATTATATTAATGTTTTATTATTTTAATATTGTTTTATTTGGCTATGTCAGGTCTTAGCTGTGACAATGCAGGATCTTCACTTTGTCATGTGGAATCTTTTTTTGTCCTACATAGACTCTGTAGTTGTGTTACATGGCATGTGGGATCTTAGTTCCCCAACCAGGGATTGAACTAGAATTCCTTGAGTTGCAATTCAGATTCTTAACCACTGGACCACCAGGGAAGTCCCAACTACAATGTATATTTAGAAGGGCTACATTTATATTTAGCAAATGTGGTTTATATGAAGTAACTTTAGACAAAAAAGATAATGAGCAAAATAAAATGCTGTGTTCCTTCTTAAGAATTAGTACTTGCTTTCCTGATGACTAGTAGAATCAGACATTCAGTTCTGTTGAAATAGCTGTTACTTTTATTTAAGGTTTATTTTTGCTCCTTGTATCAGCTGATGGTGGGATGATGCTCTTGAGCAGTGGGTAGAATAATTTGCCCAGATGGATAACTGGAGGAGGAAGTCACAAAGATTGTTATAAATGCACAAATTGATCATCCCAATTGTAAGATGATTGGAAATAATATTTCTAAGAGAAGAAATAGATTTTACAAAGCCCTGGGTTTTACTCTTGACTCATGAGGAACCTTCTCAGAGCTGTAAGAGACCTAGAAACTATTTAGTTTGAAACCCTGAGATAGTAAAGAGACTTGTTTGCAGGCCGTAGCACAAGGGTAAAACTAGTTTCCTGAATTCTGGCTTGATGCCGTTTATACCACTCTTGGGCTTCCCTGGTGGCTCAGCTGGTAAAGAATCCTCCTGCAATGTGGGAGACCTGGGTTCGCTCTCTGGGTTGGGAAGATCCCCTGGAGAAGAGAATGGCTACCCACTCCAGTATTCTGGCCTGAAGAAGTCCATGGGGTCACAAAGAGTTGGACATGACTGTGCGAGTTTCACACACACTGCCACTCTAGGTGGTTTTTCATCAATTAAAGCAAGAGATTCACGATGTGCCAACTTTGTGCTGAATTTTAGACAGACAGATACATAGCATTCATGGGAGTGAATCCTGTGTGCTTGACAGAAATGAGATGGATACATAAAAATTTTAATAAAGTTAGATAACATGTGCTAAGTGCTATGTGAAGAGTGTAAACAATATTTATATTAGAGGAAAAATCTTGGGAAAAAAAGCTAGAATGTACTAAAGTGTTTTTTATAAAAGGAAAGTTTAAAGAAATTTATAATACTGCTTTGATTTTAAAGAGAAGATTGAAGGATAGCAGCTTTTCATTTATATAATAACTTTTCTGAGAGAATAGCTATTAAATCTTTCAATCATTTATTTAGATGTTTGATAAAAATATTACTGATTTACATACAGACAAGTACTTAAGTAAGTGAACACTAAAGAATATAAGGAAGATAGAACACAAGAAAAAATATAGAGCATCCTTGTCAAGACAGTTTCAAATCAGTCATCTTAAGGCGAAGGACATCCAGTTTTGCTTGTTTCCTCTTTTTTTTTCTAATAATAAAGCTTTTCCAGGCTGTCCTAAACTCTGCCTCAGTTGTCTTGTAATTTATGCTAAATTCTCATTCAAATGATAAGTAGCTCCAACCATTTCTAAATCATGATATTCAGTAGATAAACCAGTAATTTTTTGTTTGAAAAGAAACATATTTCATTATTGTTATTTTCTTAAAAATTTGATATTGATGGTATTATTTGAAATTTGAAATGTCACAAATAATTAAACAGAATCATGCTAACAGTTTGCATTGCCATATTCATTATTGTTAAGTTATTTAGCTTCCTTTGTCATTCTTTTAACTATTTTTAAGATAACATTGGTGACTGTATTTGAGATATGACAGCCAAACTTGAATTTAGTTTCTGTTCTAAAAAAATACATTTCAAAATGAATTTCCACTTTCAAAAAAACCATAGGAAAGAGTTTGGGGTATAGTGATTTCATTCTGGATACTTGTTATCATAATGACCCATATAACCATGATAGTGTCATCAGTTACCTGGAGCCAAAGTGTGAAGTCCAGTCATCCTTGAGTGTGAAGTCATGTGAGCCTTAGGAAGCATCACTACGAACAAAGCTAGTGGAGGTGATGAAATTCCAGCTGAGCTATTTCAGATCCTAAAAAATGATGCTGTTAAAGTGCTGTACTCAATAGGCCAGCAAATTTGGAAAACTCAGCAGTGGCCACAAGGACTGGAAAAGGTCAGTTTTCATTCCAATCCAAAAGAAAGGCAGTGCCAAAGAATGTTCATACTACCACACAATTGCACCACTCATTTCACCCGCTAGCAAAGTAATGCTCAAAATTCTCCAAGCTAGGCTTCAACAGTATGTGAACTGAGAAATTCCAGATGTTCAAGCTAGATTTAGAAAAGGCACAGGAACCAGAGATCAAATTGCCAACATCCATTGGATCATTGAAAAAGCAAGAGAATTCCAGAAAAACATCTACTTCATTGACTATGCTAAAGCCTTTGACTGTGTGGATCACAACAAACTGTGGAAAATACTTCAAGAGATGGGAATACCAGACCACCTTACCTGCCTCCTGAGAAACCTGTATGCAGGTCAAGAAGCAACAGTTAGAACCAGACTTGGAACCACGGACTAGTTCCAAATTGGGAAAGGAGTACATCAAGGCTGTATGTTGTCACCCTGCTTACTTAACTTACACGCAGAGTATATCATGCGAAATGCTGGGCTGGATGAAGCACAAGCTGGAATCAAGATTGCCTGGAGAAATAGCAATAACCTCAGATACGCAGATGACACCACCCTTATGGGAGAAAGTGAAGTGGAGCTAAAGAGTCTCTTGATGAAGTTGAAAGAGGAGGGTGAAAAAGCTGACTGAAGACTCAACATTCAGAAAACGAAGATCATGGCATCTTGGTCCCATCACTTCATGTTAAATAGATGGGTAAACAATGGAAACAGTGACAAACTATTTTCTTGGGCTTCAAAATCACTGCAGGTGGTGACTGCAGCCATGAAATTAAAAGATGCTTGCTCCTTGGAAGAAAAGCTCTGACAAATCTAGACAGCATATTAAAAAACAGATTACTTTGCAGACAAAGGTCGGTCTAGTCAAAGCTGTGGTTTTTCCAGTAGTCATGTGTGCATGTGAGAGTTGGACAGTAAAGAAGGCTGAGTGCCAAATAATTGATGCTTTTAAACTTTGGTGTTGAAGAAGACTCTTGAGAGTCCCTTGGACTGCAAGGATACCCAACCAGTCCATCCTAAAGGAAATCAGTCCTCAATATTCATTGGAAGGACTGATGCCGAAGCTGACATTCCAGTACTTGGCCACCTGATGCAAAGAGCCGACTCATTAGAGAAGAGCCTGATGCTGGGAAAGATTGAGGGCAGGAGGAGAAGGGGACGACAGAGATGGTTGGATGGCATCATTGACTCAATGAACATGAGTTTGAACAAGGTCTAGGAGTTGGTGATGGACAGAGAAGCCTGCAGGGCTACAGTTCATGGGGTTGCAAAGAGTTGGACACGATTGAGCTATTGAGTAGCAACTCAATAGCTTGTTAAGCACCCAGTACTGTTCTAGGCCGTTTTCTGGCTGTTGGGGATATAGTATTGAACATGTAAGATCCCTACACTTGTGTAGCTTACAGTTTATTGAGGAAAGACAGAGTAATAAATGTAACATAATAAAAATCATTTTATGCAGTTGTAAGTGCTGTGAAGAAGATAAACAGGATAATGTGATAAAAGTAATAATTGTGAGCAGGAGGGGGTTTATGTATACATTGTTTACAAATAGAAGTCAAGCTTTAATTCAGATATTAATTTACAATATGACCATAAGCGAGTCACTTTTAGCCTCTAGATCTCCTTAGGTTCCTAACTTCTAAAATGGAAGTAAATAATCTAGTTTACTGACGTTTTTATATAGTTACGATAAAGATTTTTTGTTGAAATTTTTTCGTAGGTATAATAATGTGCATACCTCTTAGATGTAAGGCTCAGTGAATTTTTATAAAATGAATTTATTTTTGTAACTGCCCAAAACAAGATAGAGAACATTACCTGCCCTCAGGGAACCCCCTCGTGTGTCTCTTCCCAGTTTTTCATTCCAAATGTGAGATATCTTTCTGATTTGTATCATAAAGTTTAGTCTTTTTTTTTCTAGTAGCTTTGTTGAGATACAATTTACATACCACACAGCCATTTGAAGTGTACGATGTGATAGCTTTTAGTATTATTCACAGGAGTTACGCAGCTGTCACCAAGGTTTTAGAACAATTTCATCACCCCTAAAAGAAGTCCTATAACTGTTAGCATTCACTCCCATTTATTCCCATTTCTCCCTGCTTCCCCACCCCCCATACCTGGGCAGTTACTAATTTAATTTTTTTATCGCTATAGACTTTGCTGTCCTGGACATTTCACATAAATGCAGTCATGCAAATCATGGTCTGTTGTGACTTGTGCTAAGCATAATGTTTGCAGGTTTCATCCTGTTTTCGCATCTTTGAAGGACTTTATTGCTGAATAATATTTTATGCATATGATGTCACATTTTACTTTTTCATCAGTTTTTGAACTTGTGGGTTGTTTCTACCCTTTGACTGTTGTGTTTGCTGTAAACATTTGCGTACAAGTTACTGTGTATCCATACGTGTTCACTTCTTTTTGCTGTAAGCCTGAGAGTGGAATTGCTGGGCCGTGTGTTTAACTTTTTGAGGACTTCCCCATCTGATTTCTAAGACAACTGTTTGCCATTAACATTCCTACCAGCAAGACATGTGTTCCCCACATCCTCACCAGCACTTGACGGTGTTTGTCTTTTGGATTATAGTCATTATAAATGGCAACTACGTGCTGTCTCATTGTGGTTTTGATTTGCGTTTTCCTAATGGCTAATGATGTTGAGCATCCTTATTGGCCCTTTGTATCTCTTTGGAAAAAATGTATTTTCAAATTTTCTCTGCAGTTTTCAATCAAGTCTTTCTGTTGTTGAGGTATAAGACTTTTTAAAAATTTGTTTGTAAATCTCATATATCACATATATAATATGCAAGTATTTTCTCCTGTGGGTAATCTTTTCACTTTGTTGATGGTATTCCTTGGTTTTAAATTTGGATAAAGTCCAATTTATTATTTATTTTGGGCTTTTATTACTTGAGTTTTTGGCACAATGTCTTAGAATCATCTTGCCTGTGTTTGAACTACATAGAAATTCACGTGTACTTATTTTTGGCTTCTTTTTGCTCAGACTTATGCAGATAGCTGTAGTTTTTTTTTTACATTATTGTATAATATTCGACTGCACATATTTACCTGTTTATCCATTCTACTGGTGCTAGACATTGGGGATATTTCCTGTTTGAAGCTATTATAAAATCAGGCTGCTATGACCATTCTTGAAAATAGTAGTTGGTATACTTGTCCACTAATTTGTTGAATGTACACAACTGGAATTGTGAGTGGAATTGCAGGATCACAGCTGTACAGAGCTATTGTAGATACTGCCATCAGTTTCCCAAAGTGGTTGTATCAATTTTCATTCCTCCCAGTGCTCTACATCTTCATCATTACATCCACCACTCATTATTGTCATGATTTCTTTTTTGTTTGTTTAGCTGTTCTAGTGAATACAGTTAGTACAATGCATTCCTTGATGACTGATGACTTTGAGCACCTTAACAAATCATAGCTCTCTCTGAAATGCCTTTTCACTTGTTTTGCCCATTCAAGAAAAACATTGGATTTTCTTCTTTTTCCTATTGATCTATTGATCCTATTGATCATGTAAAGGAAATCTTTACATGTATTATTAAAAAAAAAAAAAATCTCTCCATGGTATACCTTTTTACTCTCTTAATGGTTGGTGTCTTTTAATGAAAAGACAGTCAACTTTAAGCTCTGTTTATCACTCTTTTTCCTTATGATTATGAATGTGTTATTCTTTACTACCTTTTAGAAACTTTGTTTTACCTTTCACATTTCGGTCCATAGTCCATATATGTGATTTTTGTAAGGGTCAAGGTTTATTTTTTACCCATATGTATTTCTAACTGACCCAGATCCATTTATTGCTAAGACTTTGTACCGTACATAGCATCACCTTTGTCACAAATCCAGAAGTCTCTGTGTGTGAATCTATTGCTAGACGTTGTTCCACCTACTGCTGCCTGCCTGCCAAGTCGCTTCAGTTGTGTCCGACTCTGTGCAACCCCATGGACTGCAGCCTACCAGGTTTCTCCATCCCGGGATTCTCCAGGCAAGAACACTGGAGTGGGTTGCCATTTCCTTCTCCAATGCATTAAAGTGGAAAGTGAAAGTGAAGTCACTCAGTCGTGTCTAACTCTTAGCGACCCTGTGGACTGCAGCCTACCAGGCTCCTTCGTCGATGGGATTTTCCCGGCAACAGTACTGGAGTGGGGTGCCAGTGCCTTCTCCCTTGTTCCACCTACTAGTTTGCCTATTGAATTGCCAGTGCCACAGAGTTCATTTACTAGTTGTATCTAAAAAGATTTTTAACTGATGTGTCTCATAAATAAGTCATAGGTATACAATAAAATGGTAGGAAGCATGTTTCAAGGACAAGGTGACTCTTGGGCTGCCATGTTACTTTATCTTTTATCTTTAATCTTTTATGGTATTAGTTGTTAATGGTTATATGTTATATACTTTTATAATCCTGAAGTTGAGAAATGGAAAATATTAATTACTTGAAAAACTTATTAGAGAGCCATTTAATTTATAAGAAGACATCTAATGTCTACAGAAGAGTTTAATATCTGCCAAGACTAGGCTCTTCCATTTAAGTCAACAATCTGAATATACTGCTATTTCACAGAATAGACCCTCTCCTCTCATAGTATTGTGAGGTGATGCACTTCCTGGTTCATTCCTAGGTTGGTAGTTTTCTCTTTGCTATATTAACTATTCCTTTCCTCCAATCTTCTGTGACTTTCTATTCTAGTTATTCACAATACTTTTTTGAAGAGAGAGCTCCTGGAGGAGATATTCTGGAAATGGAAACTCCAGGAGAGGAAGATCAGCTGTTGAAATGTTTTTGCTGCAAACTTCTGTGGGTTGAGGATGTGATAACAGTTTTTGAATGTGATGAAAGCTCCATAACTCTGATTTATCTTCTAAGTTGGCACTTATAATCATGTTTTTCTGTTAAGTTCTCCACCACTGCCCGTGTGTGTGTGTATGTATGTACATTTTTTTTTTTCTTTCAGATTTTTTTCCTTTAATGTTTCATTTTCAGCCACAGGAGGAGCTTAACACACTCTTCACATTTACAGTTCTGCTATTTGTTTGGTGGTTATAAATGTTTTATCTTTTTTGAGATGGGGCTTCTTTTTTCTCCTTTAATGCATGATTCTAGTGTGTGGCTCACTGTTTTGCTAAAATAAAATTAGCAGTGTGTTTGGTCTCTGTCAAAGAGCTGAGCGTTTAGCTGGTTGTCTTTATGAAGCGATTGTAAATGGTGAGCCTAAAGGTAAAGGTGGTACGGAGTTTCTAGAAGGTAGTAAAGGAAAGACTGTGTTCATAGTCATAAGAAAAAGAGTGGTAAATTGAACTTTTATAGTTACAAATGGGACTCTGGCCCTTGGCATGTTTGCAGAGGGTTTTTTTGACTTCTGAAAATCCATTTCTGCATTATTGCCAGTGTTTGTCTGGCTTTTGATTTTTTCCTCATGCTTTGCTTTTTTCCCAGGTTCTCCTAGATGAACAGTATCAGTCATAGTTCTTTTAATGACCTTGCTTGTTAACTCCAATGTCTGGCTAATTTATGGGTCTATTCTGTAGTCTGTTTTCCCTTTTCGGTGTGGAGGAGGGGATTTTAAAGGACCTCATTTGATCCTGTCTGGTATGCCTGGTAGTTTTGATTAGATGCACGACACTGTGTGTGAAAAAGTTATAGAGACTTTAGACGGTGTTATTTTCCTTCAGGGATGGTGGGGGTGGGGGCGGGTGGTGTCACTCAGTTGTGTCTGACACTTTGCAACCCCATGGACCATAGCCCATCAGGCTCCTCCATGGGATTCTCCAGGCAAGAATACTGAAGTGGGTTGCCATTCCCTTTTCCAGGGGATCTTCTCAACCCAGGGATTGAACCCAGGTCTCCTGCACTGCTGGCATATTCTTTACCATCTGAGCCACCAAGAAAGGCCTACATTTTCTTTTAGGGAGGATTTAATTTTCTTTTGACAGAAAGAATATGTGCAGATCACCTTGATGGAGTTGTCTGGGTTTCAGGCTTTGTTAAGGTTGGTCTCTTTCTAGTTTTCCTTTTCTGCTAGTCTGTAGCCATTTGGGGGTGTCATCTGAAAGACTTGAGTATTTACCAGGACAGTTATCTTATCTTAAAGGGCCTTGAATCCAGCCTTTGATTGCCAAACTGCAAGAGGGTGTTAATCTCTTAGATCAGCTCTTTGCACTCTTAGAGCTGCTTTTTACTTGTTTCTGTAGTATTTGAGCCCATATGTGTACATTTTAGGAGTTGGCAAATATCTTGAGGGGAAATAACACACAGATTTTGAGACTTTTCTATTTATTTCTTTTCAGGATCTTGTCCTTTCAAGTCTTGGATGCTTTTGCAGCTCCAGAGTCTAGATCTCTGTTTTCTCAGCTTGATAGAATATTGCAGGCTCTGCCTTTATTCCACTCTGCTAGGACTATTATATACCATTTTTTGTATATAAAATAAGCAAGTATACATGATATACACACAAAGATATGCTTTCTCTCCACTTGTTTCTTAAACAAATTGCACCTTGCTGTTTTCAATTAATGTAATCTTGAAAGTCCATATGTATTCAAAGATATCTTCCTTCCTTTTTTACAATAACACAATACTTCATTGCTTAGATGTAGTACAGATACTTTAAAATTCCTTTTTCAGTAAGTAATTTATGATCATATTCTTTTTCTGTGATTTCTAAGAATTTTAATAATAGGACTTTTATTTGCTTTTGTTTTAGAATATCAATAGTATTAGTTCTTTCTCCAGTGTAAAAATGAACTGTTGCCCTAGACTGGAAAGAGGAGGAAAAAAAAAAACCTATACTCCTTCTGAGATTTTTTTTTAGTAGTATATTTTTTACTTATAACTGTTGCAATTTTATAGTTTCCAATCTTTGCCCTTGGGGTAACATTAGAGATCATTTGGCTTGTAAAGTCTTAGACTTGTCAAAATCAAGTGGTACTTGTATTCAAACCTGATTAAGAAGGAGAAACTTTCACAAATTTTATTAGCTTGAACTTAGAATAACTTTCCTGATCTACTCCTAATTTAACTTCCATAACCATCTGCATCAGTATGCTGTGTACTATTAGTGAGAGAAACAATTTATTCTGGAAACTTTCCCCCTTCATCCTGAAAGAGCTGAGATTCTAAAAGAAGCCAGATTCCTTGGCTTGCCACTTGACAGATCCTCAAAAATTGTAGGTTCTAGATTTTTATGACCCAGATGGGTAAAAACATTGATGTTATTCACTTTTCTTATCTAATCCTTCTCCTCAAGCGCCTCTAACTTGATCCAAGGTCTGGAGGGATGTTTGTTTCATAGAAATACACTCTTCTTTTTTTTTGGCTGTGCCACGTGGCCAGCGGGATCCTAGTTCCCTCCACCAGGGCTTGAACCTGGGGCCACGGCAGTGAAAGCACTGAGGCCTAGCCATTGGACTGCCAGGGAACTCCTAAAATATTCTGTTCATGGGTTCACAAACTCCTTCTGTAAAGGGTTGGGTAGTAAATATTTCAGGGTTTGCAGGCCACGTGATCTGTTACAGCTTTCAGTTCTACCACTGCAGCACGAAAGCAGTCATATACAATACTTAAATGAGAGAGGGTGTGAGTTCTAGTAAAAGTTTATTTACAAAAATAAGATATTGAGTTGGGTTTGATCAGTGAATCATAGTTTACAAATTATAGTTCACTGGAGGGAAAAGTAGGAGGATCTTTGTTGGCATTTCAAAATCTTACTTTCTAGAAGAGGCTAGAGTAGATTTGAAGTTTTCAGTTAATTTCTCAATGTTTAAAAAATTAGACTTATGTGTAATTCTTAATATACAACAAAGCAATCACTGCTTTATCTTCTGTTCCTCAAATTAATACTTACTACAAAAAAAAAAACTGATAGAAAACAAAGAATATCAGGAAATATTTATTTTGAAAGTTAACTTTGTAACCCAGACTTATTTTTCTTTATTGTATCATAGTATAGAAAGAATTTCTATTACGAGAGAAAGCTTTGTTTTCATTTGTAAACTTTTCTAATTATTTGTTTGCTTTTTTAGAAGAAGGATAAAGTCATGAACTTTGTGAGGTTTATTTTATATGTCAATCAATCAGATAGAATATTATAATAAGAGTTAGAGGGGTTAGCTAGCTCTGATGTCTAAGTTTTAGAAGACAAATACTAAAATGAATTAATTCTAGAATTTAGCTTCAGTAACGTCCTTCGTTACATACATTTCATCTTTATAGCCAAATAGCCACATAGAATTTTTCACTTTATCTAGAGTTTAAAGTCATTTTTCTTCCCAATCTTCTCAAATCCTCCCAAGTCTTAACTGTAGTTACTTAAATTAGTTCTGACCAAAAACAGCAAAGTTAAGAACAGTAAGGTGATTTGTACGTGACAGTTAGATTTCAAACCTTTTGACATATAGATTTTTAGGTTTTCCTCTTTTCTGAAGTATACAGAATGGGAGAGTCATCCTTCGTAGGACATTGCACCCATCTTCATAGACGACATCCTCTTGTCTTCTGTCACAGATGTCCTTGCTACTTACTGCAGATTGTCAGAATAATAGTAGTTCTTAAAATTAGTACTTTCAAATTGATTTAAACTCATTTGGCTTTATGCTAGTAATATTTTCCTTTCTCAGCTCATTAGAATAAGAGAATTAACTTTATGATCTGTATACTTAAGGATTAAAATTCATCTCATTCATCACCAAATAACTGGTTTTCTTATCTTCCTGCTTGAGGAATGGATGTGTACTGATAATTCAAAATTTTCAGTAATTCATACAATCCACATCAGAATTTCTATTTGAGTCAGTAAGTATTGTTTTCAGTCTTAATGTCTTGGGTTTACTTATCTAATACTTAGTTTAGATAAGTAAAAATTTCCACAAGTTTTAAAGTGTGCTACTTTATAGATTTTTTAAATAGATAGCAGTTTGTTTGGTCAAAACTTTGGAGAGGGAACTTCCTTGTTGGTCCAGTGGTAAAGAATCTGCCTTCCAATGCAGGGGACAGGGGTTCGATTCCTGGTCAGGGAACTAAGATCCCACATGCCCCGAGGCAGCTAAACCTGGGCGCCACAGCTAGAGAGCCTGAGCACCGCAACTCCTGAGCCCAAGTCCTGTAGAGCTCCTGTGCTGCAACTCGAGTAAGCCCACACGCCACGAGAACCCAGCATAAATGAAATAAAAACTTTAAAACGAGCGATATATATTTTCTCAAAAAAGTTTGGCGAGGGTATTTGTTTTTTGAATTTTCATTGAATTGTAATTGATTTACAATGTTGTGTTAGTTTTAAGTGTACTGCAAAGTGAATCAGTTACACATATATCCCCTCTTTTTTTTTAAAGATTCTTTTAACATATAGTCCATTACACAGTATTGAATTGAGTACCCTGTGCTATACAGCAAGTTCTTATTTATGTTTTACATATAATAGTGTGTATATGTCAGTCCCAATACCTACCCCCACCCCCATCCCCTGCTAACCATAAGTTTGTTTTCTGTATCTGTGACTTGACTTCTGTTTTGTAAATATGTTCATTTGTACCCTTTTGTTTAGATTCCACATATAAGCAATATCATATGATATTTGTTTTTCTCTGACTCACTTCACTCAGTCTGACAATCTCTGGTCCATCCATATTGCTGCAAGTGGTATTCTTTTGTTCTTTTTATGGCTGAGTAATATTTCATTGTATATATATATATACCACATCTTCTCTATCCATTCCTTTGTCTGTGGACATTTAGCTTGCTTCCATGTCTTGGCTGTTGTAAATAGTGCTGCAGCAAACATTGGGGTGCATATATATTTTTAAATTATGGTTTTCTCTTGGTATATGCCCAGGAGTGGGATTTTGGGGTCATATGATAGTTCTATTTTTAGTTTTTTGAGGAACTTCCATACTGTTCTCCATAGTAGCTGTACCAGTTTTTACATTCCCACTAACAGTGTAGGAGGGTTCTCTTTTGGAGAGAATATTTTTAAAAAATAGAGGATATGTTTCTAGAGTTAGGATAGAAACCTGAGTTATAAAGAATTTTCATTTCTTTGCATTTTTGGAGTGTAAATAGAGTTTTAAAATGTATTAGGCCTTTTTCAAGTTAAAAACAAGGTGTATGTTCATTTAAAGATGTGCTAATTTTTAAAAACTTTACAGCTTATATTCCTTGCTACTGTTTCAGCTTCTTTTCATAATGAGAAAATTAGAATTAATCATTGTTTTGGGGGATACATATATTTGACAGAACTGGAAGAACAGACTCGAAAAGCTCTAGAATTGGACCAGGAACGAAAACGAGCAAAAGAAGAGGCAGAAAGGCTTGAAAAGGAGCGTCAAGCTGCTGAAGAGGCCAAGTCTGCTCTAGCGAAACAGGCTGCCGACCAGATGAAGAATCAGGAGCAGCTGGTAAGGGAACCTGGGTTCTATTAGGGAAAAAGAAAAATTTAGGCAAAAGTATGGATAAAATCAGTCCCACAATTTGAGACTATATATTCTCTGAACACAAATGCATCGTTCCATAC
Source organism: Bison bison bison (assembly GCF_000754665.1). NCBI lineage: Eukaryota > Metazoa > Chordata > Mammalia > Artiodactyla > Bovidae > Bison > Bison bison. The sequence goes on along the minus strand of NW_011495045.1, from coordinate 3,698,334 downwards.
TCAGTCGCTCAGTCATGTCCAGCTCTTTGCAACCCTTTGGACTATAACCTGCCAGGCTCCTCTGTCCATGGGATTCTCCAGGCAAGAATACTGGAGTGGGTTGCCATCTCCTCCTCCAAGGGATCTTCCCGACTCAGGGATCGAACTGGCACATCTCCCGTGTCTCCTGCATGGCAGGTGGACTCCTTCACCACTGAGCCACCTGGGAAGCCTTCTGAACACAAAGGTGTTGGTTAAACGTGTTTTCAGCTCTCCTCACTATGGTATGTGTGCACTCACTGCAAAGACATAGCTTTGTGAAAGTGAAAGTCATTCAGTTGTGTCTGACTCTTTGTCTCATGGACTATCCAGTCCATGGGATTCTCCAGGCCAGAATACTGGAGTGGGAAGCTGTTCCTTTTTCCAGGGAATCTTCCCAGCCCCGGGATTGAACCCAGATCTCCTTCATTGCAGGTAGATTCTTCACCAGCTGAGCCACCAGGGAGGCTGAAACATGAACTCCTAAAATACATTCACATACCTTTTTTTTTATACATATAATTTAAATTTATTTATTTTAATTGGAGGCTAATTACTCTACAATATTATATTGGTTTTGCCATACATCAAAATGAATCCGCCACAGGTGTACACGTGTTCCCCATCCTGAACCCCCCTCCCACCTCCCTCCCTGTACTATTATTTGAATGTATTTTAAAGCAGTAAGTAGAATAACAAAGAAACATGAAAACCATGAAATAAATGAACCATTTTCTGTATTCAGACAGAGGAATGAATACCTGTCATCATAAAGGTAGTACCAGTGTAAAAATAGACAGTTTGGAGGTTGCAGTATTTATTTACTGTATTAAATAAATGATCAATATTGGGCAGCCACTGCTAGAAGTGTCTTGTACCCAAAATCAACAGTAAAAATTTTGTTTGCCAATGAGGACTAATAAGAAAATAAGTTCAGATAATGGAAACTGAAAAAAAAAAAAAAGAGAAAACTTCTGTAAAATTAGGTATATTATACTTTCTTTAAAGCAAACCTAAGATCCAAGTAACTTAATGACAGAGTTTGGAAATGAGTCTAAACTGTTTATTTCTTCTTTTAAAAAGAAACCTAGAAATAAAACCATAAAAGATACATAGAGCTTGTAGCTAACAAAGGATTCTGATCCACTTTGATTTTATATAAGCTACTGGCATGTTTTGCTTTAGATAAACTGCCATTATGTATATTCTAAATTTTATAAGATAATCATAAGTTAATTATAAGATGGGTCATGACTGGATTTTTTTGTGTGTATTTACTGGACCTGCAAATGATGAGTATGCATGAAAGCCAGAAGAATTGGGATTTAAGTATTGGTTTAGGCATTTCCTTGCTCTGTGTCTTTGGGTCTTTCTGAGCCTCAGATCCCTCCCTTTGAAAAATGGAGTAAAACCACCTAATAGGGTGTCACGTGAGATTATTTGACAAAGTGCCATAAAAAGCATTATGTAAACAGTTTTTTCTTTTTTTTCCTTCTGTAAGCGTTAGCAAATACTTTATTGACGAAAGTTAAAAAGTAGCTCCTAGGTTCTTGCTATGAAAACAGGAGTAACTTTGTGTATATAGAATAATAAAAAAAAGTCTCACTTTGTCTCCTTATGAGCTTATAATACAAATAAGATTTTTATGATCTGAAAGAAATAGTTCCTTTTTTTTTAAACAGAAGGCTCTATGATAAACACATAAAAAGAGTCCATGTTGGAATTCCCTGGCAATCCAGTGGTTAGGACTTTGCACTTTCACTGCAGGGGGCATGGGTTCTGTCCTTGGTGGGGAAACTAAAATCTTAAAAGCCACACGACGTGGCCCAAAAAGAAAAAACAGTTCATGTATATTAAAGCGTTTTTGACTTAAATTATTGAAACCCTATTATATTTTTTAGTATTGGCAATTGTTTCATTTATTTTAGGCAGCAGAACTTGCCGAATTCACTGCCAAGATTGCACTTCTAGAGGAAGCCAAGAAGAAAAAGGAAGAGGAGGCTACTGAGTGGCAACACAAAGTAATCATTTGTTCATCACTATCATTTACCAAACACCTATTTTGTACCCAGCATATGCTGAATTTATAGAGATTAAGATACAGTCATGATTTAGATGGGAAGAGATACCACTGTATGAATGTGTACATATTGTAGTTTAATATTAATCTAGTGATAAGAGCTAATCAGTACGTTGGGAACACAGAAGTGTTAGTTTCTTTAGGAATGAGGCAGGTGTTGGGGACACCCACCCTTAAAAATTTAAGCTAGCTGTTGAATGACATTCAGTTTGGGAGTAGAAAAGATGGGGACTGAAGAGATAGTCATTCCAGATTGTAGGAATTGAATGAGCATAGGAAGAATCTTATTTCAGGAACTTTGAGAGTTGAGGCTAGAGAAGTCATTAAGCTGTGAAAGGCTTTAAGTAAACACCCTGCTCAAAAGAAGGATGTTGGGAAGTATCTGTAGACTTTGGGCTTTGAAGATTTCAGAACACGTTTGTAACATGATGAAGCATGATTTTATAAAAACAGCTTAGCAATCAGAATGATGGATGGATTAGGATAGTGGACAGGATTACTTATGAGCTAATGACTCACTAAGGATGTGGCATTGAGAAAAGAGAGGGACAGGAATTGTTGAAGGACATTTTTTCATAGACTCAAAGGGGCATGGCAACCAAATGATTGGCTCTAAAGTTGAATTAGAAGAATGTAATCAAAACGATACTAAGATTCCAGAGTTCCTAAGTACGTGAAACTACTGTTGTCTGAAATGGCAAAAAAGTGAAAAATTAGGCTTTACTTGGAAGGGTGGGGAATATAAGAGGAGAATTTAATTCAGACTTTAAACTTTTAAATGAAACTATAATAATAATTTTTACACTCAAAGGTATATAGTTCCGTGACTTTGCTACAACAACATGTACTTGTTAGCTAAAATGGTTTTCTTTCACTTTAAATTTTCTTTGTAGCACTTTGGATTTCATAGGGGAGTTTTTTATATTAGAGTTATGTATATATGTACATGTTGTTTAGTTGCTAAGTCGTGTCTGACTCTTCTGTGACCCCATGGATGGTAGCCCTCGAGGCTTCTCTGTCCATGGGATTTCCCAGGCAAGAATACTGGAGTGGGTTGCTGTTTCCTTCTTTAGGGGATTTTCCAGACACAGGGATCGAACTCGCATCTCCTGCATTGGCAGGCAATGTGGGAAGCCCATATATGTACATAGAGCTCCACAGAAGTGAAAGCACTGTTAACTTATATGTTAACACTTCTCTTATTAGAATTGTATCCCTCTTAGGAATGATTTATGAACTTCAGGGACACACAAACTTATAAAAATAATGTATCACAGAAACACATCCTGTGAATTATAGAAATCAGAAAATGCACATAAAAGAAAAATCACATTCCCACAAACTAGGATCAGTATTTTAACATCACGGTGCCTATCCTTCCAGGATCTTTTCCTATGTGCATATGTGTGCTGTTGTTGTTATTCAGTCATTGAGTTGTGCCCTGATGCTTTGCAACCCCATGGACTGCAGTGTGCTGTTCTCCTCTCCCCTCCCCTATCTCCAGGAATTTGTTTCAGTTCATGTCCATTGAGTTGGTGATGCTATCTAACTGTCTCATCCTGCGCTGCCCCCTTCTCCTCCTGCCCTCGGTCTTTCCCAGCATCATGGCCTTTCCAATGAGTTGGCTATTCCCATCAGGTGCCCAGAGTATTGGAAATTCAGCATCAGTCCTTGCAATGAATATTCAGGTTTGATCTCCTTGCTGGACTTGCAAGAGTCTTCTCCTGCACTACAATTTGAAAGCATCAGTTCTAAAGTTCTCAACCTTTTTTATGGTTCAACTCTCACATCCGTACATGACTACTGGAAAAATCAGAACTGACTACACAGACCTTTGTTGACAAAGTGATATCTCTGTTTTTTAATACGCTGTCTAGGTTTCTCATAGCTGTCCTTCCAGAAAGCTAAATGTCTTAATTTCATGGCTGCAGTCACCATCCCCAGAGATTTTGGAGCCCAAGAAAATAAAATCTGTCTCTGCTTACACTTTTTCACCTTCTGTTTGCCATGAAGTGATGGAACTGGATGCCATGATCTTAGTTTCTTGAATGTTGAGTTTTAAACCAGCTTTTTCACTCTCCTCTCTCACCCTCATTATGAGGCTCTTTAGTTCCTCTTCACTTTCTGCCATTATAGTGGTGTCATCTGCATATCTGCGGTTGTTGATATTTCTCTGGCAGTCTTGATTCCAGCTTGTGATTCATCCAGCCTGGCATTTCACATGATATGTGCTACATACAAGATAAAATAAGCAGGGTGACATTATACGGCCTTGTTGTACTCCTTTCCCAATTTTGAACCAGTCCGTTTTTCTACATCTGGTTCTAACTGTTGCTGCTTGTCCTGTGTACAGGTTTCTCAGGAAACAAGTAAGGTGGTCTGGTATTCCCATCTCTAAGGATTTTTCAGTTATGATCCACAATCAAAGGCTTTAGCATAGTCAATGAAACAGAAGTTGATATTTTTCTGGAATTCTCTTGCTTTCTCCATGATCCAATTAACGTTGGCAATTTGATCTCTAGTTCCTCTGCCTTTTTGAAACCCAGCTTATACATCGGGAAGTTCTTGGTTCATGTACTGCTGAAGCTAGCTTGAGGGATTTTGAGCGTTACTTTGCTAGCATGTGTAATGAGTGCAGTTGTGTGGTAGTTTATACATTCTTTGGCATTGCCCTTCTTTGGGATTGTAGTGAAAACTGACTTTTTCCAGTCCTGTGGCCACTGCTGAGTTTTCCAAATTTGCTGACATATTGAGTGCATGTATGTGTATACATATACATTGGTATCGCTGAAGAATTGATGCTTTTGAACTCTGATGCTTTTGCACTGTCATGCTGAAGAAGACTCTTGAGAATCCCTTAGACTGCAAGGAGATCAAGCCAGTCAATCTTAAGGAAATCAACCCTGAATATTCATTGGAAGGACTGATGCTGAAGCTGAAGCTCCAGTATTTTGGCTACCTGATGAGAAGAGCCAACTCATTGGAAAAGACCCAGAATGCATGGAAAGATTGGAGGCAGGAGAAAAGGGTGACAGAGGATGAGATGGTTGGATGGTATCACCGATGCAATGGACATGAACTTGGGCAAACTCTGGGAGATAGTGAGGGACAGGGAAACCTGGTATGCTGCAGCCCATGGAGTCACGAAGAGTTGTACACAACTTGGTGACTGAACAACAACAATCATTTGTATGTCCAGAGTGAGCTCATGCTGTACATACTGTTCCATTTTAGTCAGTTTTCATCTCATCTCAGACTATATTCAAAAGTTTTTCATTTAGATATAATTGACATATAATGTATTTTCAGGTGTATAATATGGTTCGGTATTTGTATCTGTTGTGAAATGATCATCATGGTAAGTCTTGTTAACATCCATCATCATATAGCTACATAAATTTTCATCTTGTAATGTAAACTTTTAAGATTTGCTTTCTTAGCAACTTTGAAATACAGAATATATTATTAACTATAGTCCGTGTTAGTCCATATAATGCTCTCTCTATATATATCCCCATGACTCATTTATTTTATACATGGGAGTTTGTACTTTTTAATTCCCTTCTCCCATTCCTCTTCAACTTTTGTTTCTGGTAACCATTGATCTGTTCTCTGTATCCATAAGCTCAGTTTTTTTGTTTGTTTGTGTTTTGATTTTTTAGATTCCACATATAAGTGAGATCATGTGGTAATTTGCTTTTCTCTGTCTGACTTATATTACTTGGCATAATACCCTCAAGGTCCATCTGTGTTGTTGCAAATGGCAATATTTTCCTTTTTTATAACTGAATAATATTCCACTGTATATGTGTACTGGATGGAAATCCAGTATCTTAAGATTTTAGAAATCCAAAATCTTAATATTTGAATATATTTATATTTATATTTGCATTGTATGGGGACTTCTCTGGTGGCTCAGCAATAAAGAATCCGCCCTCAATGCAGGAGACTCTGGTTCAATCCCTGGGTCAGGAAGATCCCCTGGAGAAGGAAATGGCAACCCACTCCAGTAATTCTTGCGTGGACACTCCTACAGACAGAGGAGTCTTGTAAGCTACAGTCCATGGGGTTGCAAAGAGCCAGACATGACTTAGTGATGAAAGAACAACAATACAATATACGTATACTGCCTTTTCATTATCTCTTTACCTACTGATGGACACTTAGGTTTTTTCCGTATCTTGGCTGTTGTGTAAATAATGCTGCAGTGAACATATTGGGGGGATGTATATATCTTTTCGAGTTAGCGTTTTCTTCCTCTGGATAAATACTCAGAAGTAGAATAGCTGGATTATATATAGTAGTTCTGTTTTTAAATTTTTTAAGAGATCTTCGTACTCTTTTCCACAGTGGCTACACCAGTTCACATTCCCAGTGAAGGTGAACAAGTGTTCCCTTTTTTCCACATCCTTACCAACACTTGTTATTTCTTGTCTTTTTGATAGTAGCCATTCTTACAGGTATGATGTGTTATCTCATTGTGGTTTTGATTTGCATTTCCCTGATGATTAATGATGTTGAATATCTTTCCGTGTGCCTGTTGGCCATCTCTGTCTTCTTTAGAAAAAATGTCTATTCGTATCATTTGCTCATTAAAAAAAAATACTATTAGGGTGGTTGTTGTTTTTGTTGAGCTGTATGAATTCTTCACATATTTTGGGTATTAACACCTTATCAGAACTATAATTCACATGTATTTTCTCCTGTTTTGTATCTTGCCTTTTCATATTCTTGATATATATGTGTGTGTGTATATATATATTGGTTTGCAAAGCCTTTTGGTTTAAAGTTGTCCCACATGTTTGTTTTTGTTTGTATTGCTTTTGCTTTTGGTGTCAAATCCAAAAATTTATCACCAAGACCTATATCAAGGCGCTTACTGTCTATATTTTTTTGAAAAGTTTTATGATTTCAGGTCCTATGTTCAAGTCTTTCGATCCATGTTGGGTTGATTTTTCTCTGTGGTGTGTACAGTAGGCGTCCAGTTTCATCCTTTTGCACGTGGCTGTCTAGTTTCCCTTCCCCAATCTATATTCTTGGCTGCTTTGTTGTAAGTTAACCATATATGCGTGAGTATATTTCTGGGCACACAGTATTCAGAATTGACCCAAAAAGTCTATTATAGCTAATTTGCCAAGCCAGTGTCCAGAGTAGGATTTTGCATTGCTTCTGTTTGATCAGTCTCTTTTAGTAGGACAGTTCTTTTTGTGATACTGATTTATTAAAAGGATCTGCATTATCCCTACTTCTGTATTTTTCTAGTTTCCTTATGATGTCATTCAGCTTGTCTTTTTTCCTTCGGTATTCTTGTAAGCTGAAAGATAAATCTAAAAGCTTAAAGGATTCAAATTAAAAGTTTCTGGCTGTGATGCCTCATAAGAGAAATTTTCATACAATTTATTATCCAAACTGGAACACTTTTTGAGAATGTAAGGGAGTGTTGTTAATAATTACACCAGGACTTTTCCAGGCAACCCAGCACGATATAATTACTCAGACAATTGGTGATGTTCGATATTTCCTGTTGTATTATATCAGAAGACACTTAATATCTGATTGGCCCAGTTATTTTAATTGATCATGGGATTAGAGTAATAACAGTCTTATTCTTCCCATGTCTGATTATATTTTATCATTGCTAAAATGTAATCTATCACGTGTGAATTTCTTTGTCATTATACCTATATCCATTTTCTCATCAACCATTTGTACACTTTTAGCAGCAATTGATAATCCTTGCTAGAATTAACAGTTTTATTAGGATTTACACAGTGGTGTCTTTAATTCTGAAAATAAGCTTCTATCACTGGGGCTTGTTTTTATTATCCTGACATATAGAAAGGATGACTTGAATCTTTTAATCACTGGTTCTCAAAGTAAGTTGTTTATAAGCTTATTTTTTTATGTTTAGGCTTTTGCAGCCCAGGAAGACTTGGAAAAGACCAAAGAAGAGTTAAAGACTGTGATGTCTGCCCCACCTCCGCCTCCACCACCACCAGTCATTCCTCCAACAGAAAATGAACACGATGAGCATGATGAGAATAATGCTGAGGCTAGCGCTGAATTATCAAATGATGGGGTAATGAACCATAGAAGTGAGGAGGAACGTGTGACAGAAACACAGAAAAATGAACGTGTTAAGAAGCAACTTCAGGTATTTAAATTTGCAGTTTGTATGCACATTTAAATATAGTTTGCATTTCCCCCTTTTGTTAAGACAAACTTAACTAAAAAGGAATACTTGATTTTTGGACGCGTTTAGCTCTAGCTGGCCTTGTGGTTGGTTTGTAAGTGCTTGGCCTACAGGCACATTATTTTTTCCATTGTATGTTCTTGTTACCAGATGTTTGTTAGCTTTGTGTAGAGACCTTAATTCGGTTCAGTTCAGTTGCTCAGTCGTGTCCGACTCTTTGCGATCCCATGAACTGCAGCATGCCAGGCTTCCCTGTCCATCACCAACTCCCGGAGTTCACATCCATCGAGTCAGTGATGCCATCCAGCCATCTCACCCTCTGTCGTCCCCTTCTCCTCCTGCCCCCAATCCCTCCCAGCATCAGGGTCTTTTCCAATGAGTCAACTCTTTGCATGAGGTGGCCACAGTACTGCAGTTTCAGCTTTAGCATCATTCCCTCCAAAGAAATCCCAGGGCTGATCTCCTTAAGAATGGACTGGTTGGATCTCCTTGCAGTCCAAGGGACTCTCAAGAGTATTCTCCAACACCGCAGTTCAAAAGCATCAATTCTTTGGTGCTCAGTTTTCTTCACAGTCCAACTCTCACATCCATACATGACCACTGGAAAAACCATAGTCTATTGAAAAGCAGAGACATTACTTTGCCAACGAAGGTCCGTCTAGTCAAGGCTGTGGTTTTTCCATTGGTCATTTATGGATGTGAGAGACCTTAATTAGTAAGTTATTATTTAATTACAGCTTTTAACTGTACTTAATTATAGTTAAAAAGTAGAACCTAATGTTAATACTGTGTTTAAGAAACAAATTTTGTTTTTAAACAGTATACATATAAAGCGATGATAATTTAATAGACTACCTGTAAGACATTACAGAATCTAAATTTTTTGTTCAGATTTTGTATTGGCAAAAGATCAGCTTATTAAATGTACATAATTAGGTCAAAATAGTAAATTTTAGTAGTATTATACCCATTGGAGAACTTACTAAAATAAGTTCTGTAATTTTTAAATTGTGAAATCTTTAAGTATTAATAAGGAAAATGAGGTGATAGTGGTAATATTATCCTTTTGGAGAAAGTTTCTCTCATGGTATAGATTTTAGATCTTATGGTAACACAAACCATAATGGCTACATTGAACCTTTTTAAGTCATTTCAAGTATTAGATGAGAAGGTTAAGGAAATTTAGAATAACACACAAATCATCATAGTTGCAGAGTACAGAAATGAAAGGCCATGGGTATTCCTTTCTAACCACTATCCCCCACCATTACTAAAAGTAAAACAACTTAAACAATTTAAAGAAAAAGATTTCACTGTGGAAATTTTAATATAGTACAAAGTCAAAGATGTGTTATATATGTATTTTTGTCTTTAAACCTTTTCCATAGATTTTTTTTTAAATCTAAGAAAATAATAATAGTCATACTCTTTATTTTTTAAACAGGCATTAAGTTCAGAATTAGCCCAAGCCAGAGATGAAACCAAGAAAACACAAAATGATGTTCTTCATGCTGAGAATGTTAAAGCAGGCCGTGATAAGTACAAGACTCTGCGACAGATTCGGCAAGGCAATACAAAGCAACGTATTGATGAGTTTGAAGCAATGTGAGAGCTGTTATTTTGCATACATGTTCTTCATAAGCTGAACCACCAACAGAGAAAAGCAGGCCTTTGCGGATGTGATGGAACGCATCCCACCTTGCCAAAGCAGTTACACCAGTTTGACTGTGGTGGCTAAAAGACATTTAAGGGGAGCTTTTCAACATTAAGGCAGTGTCATACCATGCTTGATTTTCTTTTTCTTTTGGGCCAGGGAATGAAGAACAGTGCTCCATCACCTCCTTTTTCATACTTTTCATTTTCCGTTTTTTTTTTTTCTGTTGAAGATTAACACTAATTATCATGTCTGACAATTGTGTGTGTATGATTTAAGCACTTTGTACATTTTACAGGATGATGGTGACTTAATGAGTGTTTAGGTAGAGCACTCTTTCCTTCTCTTTCCACATTTTAGCTCCATGTATTTCCACATTCTCTCTCATTCTCGTTTTCTCAGTGTGTACTTTCCATACCTTAATATGCCCTCTAACCATAGCACTACATATTTTAATCATTGGCAGTGATTAAAATAAGCATAGGTGAAAAGTCTTTGATTATTGTGTAGAAGATGGCTATGAATCATGAAAAGGATTAGAAAGTTTAATAGTATAGTGTACAGCTTATGGTTAATTTTTTAAATCTCAATTTAAAACATTATTGGATTTTTTAAAATTACAGTCCTCTGACAGCTGGATTGATTGGTGTTTCATCTCCTGTCATCCTTTGGTTTTCTTTGCCCACTGATTTCATAAAGGTATAGACAGCAGGTAGTAAGTCCCTAGGAAAGTTTATTGATGAAACACTACTGCAAATAACAGTTGTCTCTGACATATTTCATAGATTGATTAGAAAAACAGATATTTAATAAAAGAAATTATACATTTGTTGGTAATTGATTGTCATTAAAAAAAACCCTGGACCTTTCTGGAAGGGCAGCGTATGAAAACATCAGTCCCAAGAAGGGGACAGTAATACTACCTCACTACTATACCTGCAGTGACTGGTCGTTCAAACACAGTGAAATGTGTAAGCTATGTTTTATAATACGTAGAGATACTTCCCATCATAAAGGGGTATTTTTGAGATTTCTTTTTCCTTCAGAATATCTTAAGAGTGCTAAATTTTAACTGCCTTTTTGTTGAACTGAACTGTGGGACTCTGATTTGTATTAAAATTGTAAGCTCTCACTGGTATACTATCTTCTGGAAGGGTGTTGTACATCTGAGGAAGTGTGTATGTGTGTGTGAATGTGTGAGAGAGAGGTTGCCCTTGTAGCATATGACGAATGTCTGTACCTTCATTCTTGATGTAATTATTACATAATCATTTTAGCATATTTGGTTTCTAAATCATTGTGCTTATTTTTTCAATCTCTAAAGATACTTAAATTTGGTTAGTTAATTGTATTTTAGAAATTATAATTTTAGGTGATATTAATTTCATTAATGTTTTACAAAGAAATCTTTCCAGTTTAAAAGATGTTGAATATTCACATGTTCTAACATTTTCTTTACTGTAAAACATCTAGATTTGGAGATACGGAAAGCCTTGTTTTCTCTGTGTGGTTCAGCTACTTTCCATCTGGTATTATGCGTTCAAATTTACAATTATCCATTAAAATTGCCATTTTGTTAGACATTTTTCACGCACAATAGATTTAAGTTGTGTCTGAAAGTATCTCTTGTGCTTTTTTGATTTTGCTGACTTTAAAAGGATTAATCTGGGCAGACATTATGAGAAGGAAAGGTTGCATTTAATATATTTTTTGGATTTAGTAGGACAAAAGGTAACTGGTTAACCTTGAAGTGACTGTTGTACAGTGGTTGTGCACATCCTTCAAAACACGGTGGAAGAGGATGTTTCTCCTTGTAGCACATGAGAGCAATAGATGGTGAGCCCTGCTATTCATGGTTAAAGCATGTGTTCACTTCAAAGCATTAAACAATTGCCATAATAGGTGATAATTTGGATTTCTATTGGATTTTTATTAATTTGCTTCATTTTGAATTGTGTGCACTACCATTCCTACTTCAGTTTGATTACAGTGTTGAAAAACTACCAGTTATATTTGCTGTTTATAATCTATTTGTAGATTAGGATTAAAATGGATTTAATCCATTTTTAAAGCTGTGTGAATTTTTCTAAACAGGAACAGCTATTTGCAATATGGGTTTTCATTAAACCAATTATAACTTTTATTATTAGCAGTTGAGAAGCACATGTTCATATAGCAATGTAAAAATATATTAATGAGTATTTGGTAAATTCCAACAGGCTTTTTCCATTAGCATAATTTTGTGTTGTACAATTAAGTTACATCTATAATTTTGGATAACATTCATTGATTAACAATAAAGTGACAAAAGCTCATGCCTTCACGGGTCACTGTTGTTATTTAACATGGATTCCTTATATATATTTCCTGAAAATTATAATCTCTAATAGATCTGTAAATTATTATATTTTTAAAATGAGAAGTGATTAGGAAAAAGTGTAAAATCCTCATACATTTACTCTTTCCCCAAAATTATATATCATTTTTGGTATGGAAGTAATAGTGATTATTAATTTTCTGGAGAAATTAAATTATTAAAGATCAGCCCTCTTCCTAATAGAATATCATATAAGATTTCTAGTCATTGCTCTTATTGTATAGTGAATATTTAATTTTCCGTAGGAAGAAAGAGTTTCATGTCATTGATTACTCTCACTGTTAAAATGTTAATTTTCTCTAAAGAGCTATATACTAAGTGCTTCTTATTATCATGAAGATTATTCCTAAAGAAACAAGTGATAAATCTATTCTAAGAAAAATAAAAGCCAGGTGTCTTCTCAGTTGATAATAATATTTGTCACTTTATTATTTCTACTCTCAAAAACAGGTAGTGATCTCTTTATTCTGATCCTGTTAGAAAAGAAAAGAGGCGCGTAGGCTCTTGTAACGTTCCCGGCGCCGCGTTTGAATTCGAGGAGAGGCAGAGCCGTGCCAAACCTCTGCCTATAAAAAAAAAAAAAAAAGAAAAGAAGCGGGAATTTTATTACAATATTTTGCTTTTTATCTGAGTAGAGTTTTTCTCTTAGAACTAGAATTAACACTTACGAAGTTACCTTAGACTGATTAGAACTCACTCCTGGTTATCATCAGAAAAGAGTTCCAATGTTATGATTAATACCATTACTTTCTGTCTCAGCTCTTAACTACCTGTTGGTTGGTGATATTTTTAGAATTGAAGATAAAAAGATTTTTTAGGTCCCAAAGAATCCCATTTTATGTATGCATGCATAATGAAAGTAATTAGTCTTTTTGAAATCTAAAACTTTAAAGTATAGGGATTATTGCCTTTAGCATTAATTTACTGGACTGATTAGTAAACCAGAGCTTAGATATCTGTCTATAATAAGGGGAAACATTAAATATGGAACTACCCTGGTAGTTCTCTCTTGTTTGTTTGTTCTAAATAAACAGAACTTTAGCTTTTCTTATTCTGTATTTCATTCTTTTTTTTTTTAACTAGAAGATAGTCTATTAAATAGTCCTGTGTGGTTTATCATGTAGAATGACAAATATTCTACTACATTTTAAAAGCACTGTGTATTCAGCAGATAGCATAACTTCATAAACCGTCAAGGCAATATGACTCCTCACGTAGTACACTGTTCGCAAGGAAAAATTGGCCTACCATATATTAAAGCCTGTCACCTTCTCATCCCTGGCTTTCCCAGTTAATTTTAACTCCCCTTTTTTCCCAGTGGACCTATTTCTTAATGTCTCCATCTTAGTGATTTTAAGAGCTACCATTTTCCCTCTGGAAAGATGATGACTTCTTGCTTTGCTGCCTCAATATTTCAACCTCCCTTAAACTGTGATAACAAAAGTTTTCTGATTTGAGGTTACATATGCTGCCTTAGAGGATTCCCTGATAGCTCAGTTGGTAAAGAATCTGCCTGCAATTCAGGAGACCCCAGTTCGATCCCTGGGTTGGGAAGATTTGCTGGAGAAGGGATAGGCTACCCACTCCAGTATTCTTGGGCTTGCCTTGTGGCTCAGCTGATAAAGAATCCACTGGCAATGTGGGAGACCTGGGTTCGATACCTGGGTCGGGAAGATACCCTGGAGAAGGGAATAGCTGACCATTCCAGTACTCTGATCTGGAGAATTCCATGGACTGTATAGTGCATGGGGTTGCCAAGAGTCAGACACGACTGAGTGCTGCCTTAGGAGTTGAAATATTCTTTATCATTCCTTACAGAATTTTAGGGTTAAAAATTATGACTGAGATAATTACCCCATGGCATGTCTTTAAATTCAAGCTTATGTTTGGCTATGGAGTTCCCTAGCTACTAAACAGTTCCAGGTTCTTAACTGCCCTTCGTCTAGCCATGAACTGAGGCAACTTAGCACACATACACATTTAGCCAATACACTTTTATTCAGTGTGTTGTATATTCTAGGATATAGAAGTATGATTAGAATGACTGTGACCCATTGTTTTGGACTATCTTAAAGTGTGAAACCTCAAATATTTATCTTAGCTCTTGGATCATAGCAATAATTTGTTACACTACTAAATTTAAGATGGCAACACCATTTTATTGATTCATGGTATTTGTATGCCCAGATTCCTCCGTGCTTATATCTAGTCAGTTGCTTCCATCCTTGTAATTTATTACTGGTTTAATTGTTCAGTTTTATTTGATGAACATTTTTAAAATTTAGGTTTACTTTGATGATTATGCATGTCATTGAGTTTGCTTCTAAAAGTAGTTGACTGGTGGTGTTTAACTAAGTCTGTATAGCCATATGTCCATTTTCTTAGTGGTAACATGGGATCAGAATTTCTGAGATTTGTGTAATAATCCTTGGGGAAATTCCTTTTGGTAAAATATGGATTTATTATATCAAAGCCTTCTAGCACTGTATTGTAATGTATGCCATTATATCTTGTTTGCGACTTAAAATGATGTTTTATCTTATAGGCCTAGATATGCAGGAATGTCTTAGACTCATAGGGCAACACTACCTCCTTCCTCTCTTTCCTTTTGTTTATACTCTAAAATCTATGTAATTCAGATGTAGCATTTTAGTTTTATATGCCATCATTCCATTTATGTAATTACTTTGCTTTTAAATTTTAGCTGATTTGGATAAAAAGATACACTGTGTGATGAAGGAGACTACCACAACATAAAGAAGAGCAATAGAGGAAAATAAGCAACCGGTAGAGAATAAGAATATACAGTACAGTTTCTTAAGTATGGTTGTTATCTGATAAATGACTTAATTTTCATTTTATAGGTCAAATTTTAAACACTGATCAATATTTAAAGATACTCTTTAGAAAGTTTTTCTAACTTTATAAAAAGACTCATTTTATACCCAATTGACAACCAGTCAGTATAGTAATCTGTGTTCAATACTGAGAAGGTTAGTAGAGTTAGATTTCAGCTGAATCTTCATTACTTTACTGTATTAAAATATAAGATTTACCATTTTAACCATTTTCAACTGTTTGGTGACGTTAAGGGTATTCACATTGTTTTGTAACCACACATCACCACTGTTCCATCTCCAGAGCTTTTCATCAGCCCTAACAGACTCTCTCTACCCATTAAATACTAACTTCCCATTCCTCCCTTTCCCCAGTGTCTGGTGATCATTATCCTGATTTCTGTGTATTTGAATTTGACAATACTAGGTACCTCATATAAGTGGACTGACTCCTATATTTATCCTTTTGTATCTAAATTATTTCACTTAGCATATTTTTAAGGTTCATCTGTATTGTAGGACATATCAAAGTTTTATTCTTTTTCAAGGCTAAGTAATATTCATTGTACACATATACCAGATTTCCCTTATCCATTCATTAGTTAATGGACATTTGGATTATTTCTGCATTTTGACTGTTGTGAACAATGCTGCTATGTACATTAGTGTACAAATCTCTGTTTGAGTTCCTGCTTTCAGTTCTTGAGTATATACCCAGGAATGTAATTGCTGAATCATGTGGTAATTCTGTGTTTAATATTTTAAGAAACTTGCCAATACTGTCTTTCTCAGCAACTACACTATTTTATATTCCCACTGGCAATGCATAAGAGTTCCAGTTTCTCCACATCCTCAACCAACAGTTGTTATTTTGTTTTATTTTATTTGGCCACTCTGCTTTCGGAATCTTAGTCTCCCAACCAGGAATTGAACCCACGCCACAGCAATGAAAGTGCTGAGTTCTAACCACTAGATAGCCAGGGAAATCCCTTTCATGTTGCTTTTGCTAATAGCAATCCAAGTGGATGGCGTGGTATCTCATCTTGATTTTGACTTTAATTTCCTTATGATGCGGTATCTTGTTTGCTGAAATGTATATTCATGTTTTTACCATTTTAAACTTGTTGAATTGTAGAAGTTCTTTATACGTTGTGGATGTTAGCCTATTACCAGATATACGAGTGCAAATATTTTCCCATTCTGTGAGTTGCCTTTTTATTCTATCAATAGTGTTCTTTGGTGCACAAGCATTTTTAATTTTGATGAAATGTAATTTGTTTTTCTTTTGTCGCCTGTGTTTTAGTCTTTGTTTTTTTTTTAAGAGGAAAAAAATGCCTTTTAATGAAGGAACTATTAATGAGACAAAAGAGAGATTATGTAGAGTGGTCAAAGTCTAGAGAGAGGAAAAATAGACTGTTTTAACTGGAATAGAAAATGTAATTTCCTGTGTTCTGACTGCAGGATGGTAAAGATATGGAAGGTTGAGTCAGGAATTAAAGGGGGCTTTAATCCTTCGCTGAGGTGGTTTAGTTTGATTTGAAGACATCTGGTCCCTTTGGGAATGCACTTACAGAAGGGAATAATAACTGAACTTTGCTCCCAAGGAAAATTCATGCTGCTTTGTACAGTGGACTAGAAAGAGCTATAGTGTAATTAGCCTGCAGAAAGGCTGTGGTCATGGAAATGGTATTACTGCCTTCTGAGTGTTTAAAGCAAACATTTAGATGTAATTGGCTCTCATGTTTGCTATATGTGGTAATGTTTTTCCTTCCGCTTGTTTTCCAAATAACATCTTTTGAAGACAGTTAAGACATCCATTTTATCTGTGAGCTTTTAAGAGTGGGTTCTTTAGTGGGACAAAAAAAGCTGGAAACTAAGAACATCCAAGAACAAATAGACTAGATTCTGAGTTCTCATTACAGGCAGGTCATCGTACTCTGTTACGCTCTAGTTTTATAAGCGATTTCATAGTTCTGAATCAGAATGTCTCTTTTGGAGCATTTCACTGGGATCAGATACAGACGTTTAGATTCCAGGCTTACTGTTTCATTGGCATGTGTTGACCAAATGTTAACATCCATGTAGTTTTGAATTATTAAGAATTGTTTATAGTTGAAAAACTAAGTTTTAAGGGATCCAGGAAAAAGTTCTTTCAGATAATTATGAAGGGAGTATATATATCGAAACACAACTCAATGAAGATTATCTCAATGCTATGCTATGCTATGCTGTGCTATGCTATGCTAAGTCACTTCCGTCGTGTCCGACTCTGTGTGACCCCATAGACGGCAGCCCACCAGGCTCCCCCGTCCCTGGGATTCTCCAGGCAAGAACACTGGAGTGGGTTGCCATTTCCTTCTCCAATGCATGAAAGTGAAAAGTGAAAGTGAAGTCGCTCAGTCGTGTCCGACTCACAGTGACCCCATGGACTGCAGCCAACCAGGCTCCTCCGTCCGTGGGATTTTCCAGGCAAGAGTACTGGAGTGGGGTGCCATTGCCTTCTCCAGATTATCTCAATATACATACCTAATTCTTCACTGGCTGTGACAACTTTGAACAAATTAATTTGGAAATTTCTGAAGGTTTTTTAAAGTTGAGAATCTGATTATGCTCATCAACTTAGCTTTCTTTTTTTTTTTTTGATTCATGTGCTTATGCCCAAATGATATGTTTGTTTTCTTCCCCTTATTTTTGCTTATTTTCCCCAGACAATTTGAATATACTTCTCAATTTTTCGGCCGTAGAATTCTGAATATAAATGTATGCTCTTTTGGTAATCTGAGTTACAGATGGATGGTTTCCCCCCCCACTAACTTTAAAATATGTTGATTTATCATTGGTATATAGATTAAATGTAGATGTTTGAAGCTTTTTAATTTGTGTTTTAAGAGTACTTCTTATCAAGACAAAATATATGTAAAACGAAATCATAATCTGATGAATATATTTGCTTTCTTTTAAATTATTTCATTAGTAATTTGCAAATGTACTACATGATCACACATTTTAGTTTCTTGGGACTTTCACTTTAATTTTCTAAAAAATTTAAAAACTAAAAATGTTGAAAAATATTTCTGTTGATTGGGGGCAAAATCAAATCGCTTTTATTTAGCACTTTATTTGTATTCTTAAAATACATTGTGAATACCTTCATTCTGTAAAAACTAGAGTACCAAACAGTAGAAAACCTGAATTAGAACCCAGAACCTAACCGTGTATATCATTTACAGTTTAATGTGCTGGGCCACATTACATTTCAGTATACTTGATGTTTTAAGAATATAATGAATTGAGGTGGGGGGGCATAGGCTGTATCCAAAGGCTTTTTATCAAAATGTATAGAAGATACATCCATTGGAAAAGCAAGTTCATTTTTAGAGCAGATTGTTGGCCTTAACATTTTGGGAATATTCTCAAGCATTAGGAAGACTGGAAGCCAGTATGTCTTCTCTAAATTACTGATGTGATGATGTACAGAAGTAGGAAAATGTTCCCCACTACCTATTTTTGAGCTATTATGTGTTCTTAGGCATTTGAAATTTTAAGAGGTTTTCAGTTTAATGGTATTATGAAAGGAAAGATGAATGGGAAACCAGGAGGCATGGATTTTCTTCCATTAAGTAATAAGATTAATACATACATGCGTATGCATTCATAGAGGCAGTCATTCTTCCAGTGATTTGCAGAGCAGTTGCTATTTATGCAAAGCCCCGGTAGAGTTATGAGACAGGTTTGACCCTGTGAATGTGTCAAGGAAACTAGTTAGGCACTTGAGACATGAACTCAAATTAACGTATTAAAAGTAAAGTAGTAAAAAAATCAGAAGGAGAGTTGAGATAAAATGTTCAGGAGTTAAAATGAGAGGTTATTATGATCAGTATACAAAGAAACATGATATTGACTTGATTAATGAGACTGGAAAAATTTTCCTTCATTTGTAAAATTCAAGCTCCTGGGGAGCATCAGAGTTATAAATTAATCACTGAGTAGGCATCCTAATATTGATTCTCTGCCACTAAATAATTGCATTTTCTTTAATATCAGTGTATCTGGTTTTCTTATAATAGAGTTTACTGAATAATAATGGTTTATGTTAGAATAGCCAGTATTGAAATATAATTTAATATTCAGCTTTCTTATAGCGCTTTTGCTAATTAATTATTTAACCTTCCACTAAGTTTACCATTTTTTTTTTTTTACTATAAATTACTTTTTTACTTTAAGTAAATATCAGGATATCCATTACCCCAAACAGTACAGGTAGAATTTCCTTCTCAAACAGTGGTTAATTGTTTGTGTTGATTTTTGTAAATATCCATATATAGCAACAGTTTGTGTCACAGCTAAGCTTCAGAAAACTGGAGTATTGAAGGATTTTTTCTCTTTTGGTTACTTTTTTTGGAGATTATTTTAATCATTAAAATAATTATTATTGCCAGATTCCCTCTCTTTTTTATTAAAAGAATTTTGAGCTATGCGTAAAGAAAATTTTAAAAACTAGGAAAGTAGCTATTTAGTTATAGCTATTAAAGGCATACATTTTTCTTTTTTTAAGACATTTTTCATTGTCTTTATTATCACGTGTTGAAGTTGCCTTTGTAAAGGTACTTTAGGCCATACTTAACTACTTTATGACTAAGTGTCATTTTTTAAAGAACTTGGTTAAATCATTAAAATTAAAAAAATTTAATTTTCATGTGTAACCATGAAACTGAAGTCAGTAGGTAGAAATAAGGTAATACAGAAAAGTTAAGCTTACTTCCCTCTGTCCTCTAGTCTTGCAGCTCTCCCCAAAGTTAACTATTGGGTTGGCCAGAAAGTTCAGATTTTTCCATGAGATGTTGTGGAAAAACCCGAATGAACTTTTGGCCAACCCAGTATTTTTTTCCAACTTACGCCTCCTGGAAATTACCTATCCATACAGAAGCGTGGATATGTTATATACTACTTGTTTACATGAGGTGTAGCATTCTGTATACATAGTTTGCACTTCTTTCACTGAATGGTGTAATTTGGAAATTATTACATAGAAGTACAAAACTACCACAGTATTTAATTATGTGGATGCCCCTTAACTTATGAACATTTATAGTTTTACTAATACTTTGCTTTATAAACAGTACTGCCATGTATTCTTGTACAAACACTGCTTGCATTTTATCCTGTTTAAGATACTGTGTCATAGTGTGGATGAGGTAAGTTTATAAAAGATTTAGATATTCTTAAAATAAAGGAGGTTTTTGGTTTACTCAAATGATGTAGGTGCACTTTTTACTTTTTAAAAATGTAAATAGTAATATGTGCTTATAGAAGCATCTTTATAAGAAAAGTAGACACTTTTCCTTTTCATAAATTGGATTTCTGTATTTCAGTTTAAAAGATGAGATGGCTGTAATGGTCTTTTCACTTTTGAGGGCTAAAGGGTAAAAGATCTGTCAGTATATAAAACTCCTTTGACTTCTTCAAATTTTATAATCAGAAAATGTTATTTAAAGAAAAAAGAAGCAAATCAGTAGGGTAGGATTTTCTAAAGGTACTTTGGTAGCTTTTTGGTTTTTAATTTCCTTTGAGTGCCACCATTTCCTCAGTGTAGAGTTTTCATTTGCTTACTTTGATTAAAAATGAAAAATGGCAAGGTCAGATAATTGCAAACGAAGCACTTGACCATGACATCAAGCAGAGGCAAAAGTACTTCATAGAATATCAAAGTTTTCTTTGTTTTTTAAGGAGGTAGATCAACTTAATTCATCCTACTATTTATGTGATCTTCTTTTCTGACCTTAGGAAAATGTCCTTTGATTTCAGACTTGACTTTTCAGGTTAAATATTGCTCTTATACCTAGAGACTTTTGGTTAAGTGATTTTCTTGGACCCCAAATATTTTGGGGGGATACAACCTAGATTAGTTTCGAAGTGCTAATGATATTTCATGTCAATCAGAAGAAACAGTGATGTTAGTGGTTTGCAGTCTGCCTCTCTTCCTGTTCCCTTAGAGTCACAGTAAATTCTAAGCTAATGTACCAGAGAGGCTCATGAAGTCTAGGTCCTCAATCTGTAGTAAGTTGCCATCTTTCTATTGCTCTTGCAGCTGCTGAGTTCTGTTTTTGCATAGGTTTTAGGCATGCTCAGAAATGTTTAGTTAAGTCAACATACGGACTTCCTAGCCCATGGTTATCCCCTTTCTAGGGGTGCAGGATCCTTTCCCAGATTCTCTTACTTTTTCAACAGCAGTTTTGTTTTTTACAATAGATACATAGATCCAGATGTTATCAGTCCAGATCAGGTTAGATAAACAGGCAGTCTGCTTGGCACTTAAAGAGTGTCTGAAATAGATGTGAAGCAGCACAATGTAATGAATTTCATCAGGGTTTGTATTATGATCTGGCCACTTTCTAGATATGTGACATTCAGAAGCCACTCAGCCATTTTGAGCCTCAGTTTCTCCATCTGTTAAATGAGAGTACCACTGACTGAGCATTGACTGTAATAATATACATGGAATGTTTTGTTTACAGCCTGGTGTTTTAAAGGCATT
Organism: Bison bison bison; assembly: GCF_000754665.1. Classification (NCBI taxonomy): domain Eukaryota; kingdom Metazoa; phylum Chordata; class Mammalia; order Artiodactyla; family Bovidae; genus Bison; species Bison bison. The sequence continues at coordinate 3,676,640 of NW_011495045.1, read as the reverse complement.
TATTATGTCATTTTTGTTTTTCATAATATTTTTTGTTCATCTCTCAGTGTTGTATTAGTATTTGTACCTCCCTCAGTCCTGTGGGTTCTATTTTTTCTGTCTTCTGTTTGCCTTTTAAGGACTTTGTGATTCTCTTTAGAAGGTTCAGTTCAGTTCAGTCGCTCAGTTTTGTCCAACCCAGCATATTCATTCATGTTGCTCAGCATATGTTTATTGAGTGTGTGCCAGGCCCTGTACTATGTCTGTAGAGCTAAAATAGACAGTTTGTCCTGAGCATGAAGAGTTTGTGGTCTACTGCTAGAAAATAATGTGTGTGTTTGAACAAGTGAGGTTCAGGGAACCTCAGCCTCTGAATGTTGGAGTGTAGCAGGGCCCAGGCCTGCCCGGTCTACAGTACTTGGCTGTCTTAGTGACCTCATGCAGTGTTGTTGCTTGAGATACCATCTGTATGCTAAAAACAAATTTCGACCCAAAACCCTCTCCCTTGTACTCCAGATGTGTGTGTCTATTTACCTGATATTTCCACTTTGATATCTAATAGGCATCTCAAACTTGTTACATCAAACCAAATTTGAGGTCTTCCTCCTCCTCCCCCCGCCCACTCATTACTGCATCAGCCTTTCACTTCCCCGATCCTTCTTTCAGTGGGTCTGGCCCAAACCTTGACTGTAATGTGATTCTTCTTTTCCTCTCTTAATCCACACCCAATCTAATCACGAACCTGTTGGCCCAACATTCAATAATACATTTAAAAAATAACCATTCATACACCCTCCACAGCTGTCAGCTCATCCCACAGACCAGGATTGCTTGTAGTGTTGTTGGCGCCTTCTGATGGGCTTTCTGGAGTCCTCTCTTGCTCTTCTACAGTCTATGAGGACAGTAGCCTTGGAAAGGTAAGTCAGATCCTGTCACTTATGCCTGAATAACCCCCAGACCTTTTCCATCTCAGTGAAAGCTATATCCCTCTCGGTGGCCATTCAGAGCCCAAGATCTGATCGCTTGTCACTCTGACCTTGTCTGCTGATTTCCCCTGTTCTCACTGAGTTGAGGTCAACTGGCTTCAGTGTTATCTTCTAAACTAGCCAGTGCTCCTGTTTACCTCAGTCCAGAATGACTTTTTCCCCAGATATTTTTACGATGCACTTCCTTATCACGTCCAGGATTTTGCTTCAGTGTCACCTCAGTGTGGCCTTCCCTTTACCACCCTATTTAAAATTGCACTTTGCCCCAGTATTCCCTACCTATGTCTTTTAACTACTTCTCTATGTAGCACTTACTATCCAATGTACTATGCATATATTTTTATATTTCAATATATATGTTTGTGTATTTTTATTAAATGAATGGGGTGGATGAATTCTGGGAGCTTAGAAGGAAGGCATCTAATCTTGATGGAAGGCTCCCTGGAGGAGATGATTCCTAAGCCAAGTCTTTCAGGATGAGTTAGTCGGTGGTTGGGGGTGAGAGGCAAAGCTAGGAGGGCCATCCAGATAGCAGGAGTTATGTGTGCAAAAACCTCCAGACAAGGGCTATGCTGGAACTACCTATTTGTTCAGTCGCTGATTTCTGTCCGACCATTTGTGACCCCATGGGATGTGGATGTCCAGTGGTATTCTCAAGGCTGGTTTACACATGGGTTAAGGAAAAAATTGTACCTTAAGAGTAATTTCCAATACTAAAATCAGGGGTGTCAGCTATGTAAGCAGAGGCTGATAAAGTCTGGGACTAAAGCCAGCTGTAGAGTTGAGGGGCTAGACAGTAGAACTGCCTTGGGCTGTGGGTTAGGAAAGTTCACTTGGGTTACTTCTAGGGACCTGAGGACAGGTTAAGATGGCTTTTATGTTTGTTCTGGAGCTACTAAGGAACTTCTGTGGCGGAGCCCTTGGCATTTAGTCACCCGAATATTTTAGTGCCTGGTACCTTCCAGGTACTATGTACATACTAGTCACCGAGAATGTAATAGTGAAAAAGACTAGATCCTTATCAATGGGCTTACTTTGTATGGTAAAACATGAAACACACACACAGAGTAATTTAAAAGTTGTAAATTGTATTAGATTGGATCATGAAAAATTGATGATGTTCAGCCATCTTTGACCTATGAAAGCAACAGATCTATATTAATATTTTGAAAGGAACAAGGGAGTGAGTTGGGGAAAATATGATAATTAGGGTAGGAAGGTCGGAAGAAGTCTCTGAGAGGAAGTTGCATATAAAAAAAAAGATTTTAAAGTAAATCAAGACAGCAAATGTAAATGCCCGGAAGGATCAAAGGAGCACAGTGGGCCTGACGGGGAATCCACGCCTGTTCAGAGAGGGCTCAGCTCCTCAAAGCAGCACCCTCAGTGCTGCTGCGCCTTCTGATTCTCCAGGATAAGCCAGCAGACACCTTTTTAAAAAAGTGTCCAAAGAATAATGCTTTAAACATTCAAGTAGAAATGTAATTTTATGTGAAATCTCCTAAAGTTTGCATGTCATTTATTTCAAAACATTTAGAAAACATTTTGCAAGCCAAACAATGTGTCTGTTCTCCAAAAGTGGCCCACTGGACACTGCTTTATAAGCTTTGCTTTACAGCATTCCAAGGGGAGAGAAAAGCATGTGCAAAGAACTTGAGGCAAGAAAGGGCTTCAACTGGTTCAAGGAACAGGAAAGAGGGCAGTATGTCCAGAGCTAAGTGAGCCTGAGGGAGAGTTATCTGTGAAATGAAGTTGGAAAGGAGCCCACAGAAGCACAGGTCAGAAGTGGAGGGACAGACGTGCAAATTTAGTGTGTGCCAGACAAGCATGCACCTTGGGACCATATGCCTGGAGGGACAGACACCCTTTCCTAATCTGTACAAGGATACCATAAATGCTGCAGGCGTCCTTGAAGGTAGGTGCACTATCCCATTTCAGACTTCAGTAACCTGCTTCCCTGGTGGTTCAGACAGTAAAGAACCCGCGGGAGACCCAGGTTCGATCCCTGGGTTGGGAAGGTCCCCTGGAGAAGGGAATGGCAACCCACTCCAGTATTCTTGCCTAGAGAATTCCATGGACAGGGGAGCCTGGTGAGCTACAGTCCATAGGGTCCCAAAGAGTCAGACAAGACTGAGTGACTAACACACACAAAACTTGCCCAAAGGCCACTATAATGGCAGAGTGTGCCTTGGGTATGGGTTTCTTTGAATTGAAAGTCGCCCTCCCCCTGCTTTTTAAAAATATAAAAGGTTAAGTTTCCAATCGAGACATTTTCACATGACTGCCCTTTGGAGGATTTTCCTGTCTGCGTAACTTAAAGTGAGTGAATTCATTAGAGGGCAAAGAAGAATGCTCTAAATATTGTACTGAATATAGAGTAACACTGACCTGGAGACCAAACTCCATCAAATTGGAGATCAGACTTATTCCACTTTTTGTATGGGCTAGTAATGCCAACCTGTGAAGAGTTTAGTGCTCTCATTTTCAAGAGAAGGTGAGTATAGCTTTAAGATTTTAAGTTGAAATATGTGATTTATTCTTGTGAGGGTAAGAAAACATCCTTTTATTTTTATTGAGTGTTAAAGCTCTCAAAATCAAATGGGTCTGTGCTCAAGGGATCTTAGAAATCTAGTGGAAAATAAAATTTGAGATGAAGATGGTTATGGCTAGAAACAGGCCATTTCAGCTAGTTAATAGATGTTAAATAAAATACATTTCTTGAATTTGGTGAGCAGGACCTCAGTAATAAGAAGTGAACTTGGTCTAGAAGAAAATTCAAGAGACTGAGGATCAGATTGCCTAGAGAGTTTCAGCCAAAGAGGAGCCACGGAGGAAGGCGGCTGCAGAGTGAGGCCTGAGAAACAAGTCTCTGCAGCCTTGAGACAAGTTCACACTTTAAGTGAGCCACCTGAGGAAATGCCTATGGAGATTTCTAAGCTAATTTCCAGAGCTAAATGTGATGAAATATTTCATTAAAATTCACCAGCTGTTTTTTTTTTTTTTTGGTCACTTATTAGAATATTTGAAGACAGAGAAAGTAGCATAATTAAAAACATTCTTCAGATGCTCTGTGTGGGTTATTTGCTTTACCTTATCGATAAAAAATGGATCTGATTTAACTTTCCTAAGAATTCTTTTAAACTACTAGATTTTTGCCTGTGGAATTAAAAGGAAAATTGTACTTTTCGGAGAAAAATCGCTAGGATTATATTTCGCTTTGAGGTTAGTAGACTGTAATTACTGAAAAAAGTAGGAGTCATCAAAATTTTTCTGTAAAGATATTAAATATTTTCAGGTCCAGATATTAAATATTTTCAACTTCGCGTGCCAGACAATTTCTGTCGCATCTCACAGCCCCGCTGTTCTGGCACGAGAGCAGCCATAGGTGATGTGAGTGAAGGAGCCTGGCTACCTTCCAATAAAACTTCATTCACAGACACTGAAATCCGACTTTCTTATAATTTTATGTGTCATGATATCATCTTCTTTTGACTTTTAAATCATGGTCTCAACAAAAAAAAAATAGATGAGCTGAATGGTCCTTGAGCCATAGTTTGCTGACCTCTGAATTAAAGGATTTTAAAAATCATTAGATTCTTCCAAGGGCCAGTAATGCGGCTTTCTCAGCTGTCTAGATTGTTTATTTCATGGTAGAGGGGTTTTATTTTGTAATAATGAAGAGATTTCCTTATAAATTTTAAAATTTTCCAGCAGGGATTCTCAAACTGGGTACATCAGAATCATCTGAAGACTTTGTTAAAATGCCAATTTGCAGGGCTCCTCCCTCCCAAAGTTTCTGATCCAGCAAGTCTGTGTGGGGCCCAAGAACTTGGATCTTTAACCAGGAGGCTGATGCTGCTGTTCTGGGACCATACTTTGAGAATCACTTACTTAGAATGAGGATGTGCGCCCCTGTGAGACTAACACAGTTGCTTCTTTTACTCAGTGTTCTCAGAGTAGCTATTGACTAATCTACCTAGAGGGCTTGAAACCTTCAAATTCTAATGATTAAAAGATCAAAGATAATTGGAACCAAATTTATAACTCTATTATAGTATTTTTCCTCCATTGGTTTCTGAAAGTTTTAAACACATACAAATGAGAGAGTGCTTTTAACAGGGTTAGGGAAAGGAATGTGCCTAGGAGAAATATGAACAAAAAAATGTTATTATATACAGTACATTTTCTTAGTAAATATATATATATAATAGATATTCAGGCATCAGGTTTTAAAATAGTACATTCCCAGTCGCTTTGGCATTTGGTATTCCTCCCCTATCACATCACCCTTTTTTTTTTAACTGTTTGTATCTACAGTATGTCTTCTTTTGCATGCATAGGGACTTGACCTAATTTTGATTACACACACACACACACACACACACACCTGTTTTGATGAACATAGCTGTGGTTCATTCATTTTCACTGCCCTGAAAGTGTCTGTCTCATGAATGCACTATAATTTTTCTACTTTCTTAATGATGCCCACTTGGATTGTTCCTAGTATTTTTTATTTTACAAACAATATAGCCTGAAATCTTGAACATGTTTCCTAGTAACGTAAGCAACAGGATCTGCACCTATGGAGGGGAATTGATCAGTTCAGCTTTTCTGTGTCAGCATCAACTTGTGTTTCAAAGGAAGAATATGTCCGCACTGATTCGAGCACACTTGCTATCACTAGATTTTTAACTTTTTGCCAGTTTGAAAGGCTTAAAATGTGCTTTTAGTTTGCATTTTCTTGATTACTAATATAGTTCAGAATTTTTTTTAAATTTATGGACCTTTCATGTCTCCTTTGAAATAGCCTTTTTTGCCTGTTTTCTTTAAAAGTTTTTCCACCTTGTTTTGGTAGTTCTGACTAGTTTTGACCCTTTCTTATTGTTCTACATAAATTTTATAATTAAATACCATAGGGAAAAAACCTTTTTGTTGGAAATACATTAATAGATTAATTTGGAAAAAATTACATCTGTACAATACTTAAGTATTCCTAGTCATGAATATGTAATGTCTCTGGATTTATTTATGTCTTCCTTAATACTTTTCAGTAAAGTTTAAATTTTCCATTAAGATCACCTATTTCTTTTGTTAGACTTATTATTAAGCATCTTATTTTTACCATCTTTTTAGTAGTTATATTTTAAAACTATTTGTGGCTGGTATATAAAAATGAAGTTGATTTTTGTTTGTTGATCTTATATTTAAGAATCTTGCTCAATTCTTACTATTTCTCATAATTTCTGAAGCCTTTTGGGCTTTCTGCATAAATAGGCCTCTTCTGCAGTTAATACCGTTCTCAGTCTGTCTTCTCAATCCATATAACTTCTTTTCCTTATCTACCAACTTGATTTGACTAAAGCTTTTGGTACAATGTAGAACCTCATTTCTAATTTAAAAAGATCCTTCTAACATTTGCCATGACATATATTTGCTGTTTTGGTAGATGACCTTTATCAGGTTAATGAAACTTCTTTATATGTATATGCCTATTTTGCCAAGAGTTTTTCTTAAATAAAAAGGATACTTAAAATTTGTCAAATGCAATTTCTTTGTATTTTGAGATAATGTGTGTGTGCTTGTTTGTTAGCATATTGAATTAGTAGATTTTTCTAGTATTAAACCAAATTTCATTCTCAGGATAACTTAGTATGATTTACATCCTACCCTATGGCTTGGCACTCCATGAACAGAGTCACCTGTATTGTGAATATATGCCTCGCTGATGTGTATGTATCTCTCACTCACAGCCTCCATCCCCATCACGAGTTGCTGTTTTTCTTAGAGGGCTTTTAATTTTATGGTGCCACCTGCTGGCGAGCTTTCAACATCTCTGATACTCTTTTTCACCTCTTAGGCCAACTGCATGCATGGTTTTCTCTGTTATAACTGTAACCCCTCATTTATTTTTATTTTCTTTCTTATACCATAATATTTATTCACTTGACTCTCTAATCCTCCTTTCTCTTGCTCGTACGAAAATTTTTTTCAGTATACTCATGACAATCATTCTCTTTTCCTTCCTTTTCCTTCTCTCCTGTTTTGTTCCTTTATGGTTACTATAAATCTACCTCATTGTTAAGAATGATGAGAACAGTGCTGGTTACTAGGGGGAAATATACAGCAATACATTGTAGACTGACATTTGGTACAATAAAGTGCCAGCTCTGCTAACCTTCAAAGTCTTTGAAAATACTTAAAATTTTCTGTAAAGTGTTCTTAAATTTCAAATACTAGTTAATCACCCTCTAATTAATTCTGCCCATTTAACATCAAAGTTCACTATAAAGAATAAATTGTAAAACTCCTTTGTTTCATTGTTTCTGTGTTCCTTTATCCAAGTTTTGAGAGTTCTACTGTATTTTACTACAAAGACTGATGCATTAAACTGCTTGGAAACCAAACTAGTCATCCATAACATGGTTTCCATGGGAAACAGCCCACCATAGCTGCCCTTTTGATAAATAACCCACCTATAAGATAGAGATTATCAGTAACTGCGTTTCCAATTGCTTAACCCTCAAGCATAGAAAATACGGTTAACAATATTTTCCATTCTCCCTGGTCACAAGACTAAGACTAGTTTGTGCGGAAAGGCTGCAACCATGAGAATCCTAGCATCTCTTTAAAAAGGAGATTTAACATTATTCTTATTTTCACATTGTAATAATTGTGGAGATTCAAAAGTGATTGAAAAAGAAAAGTTAGAGGTTAAAGATTAGGAAAGAGATTGCTTTGGCAATTTGGTTACCTAGAGGGCCCTACAGAATGCAGGGGACAAGGGTGCTTCTGGCTTCTGTACTACAGCGCTGGCTTCCTTCTGTATTCTTTTGCTGAAATGCTTTCTAACCTTTCTATGTCTCTTTTAAAAGGTGGGGACCCAAACTGTATGCATTGTTCCAGATGCGTTCTTGCCAAAGCAGTATAAAGCAAATGTAACAGTTAGGAAGAAGGCTCTTTCCCTCACTGGGTAAGTACAACTGGTAACAGATTCCCAGTAGACCTGCCACACCCTTGCCACCTCAGAAATGCTGGCAGGACCCCATAAAACCTGAATCTGTGCATCCACAGCCCCGAGCTTTTAGTCTAGTGAAATGCCAGTCAAAAGAGTTGACCCAGAGCCAGCCCTCCCTGTGCAGCACCTAATCTCACCCACTCTAGATTCTTTCTCAGCTGTTTGCCTCTCTCAGCTCTTTGCCAGTCAAGAACATTGAGGTCAGACAGAGTTTACTACAGTGAGATTTTAGCTGTAATCTTCATGAGGTGATTAGACATGCTACTTTAGACTATTCTCTTACTTTGTGAAAGAACCTTCTTGATGTAGAGTAACGCTGTGCCAGCTCACACATATGGTACTTGTGTGCTGCTAGAAGGATTTTTTTTTTTCTTATTTGAAAAAATGTTCAGATATACTTAAAAATGAAGTGTCATACCTATGTATTAAGTAAAAGAATTCCAGAATTGGTTCGTAAACCAGATTAGTATTGTGCGTTGATCACAATTTGGAAATATTTAAAAATCATTGCTCAATGTGATTACCACATGAAATTGTTTCAAAGTTATGTTAAGACTCATCCCATTTCTAAATAAAACTACGGCAGTACAGTTTATCTTATAGATCTTGAATGGCACATTTGAGTCTCCCAACTTGCTGTTTAAACCTCCCCAAATTCTACACACAAAACTCAGAATATATTTGAGACAATACTTTAAGACGTGGAATTACTGTTACTTTTTAGATTCTTTTCATGTGACATTAAACAAACGGTGATATATTTTCACTTAGCCTGGATAATTTTTAGAAATGATTTGCTTGTTTGGCCTTGATATTTATTAATTTTCTAATCCCAAACTCCCAATACTTCCCAATTCTTACTCCCCTTTGGCAATTGCAAGTGTGTTCTCTATGTCTGTGAGTCTGTTTCTGTTTCATAGATCTGTGTCAGATTTAGATTTCAAATGTAAGTGACATCATATGGTATTTGTCTTTCTAACCTATTTTGCTTGGTACGATATCTCTAGTTCCATCCATGTTGCTGCAAATGGCATTATTTCACTCTTTTTAATTACCTTGACTTCTGGATTGCTATGAATTGAGTTTAAGGTCATTCACTGAATCTCTGACATTCCATGACATTCCCAAAATATTTTCATTGTTTTGAAATCCACTTGAAGGGCTTGATTTGAAAGGCGTGTAGCTGTTTGTGACTCCATAGAATCTAGTTAATCTTATTGATATTTGAGCTAAAATCCTTGGTTAAAACATGTTCTGAACAATCCAGATTGCCACAAATAATACTGTTCTTATCTATTCATCTTTAAACCATTAATTCCAATGCAGGCATTTATGTAAGTAACTTCCATTTTGGAAAGTAGGAAGTCAAGAGATACCTAGAATAACAGGCAAGTTTGGCCTTGGAGTACAAAATGAAGCAAGGAAAAAGCTAACAGAGTTTTGCCAAGAGAACACACTGGTCATAGCAAACACCCTCTTCCAACAACACAAGAGATGACTCCATACATGGATATCACCAGATGTTCAATACTGAAATCAGATTGATTATATTCTTTGCAGTGAAAGATGGAGAAGCTCTATACAGTAAGCAAAAACAAGACTGGGAGCTGACTGTGGCTCAGATCATGAACTCCTTATTGCAAAATCCAGGCTTAAATTGAAGAAAGTAGGGAAAACCACTAGGCCATTCAGGTATGACCTAAATCAAATCCATTACAGTTATACAGTGGAAATGAGAAATAGATTCAAGGGATTAGATCTGATAGAGCACCTGAAGAACTATGGGCAGAGGTTTGTAACACTGTACAAGAAGCAGTGATCAAAACCATCACCAAGAAAAAGAAATGCAAAAAGGTAAAATGGTTGTCTTGAGAAGCACACATAGCTGAAAAATAAGGGACGTGCAAGGCAAGGGAGAAAAGGAAAGATATACCCACCTGAATGCAGAGTTCCAAAGAACAGCAAGGAGAGATAAGAAAGCCTTCCTCAGTGAACAATGCAAAGAAATAGAGGAAAACAATAGAATGGGAAAGACTAGAGATCTCTTCAAGAAAATTAGAGATACCAAGGGAACATTTCATGCAAAGATGGACACAATAAAGGACAGACGCTATGTGGACCTAACAGAAGCAGAAGATATTAAGAAGAGGTGGCAAGAATACAAGACGAACTATACCAAAAAAGATATTAATGACCCAGATAACCATGATGATGTGATCACTCACCTAGAGCCAAAAATCTGGAGTGCAAACTCAGGTGGGCTTTAGGAGGCATTACTACAAACAAAGCTAGCAAAGGTGATGGAAATCCAGTTGAGCTATTTCAAATCCTAAAAGATGATGCTGTGAAAGTGCTGCATTCATTATGCTAGCGAATTTGGAAAACTCAGCAGTGGCCACAGAACTGGAAAAGGTCAGTTTTCAGTCCAATCCCAAAGAAGGCCAATGCCAAAAAATATGCAAACTGCCACACAATTGTAGTCATATCACATGCTAGCAAAGTAATGCTCAAATTCTCCAAGCCAGGCTTCAACAGTATGTGAACTGAGAACTTCCAGATGTTCAAGCTGGATTTAGAAATGGCAGAGGAACCAGAGATCAAATTAACAACATTTGTTGGATCATAGAAAAAGCAAACGAATTCCAGAAAAACATGTACTTCTGCTTCATTGACTAAGCTAAAGCCTTTGACTGTGGATCACAACAAACTGGAAAATTCTTAAAGAGATGGGAATACCAGACCACCTTACTTGCCTCCTGCAAAACCTGTATGCAGGTCAAGAAGCAACAGTTAGAACCAGACATGGAACAATGGACTGGTTCAAAATTGGGAAAGGAGTATGTCAAGGCTGTCTATTGTCACCCTGCTTATTTAACTTCTATGCAGAGTACATCATATGAAATGCTGGGCCTGAAGCACAGCTGGAATCAAGATTGCAGGGAGAAATGCCAACCTCACATAAGCGGGTGACACGACCCTTACAGTAGAAAGTGAAGAGGAACTAAAGAGCTTCTAAATGAAGGTGAAAGAGGAGAGTGAAAAAGCTGGCTTAAAACTCAACATTAAAAAAACTAAGATCATGGCATCTGGTCCCATCATTTCATGGCAAATAGATGGGGAAACAATGGAAACAGTGAAAGACTTTATTTTCTTGGGTTCCAAAATCACTGGGGTTGGTGATTGCAGCCATGAAATTAAAAGACGCTTGCTCTTTGGAAAAAAAGCTATGACAGACCTAGACAGCATATTAAAAAGCAGAGACATTACTTTGCTGACAAAGGTCTGTCTAGTCAAAACTATGGTTTTTCCAGTAGTCATATGTGGATATTGAGAGTTGGACCATAAGGAAGGCTGAGTGCCAAAGAATTGATGATTTTTAACTGTGGTATTGGAGAAGACTCTTGAGAGTCCCTTGGACTGTAAGGAGATCAAACTAGTCAATCCTAACGGAAATCAACCCTGAATATTCATTGGAAGGACTGATGCTAAAGCTGAAGCTTCAATACTTTGGCCACCTGATGCGAAAAGCTGACTCATTAGAAAAGACCGTGATGCTGGAAAAGATTGAAGTCAGGAAAAGGGGACGACAGAGGATGAGATGGTTAGAGAGTATCACCAACTCAATGGACATGAGTTCAAACAAGCTCCAGGAGATGGTGAAGGACAAGAAACTCTGCCATGCTGCAGTCCATGGGGTCGCAAAGAGTCGGACACAACTAAGCAACTGAACACCACCACCAACAAAATCCTTCCAATTGAAATTTGCACATCCTTCAGCTTGAAAAGTCACACAGTTGTCCACCTCAGAAGAACAGCTGGGCCCCTCCTTAGCTGATTATAGTGTTATTGACCCAAGGAAAAAGACAGGGACTTCTGACAGGTTTCTGGTCCTGCGGATTTCTCTATCAGAATCCTTACCCTCTTCCTTGTGATTGAGTGGTCCTGAGGGATTATGATGGTGAGAAATTAGACGTGACATGGATAGCCATGGACCAACGAACTATAGCTGGCAGGTGTCTTCAGGGATAGAACACCTACAGCCTCGGGTGCCAGGCTGTATCTGAGTCATGAAGTGGCCCCAGAGGCCTCTGGTTGTCTGGTGCGTTCAGACCAACAGGCTTCTTATTCTCAACCTTTGCTGCTAAGTCAGTTCAGTCATGTCTGACTCTGTGCAACCCCATAGACGGCAGCCCACCAGGCTCCCCCGTCCCTGGGATTCTCCAGGCAAGAACACGAGTGTGTTGCCATTTCCTTCTCTAGTTCTCAACCTTTAGGCCTTGTCATTTCTCTGAGGTGCTAGGCTGATTTTGGTTCAGGAGACTGGGTTAGACCTGGTCTGATGACCTTTCTTGGGCCCCTGATCTTGGGGGAGGGGGAGTGGCCTGAGGTGGGTAAGACAGAACTGGTGAAAATAAAGTCACTGATTCTTTGGGCACACCTGTCTCACGGCTCAGCTGCTTCTCTTGTGATTCACATACAAAGGCATCATCAGACTGTGACGTTAAGGGGAGTTTGTTTATACCATGATCTCATATCTGCATCAAGATTCTGGAACACGGCAAGATCTATCATGTTAGATTCCTTCTGAGAACCAAGAATGATTTTAGCAAGGCTGAGGTCACAGTGTAGAGTCTGTGGAACCACCTTTGTTTTGTTGCAATGTGTACATTATTGTGTTTCCTTTGTGGCATTCCATCCCCCTTCATAATTCAATAGTAAACTCAGTCTTGGCTAGGTGTCACTGGAAAGGTGTTCAGGGTGGTGCCCTTTTCAACCGTATTATGGTGATATATAAAAGTTGTGTTTTCTTCTCTCTTGCCTAATTTTCCTGTTCACTTTCTGTGTCTTCATGCAGGTCCCTGGCATCTGACACATGGCGAGTTTTAAGATAAGGTCATACCAAGACATGCCTGATGATTTGAACGTCTCTCTCCCCCAAAGTCCAGAATCTCAGCTGGAGCCCAATGGACAAATGTTCCCTCAGTCAGGGCTCTTGTTGGTGGTTCTTTCCACACCTGTCGACTGTTGGCTTCCCTTTTCTTGCTATTCTGTCTCTCTCCTCACCCTTCTCGATTGTCTTTCCTAAGGACAGAGCTTAGAGAGCTGGGCCAGGGCAGGCGAGCTCTGCACTGCGCCCGAAAGTCCTAAGCCAGCATCCTGTCTTCAAGGCTCCATCCTCACAACAGATGCCTGAAGGCGTAGGCTTCTGAGAACCCACTTTTTTCTGCATGACTAGCTTGTAAGGAGGGATAAGCTGAGAGGATTTCCAAGAACTTTCCATTAAAAAAATGTGACATTTTTGGCTTTGAACCGAGAGCAGACTCAGTGGTATATAGCTCTGTTTCCTGGCACACATCTGTGGAATCTGGAAAAATTGTTGCAGCACTCTCTTTCATTCCTGGCTGTTTGTATAACTGTACATAAATGTAGCAATAAATATATTCTAACATCAGCCTGGGGCACTAGTTTCTGCTTGATTCTGCACACTGATGGTGGGCAGTGACTACCACATTCTCGAGGAACTGCCCTACCGGCCAGCGGGCTTGCCTGCCGTGTCTCAGCTTCTTGTCTTCTCCGATTTTACAGAGTGTTAGCTTGGAGTCGGCCAGTGTTTGAGAAAGAAGGCTGAGGGGTATGGTGGCAGAGCTGGGACGTGAAGCCACATTATTAATTTACTAGGTGGCACTATTCCTGACACTGCAAAGTGGCTTGAATGTCTGAGGACTGAAGCGTAGAGGATTGGGTGACAGGTTGCAACAGGAGTCGGCTTTTTCAATAGCCACTCTTACATCCTTGAAGAATGTATTGTGCTTCAATTATATGACAGGTGCTCACCGGTCAGGCACAGAATTACCTCTTAAAGACTTTCAGAAAAACCACACAAAATATGCCAGCATGATATTGAATCTGTCCCTGAGGTTTTCCAAGGGCACTAAGTCAGTCTGGTTGTTTTAGAAACTGTGCCTTTCCAAAGGGAGCACATAGGAAACAACTTTGTTATGCCGTTTGTCAACTTCAAGAAATATTTGTTCCCAGGCTGGTCTCATAGTTTATTTGAAGTCTTTGCTTTATCAGGCATTTTTTATAACTTGAAAGATATCCCATACTTTGTGTGGTTTCTTATCACACTGCGGTTTTCCAGGCCGCTCCTTTATGACAAGCGGCAGGTGGTATAGAAGCATTCGGCCTTAAGGCCTGGGGGTGCAGTGCAGCCCGGAGCTGGGATCCTGTGGCCGGGGTTCTCAGGCAGCACTTGAGAGACTGCTGTTCCGTGTTAAAACAGTGCAGACTGAAACACTTGAGGAAATCACCTGGTTGGGGCCTTTGAACCACTGATCAGGTAACAATCCAAACAGCCAGGTATGTGCTTACTTTCACCTTTTAATAGATCCATCGGAGACCCCGAGGCTTGAGGTCAACAGGGAAAGGCGCAGCGTGGGCTGCTGCTACTGCAGCAAATTCCCATGTGCTACCATCAGACGGATCTTTCCACACACAGATCGGTCTGGCTATGACTGCTGATACAGGGAGAATTACCAGAAAAGAGGCAGGATGAATGATCAGTTGCCTCTGTTACAGTGTGATGAAAGAGAAACACAACTATAGATAATGCCACATAACCAGCTGCTCAAAAGCTTGTTCGTGGAGGTGGGGAAGGTTGCAGATTTTTAGCCTATGGGTGTCAAACCTAGGCATGGGTCATGGTGAAGACCCTGGACGGCTCCCTACAGTGCCCTGAGCCTCCTATGCGTCTGCCAGAAAATGAGACATTTGGACTAAATGTCTAAAACCCTTTCTGATCTTTGGGTTAGGAAGGGAGTTAGCTTCCTTTGGTCATGGGGGAGGCACAGGTGGGCAGCTGGGAGTTGAGAGTCTGAAGCTCACTCATTTTCAGGTTATAAGAAATGCATGAAGATAACAAGCTAAAGCACCACCTTTGTCAAACTCCTTCTGAGGAAACAACATACTCAGCTCCTACTTCCTGTGGGAGAGGAAACTGGCTGGACTCCTCGTGAGCTCTCTTCTGCAGGGGCAGAGAGACTGTGGTCTACACTGGGCCCTGGGACTGATGGGTGGGGAGTTGAAGCCTCAGCACAAGAAGCCCCTTTTCTTCAGGAACTGCTCACACCAAGAGGCGGCAATGCCGTGAAGAGCGCCAAGGCCCTTGTGAACTGCTAGACTTCAGTCCTGCTCAAGCCAAGCTGTCAGGGGCATGGCCACCCAAAGGGAGAAATGCCGATCACTCCCAGTCACTTAGGAATGCATCGGTGGGCAGCATGACCTTCGCCCAGCACAGACACAACTGCTCTAGCACAGCGCCTCTGCCCCCTTGGCCTCCGCTGGCCCCCTCCTTCCTTTCCAGGCAAGTGGGACAGGTCGTTTGAGTGGTGAGTTTGCAGAGGAGTCGTGTTCCCACTCCTGTTCTCTGTCCCCAGGAAACACACACCATCTTGGCTCCTCCATGCCGTACTTCCAATGAGGCAGGCTTGGACTTCTGCACAAGACGGGTGTCTGTAAAATTTGGGATTCAGTATTAGAATCTGCCTGCAATGCAGGAGACCTGGATTCAATCCCTGGGTGGAGAAGATCCCCTGGGAAAGGAAATGACAGCCCAGTCCAGTATTCTTGCCTGGAGAATTCCATAGAGGAGCCTGGCAGGCTACAGTCCACAGGGTCGCAAAGAGTCGGACAGGACTGAGCAACTGACATACACATTAGGGAGCCCAGTTTCGCACAAGCCCAGCTGAAGGTGATCATGTGAGTTTCACCTGCTTACTATTTTGCTTTAATTCTCAGTTTCACTCGGTGGTTTTACTTTCAACTTTATGAGCATCAGTATCATCTCGAGGGTTTGTGAAGCCACAGATGTCCCCTACCCTACCCCGCCCCCCAGAGTGTCTGATTCTTGGGTCAGGGGTGGGGTCCAGGACAGAGGACCACACTTACAGGCCCGGGGGCACTGAACAGAGAGGAGTTCTGTTTACTGGTTTTGTCAGACTCCAGAACCAAATGTTCTCGAGGCTGGCTGAGTCAGCTGGGTGCCCTTCACTCAGCTGGGGCCAGAAAACATTCTTGGTCTGTATGAGTAATTCTTGCAGATCAATGTCCTCTTCTAGCCCACAGCCTTGGGCAGGAACAAATGGTTGTGGATTATGCTCATTTCTGTTCTGAGTAAAACATGAGAGCAATCAATTTTAGCCATACAGCAGCCTGAAGTACTGATTTAAAAACAGAATCCAAGACATGAACGGTTCTCCTTTGATAAAAGGAGAAGAAAAAGTTGCCGCTGTGCCGGCCACCCCAGCACCACAGTCTCCCACAGGACTGAGCGGCAGTCTGTTCCCCTGGCCAGAGTCTGGACCCCACTCCCCACCCCACCCACTCCCTTAGCCACTGGTTCCCTCCACCCAGCTCTCCTTGCTGTTGGGTCTCTGCTTTGCTCCAGGCCCTTGGCAGAGTATTACTGCGAACGACAAGGTTTTGCTTTACAACCTGAAAGAGCCGATGCCTCTCAAAACCATTTCTTTTCCCTTGGGATGATACAGTTAGCCCCCCCAAATGTTGGATCGATCAGAGGGGAGGGCTGTGTGGGCAGAGCTTGCCCGTGGTTGCAGGGGGAGGTGGTGCACTTTGACCCAAGGAGAGATGGGAAATTGTGCTTGTGCCTCCCATTCAGCAAAGAAGGCTCAGGAAGGCAGTCTGGTGACACTGCTACCTGTTTCAAAGGACACAGAGACCTGCAAGATGGGCTGCAAGTCAGGAACCACGCCGCTGGTGGGGCTCCCCACCCCCGCCTCTCAGCCCCTCGGCACTGAGGCCACTAGAGCTGGTCGATCCTGGAATGACTGTGTATCTTAACCACAGAACAAGAGTCTGTGGCTGGATTCAAAGGTTCCCTGAACCTCCACTTTAACCACTTGGCATTTCCCACTCCCAATCTGGGATGCGGATTCAAAAGGCTGTAAATTGTTAGAAAGATGGGGATCTCTGGAAGCCTGTCGCTGTCTTCTTCCCCACAGACACCTGATGGTCTCAGCCGTGGGCGGACTCTGGCTGGGGCGGGTGAAGGGGCAGAACTGAGAAAGCTCCCCCGCAGGGAGACTCAGAAGCAGAAAGAAAGGCTGGCGGGTGTGAAGCTCTGCGCCCTGACGGGGAGGAACCTGAGCCCGGCAGCCTGGTCCCCGAGCTGCCCCTGGGCCAGTGGCCTCCTCGGGGCCCCCTCGGGCCCCTCCTGCAGCTCCCCACCTCCAGAGCTCCACTCAGCCCATGCCGCTTAGCGTGGACTGGGACCTTCACTTCCCTCCGCTCGCCTCCCAGCCTCATGATGTGCAGCATTTTAACATGTGCGGCCTTCACAACTGCGAGAGGCGCTTTGTCCTGAATTTGTTAATCTGGTAACAGACACGGCAAACTGATAAATCTCCTCTGGAGTTTACTCAATAGCATTTCATGTAGTCATAAATTTTATTTGCAGTCTCCCTTAATCTTTTCAAAGGCATGTTTGAAATAATTATTCAAATGAATGAGAATTACATCTTTAAAGAGTGGAGGGGGAGAGGAGAGCTTTGAAGGCTGAGGTGGTGATAAGGCCAGTTTCCTAGACCCCACTGGCCGGTGCCCGCGCGCGTCCCAAGGGTGGAGGCCACCCCGCGCTCCCAGCCCGGCGCCCAGACCTGAGGCCACGGGATGGGAGCACCGTATTCGGTCCCTCATTCGGCTCTCATGGGAATTTGTTCGACAGCGAATTTAACTTTTCTATTCCTAATCTCATGCTGAATTTGTGCAAATGGAAAATGCAAATGGCAGCTGCCTCACACAGAAGCTGCTGTGTGCTCAGAAGGCCTTGTCAGGAATCTGAAAGCTAAACGGGGCTTTGAAAAAGACACCTGAGGGGGACTCTGTGCGTGACCGGAAACATTAGTAATGAGTGTACTGCCTTTTCCTCTCGAGGCCTTACAAAGAGCGCCAAGGAGTGGAGATGGGGGTCCAGACTGTAAAACCACCTCCATCCACCACAGAACCGTTTTGCTCGTCAGAGGGGCTGTGGCCTGGGCCCTGGGCCTAGCAGCTGGGCCAGGCCAGTCCTCACAGGCCTTCCGACCTCTGGGAAAGGTTTTCTCTGGGAAAACTTTCCTCCCACACAAGAGACAGGCTGCTCATGACTCCACACAAACCAGACGGGTGTGCGTCTGGTAAAGTTCTGGTACAGTTTTCCAGGTCTTGCCTTGACCCCAGGTTGAGTCAGCATGTCTAAGAATGTACAGTGGCTACATAATGCCACAGGTGTAGCATTCCTCAGAACTAGACTTTAATAAAATAACACACCTAGGATGATCATGGGTTCATTCTTGTCTTGCAGCAGAATAAGAAAAAAAAAAGTTTGGAAGCATATAATGAGGCATTTGCTTTTGAGCAAGTGCTTTAAAGTCTTAAGTCTTCTCATTTGTAAAATAGGGATAATGCCTGTTTCGTGTGATTATACTTTATCTATTGTACCAGACCTTCATATGTGAGTGGTCTCCCCACAGCCCTCTCTCTCCAACTGGAGTGGGTAGCCTGTTTCCTTCTCCAGGGGATCTTCCCATCCCAGGGATTGAACCCCCCAGGTCTCCCACATTGCAGGCGGATTCTTTACTGTCTGAGCCACCAGGGAAGCCCTTAAGAGCAGCAGTTACTTATAAACCATGAAGCATCAGCTCCTGTGTCCAGACTGGCTTTGTAGGTTTTGATGGGTGAGGGGCCAATGTCCCCTTCCTACAGGTCAGAGGAGAGGGGCAGACAGGTCTGCCCAGCCTCACATTCAGGAGTGAAACAGGCGCTCAGCCCACAGCCTACTGAACTATAGCTTCTGGAAGAGTTTCTGTTTTATTATTGTTATTTTTGTTACTCCATTTATTTCCTCATTAAAATACTATACAAAACCTGTAAGCCAAGAAGGACCAGCCACAGGGATAGCAAGGACATGGGGTGCCAAGAACTCTTCAAAGGGGAGTGTCCCTACTGACAGGCACATGGGCATGGAATATTCATTACACTAATGGCGAGAGTCCAGCTCTTCTGCAACATAACGGATAGACAGGAAGGCTCTCATGAAAACATCTCAAACAACTGTTTTTTAAGCACCTCGCATTCACCTAACAATAGCTGTCATTAAATGCACACTATGGATCGATGTGTTCAGAGGGTTTAACTCATTTATTACCTCTGTAACGTGCCTGTCTAGTGGTTTTCCCTACTTTCTTCAATTTAAGAAGAAATTATCATGGGAAATAGATGGGGAAACAGTGGAAACAGTGTCGACTTTATTTTTTGGGGCTCCAAAATCACTGCAGATGGTGACTGCAGCCATGAAATTAGAAGACGCTTACTCCTTGGAAGGAAAGTTATGACCAACCTAGATAGCATATTCAAAAGCAGAGACATTACTTTGCCAACAAAGGTCTGTCTAGTCAAGGCTATGGTTTTTCCAGTGGTCATGTATGGATGTGAGAGTTGGACTGTGAAGAAAGCTGAGCACCGAAGAATTGATGCTTTTGAACTGTGGTGTTGGAGAAGACTCTTGAGAGTCCCTTGGACTGCAAGGAGACCCAACCAGTCCATTCTGAAGGAGATCAGCCCTGGGATTTCTTTGGAAGGAATGATGCTAAAGCTGAAACTCCAGTACTTTGGCCACCTCATGCGAAGAGTTGACTCATTGGAAAAGACCCTGATGCTGGGAGGGATTGGGGGCAGGAGGAGAAGGGGACGACAGAGGATGAGATGGCTGGGTGGCATCACTGACTCGATGGACGGGAGTCTGCGTGAACTCCGGTAGATGGTGATGGACAGGGAGGCCTGGCATGCTTCGATTCATGGGGTCGCAAAGAGTGGGACACGACTGAGCGACTGAACTGAACTGAACGTGCCTGTCTCTACCTGTAGGATGTATGCAGCAAGATGGTTGCCTCCAAAGGCTGTACTCTTAACATAGAAATACATTTTTAAAAAGGTTAAAGATCTTAAAAGAAAACCTTTAAAACACTGAAAGACTAAAAAAAAAAAATGCTTATAAAAAGGCTTAAAACACCAAATAAACATCATTAATTTAAAAAGAGCATCTGAGGCTGAGGATAAACAATGTTAAGTACATACCCTAACTAATGAGAGGGCCAACTGGAGGTATTTTGTTTAGAATAAGTTCATCATTACAGTTTCGTTTTATAATCTCTTCCTGAACGTTAATTGATTGATTAGTGAGTATGAATCTTTTCTCTTTAGACAAAAGTTCTAGGTGGGGGAGAAATAAACTACTAGCCCCAGCCAACACTGTAGTCTAACACTCTCTGAGAGTCTCAGCTCAGACTCTCCCACCTAATACTGTGGATTTGCTGAGTTCTCTGCCAACCATAGTTTAACATGAAAAATCAACTTTGCTGACAAAGCTGAAACAAGTTACCTAAACACATAAGATCCTAGTTAAAAAGTTTAAGTGGGTGGGGGCGAGGGGAAGAGTATACTTAACAATGGCAAATAGCAACTTCAGGAAAAAAAATAAGAAAAGCAAAAGTCGGAAAAGCAATGAGGGGTAAAATAAATCTGCTATCTGAGATGAAAAATTCCTAAGAGGTCGCAAAAGAAGTGAAGGGAACCTACTGGGGGCAGCATTAGTAAGATACTAAACTTGATTCATGCAAGGAGAGATGCAGAAAGACCTTTACAACAAAGATTTACAAGAGGTGATAAAGAAGCCTCAAGGCAAAGCCACAAACAGCCTGAGTTAATCAATGATGGGACATTATTAGAACCATAAGGTAGGACTAGTTGTCTTTGGCATTTAATTCTGATCGTCACAGGAATTAATCACAGCTCTAACACACACTGACACTGAATGTGTGCTGACGCTACAGAGGACGTGTCTGTCCTAGGCGCTGCAGGCAGGTGGGCGGGCCATGGGGCGAGGGGAGGACGCTTGTCATTAGGGGCTTCCGTGCTGCTGCATGTCAGTTTCTTCAAGAAACAAAAACAGACCACCATAAGAAAACTGAGTTTTTTAATATATATATATATTTTTTCTCAGAGGCAGAATCACATAGCTGTTTTGATATGGATTTCCGGTAGGTCTAAAATACTGCTTTTTTGGAGCTGTAAAAATCCCACTACACAAACACACAGAACAGACATAGAATAAACAGAATCACATGAATTCATCAGATGGTTATTCTAAACATATTCTTCGCCTTGTTTTCTTATAAGTTTGAAGGATCAAATTGGAATTTCTACTCTCAGCAAACGACTCTGATTTGGGAGGATAAAACCTAGAAGGAAAAGATAAAGTCCGTAACTGGGTTCACTGGCAATGCCATGTCCGCATGTTTGTGGAAGTGTGCACGTTGACGGGTGTTCTGTATTAGATGAGATGTTTATAATTTCCCCCAAATGAAGAAAGTCTTCATATTTAAAACACATTCTTTATAAAAACAAACCATTGTTCTTCAATGTTGTCTTCCCTTGAGGCACAAGTTGCTTCAAGAATGGGGTCAAAAGCTTTAAATGAACAATTTGTTATTCATCTGAAATATCTAGACAGAAAATTGGCAAATTCGGTATATGGTTTAAAAAATGAAATTTTACACTATCTATAAAACTGAACTGAAACACGCACAGAATTTCTTTTTTTACTGCCAAATTGTCAAGTGATCAAAACCTTAAACTGTTTTTCAATCTGAAAGACTAAGAGCTTTAGGGAAAAAGCCACTCCCAACATAACTAAGTGTTATTGTAACAGAAGCAAAAAGCAGGTTAACAGAGGGCATTAAGGAAAAAAAAAAAACACAAACATTTAAAACCGTAAACACCCGTTAAAACTAGAGTTATATTCCAATCTTAAAAGAAACTATAGCAACTTAAGTGGATGACAATATTCAAAACTACGGTTCCAACAGATGTGATTTTATGATGTTAACATCATTTACAAAGCGCTGTGAATGAACACGCTCAGTGGTGTACTCCAATGAATTTAAAACCATACATGATCCTGTTAAGAGTATTTCACTGAGGACAGTCCTAAGGTGTCTTAAATCTATACTAGACGTTTGGATAGAGAAAGCAGGTATACATTTTGTTTCTTATAAAGAGATTCACAATACAACAAGTGCACTCACAATTATACTAGTCACAATTTTTAATTTTACAGAATAAAGTTTACAGCATGTAAACTTAAAATATATTGATCTTCTTTAAAACCATTTTTAAAGAAGGGCCAATCTGTCATTTTTTAGAAATCAAAAACCAGCAGAAAAATGTAACTGATAAATGCAGTCTTTAAAATATTTTATGGCTAATTATATGCTAATTTTCAAAATACAACAGAATTTTTGGTCCATGAGGCCCTTAAAAAACCAAAAGGTAGGTAAGGATTCCCATTTATCAGTATAAAGTTCATGAAAAAATTCCAATATTTATTAAAACATCTTTTTACAGAATTCTATTTTTGGATGGTTAACAAGAAATTATCTCTACTAAATAATGGGTGTGACCAGGCAGAAAACATAAGTGAATTAAGATGCTTTTAATATGTGACTATCTGAGAAATCTTTTTAAGGTCATCAATAGTGGATTTTCTTTGAATGCCAACTGAAATATAAGTATGATTTCTTAATGTGTATCAGTATTTGCTGCTTAATATGCCTGTTTTTCTCCCTCTAGGGTAGGAATCAGCAAACTCTGGCCCCTGGGCCAAATCTGGCCTGCAGCCCCTTTCTGTGAGCATATAACTGACATACAGCCATGCCCATTCATGTATGTATTTTCTGCGGCTGCTTCTTTCACTTTAAGGGATGAGGGGAATGGTTTACAGAGACCATATGATCCTCAAAGCCTGGATTATTTACTATCCTATCCTTTACAGAAAAAGTTTGTCAACCCTTGCCCTGCAGGGTTTCCCAGACCAATATAAAATAATGCATTTACTTCTCTACTGTTATTGACACTCTGCTTTCTCGGTGTGTAACAAGGAAACTCAACATACTAGCTGAATTTCTGTGTTTAACATATTTGGAACACAACTGATCTCTCCAGCCATAATCTGTTTGATTTTAGGTCACTCAGAAATTCTCCAGGAGCTGGATGATAATAAAATGGATGAGCCACACCTAAAAGAATGGCCAGGAAACTGTACATCCTATTTATCTTGAATAAGGAAGCTGAGTAGCAAGAAGAATAATGAAAAGCAAATATCCCTTAGGGTAATTGCCATTAAGTCAGGGGAAAAACAGCTCGAGTTTTCAAAACACACACAGACATATCCAGAGCCATCCATCCTCCCATCTATTACAACAACTACAACATAAAGTGTATTTATTTTATAAATATATTACTGTCTATATACATATAGATACATCCATAAAAGACATGTTAAATAATTATCTGTATAAGCAATACTACTTTAAGTTTTTTGTGTGTTTTAAAATTACACATTCTATTAAAACTATTAAAATAATTCTTTAAAAATATCAGGAATAAAGCCAGTAAAGAGTTGCTTTCCATTCAAGTGGTTCTAAATCTTATCATTGGTCATCCAGACTCCAGACTTGGTCGTCCACAACTCAAAGAAACAGTTCAATTAAGGAAAAGTTAGCCATCAAAAGAGTAACATTCTTACATTTTTAATACTTCTTAACAAATGTGTATGCGTGTATGTATATATATATATATATATATAAAACACTCTTTTTAGTTATATTACATATTCTCATAAATGAATTTTCATAAAAACACAAAGTTCAAGTTTCTACCAGTATCAAATATTTTATACTGGTGTACATTTCTTTCAAATGTTTAGGTCAGTGACACACTCTATCAGGATACAGGGATCATATAAAGGAGACTGAAAACTTAGGTATCGCATGCAAGAAAGGAGGAAATACTAAGGGCCAGAATTTGGCCAGTTGAGTACAACTCCCTCTGTAGTAAGACACAGAGACAACAAACCGGCTAGTTACTGTGTAAAGTCCAGTCAACTGTCAATTACTCAGGGCAGAATATTCCAGTCTGAATCCCTCCTCTTCTGTCAGCTGACCACCACTGGCAGTTTCATTACTTACTAATATACCTCTCTCCGGTTATTTGTTAGTGAGTCTGAAGATATGATTAAAGTGAAAGTTTTGGCTAAAATGAAGTTCTGAGATGAGCTCTGAATTTAATGATGGATCCTTTTACTTATTGCTTTAGATAATTAAGAAATTGCTGTATCTCAAGTCAGCCAAACTGCTGTATCTCATTCTTAAGCTCCAAAAGCAACATCAGTGCTTCCAAAAAACGGAGAGGAGTACAGATTGCCTCGACATAAGAAAACTGCTACTTCTTAACTTGCAGTCAATTACACTGAAGGATTTCAGTGTGGCTACTCAGAGCTAGTCACGTCAGGACAGGCAGGGGCAAGCTCCACTGTTTTGCCATAGTCTAAAATCCAGGAAGCAATGACAGATGGTTAGCTACAGACATTAGGAGGTCAAATTAAAGGGTGTGCTATACATTTCATCTAAGAGCTCATTTAAGAAAAGTAATAAAGTTTGGCAAAATCTTCAAACAATTCAAATGCTAAAACTTAAGAAAATGGAAGCAAAACCTACATGTACAATTTAAAAATGATTTCATACTTTAAAAAAAAAAAGCAAGCTTAGAAGACTGAAATGAAAGGTACTCCACATTTGTAACCCTACTTTTGGCACTGGGTTAACGTCTACATTAAACTTGTTTACAGAGAGTGACCGAGAAAATCAGGAGAACGATTTCACAAGTGAGCAGGTCGCTCAGAGGGCGCTGCGGCAGGGGTGTGCGGCAGCGCCCATATCCTCTGCAGGCGCAGCGAGGGGCACCTCACCTCGCAGGCGGCAGCAGCGACTTGAACCCCACTTTCCTGAATTAGGTTTGCTGAACACGGTTCAGATTATTGGATATGTCAATATGCACAATGCCTTTTAGAAGCATTTACTGTAACCCAAATCCTACTTCATGTGACACACAGTGTCACACGAGTAGTGAAAATGTTGTACTAGTCAAAGGTGCTTGGACGTTATTTTCAGGCAGCATTTTACCTTTATTTTAAGTTCACGCTAGATAAGTTTTAGGAGAAAGAAAATGCCAATAAATTCATTTAATATATTTTAATATATAAAACTATAAGACAGACACTTTTATTTACCTAAATTGTTACTTTTATTTTCTACCCTATTCTAGACTTAGATTTTACTTTAAAAATTTGTATTTAAATAAGGGATAAAATGTTGCCCAAAAGTCTAATCGGAGTTACACATTTGTGTTTTAACTAGATCTACAAATCAAAATAGTTCTTATAGTTAAAAAGATACAATTTGTATCAACAGTAAAAGGTACTTTCTGGTTTTTCAGGGCTTTACTTCAAACTGTAGCATGTAGAATAATCAGGATAACCATGGCATCTAGGCCGACTCCAGAAACAGCTCAGAATGAGTCTGTTAAACTAAGCAAAATTCAAAAACTGGAGGCAACAGTGAAGTCCTCATGTCAGTCACACGACTATCTGCCACGGATTGCAACATCTCTCTTCTAACCAACAACAGAAACGAATCCACACTCAGCAAAACCCATGACTTTGAAACCAGAAATATCCCTTACTAATACAAGAACAGACTTCAGTCTGTATCTAAAACTACACTATTTGTGGCAAGAATCTGGCCTTAATAATATGACAGGCCCCCCAAAAAAATTACCTTCAGGAAAATGGAAAATATACAGTATCTTACAAAAATTTTAAGTTACCATTTACAACTCCTCCATCACCATTTCTATAGTGCAGTATCAACGAATGTTGCATATCCTCAACACATAAAACCACCTCAGGCCAGCCTTGATAAATAGCAGGACAGCTAAAGAGTATATTAAATATAAAAGTTGCATTGAGAATAATTAGATTCATTAAAAACAGCCAAGTACTGCAAAAGGGTTATTTTATCCAGTATTGTTGTGCCCCCAAACAAAAAGACAAACAAACACATTAAAAAATACAAGTTAATGGAAGTCTAGGAATTCAATTCCATTTCTACTGTCTAGAAGCACATCATAGCTGGATAACAAAGCTCTATACTGTAACAGTTAACGGCTTTTGCCTTTTTTATATATAAAAAATGGAAACGAGTTTTTCCATTGATTGCATCTGCTTTCCTTTAAGTCAACCATATTAAATTAACTAATTACTTAACACAAAAAATCCAAACGAAAATAGAACAATGAAAAGTGCCATATTGTAAATCATTCTAATATATACTGTTACCCATTTCAACATAAACTTGTAACTTACATTTTGTTTAAAATATAAAGTCAGTGCTGTAGTATATCTTTGTTTCTATAAATAATGATTATAGCACAAAGAAGCCCACTTTCCCCAAATAAAAATAACTTAAAAAGCTGTAAAAGACCCCAATTAAGCTTGGCTTGAAAAAACAGTCTGCTAGGTCTAGTCCAATGTTCAACATTCTGAAGGTATTGTAATTGCTTGCAAGTGATAGACAAACACCAAGTTAATAAAACATGAAACAAAGATAAAAAGTGCTGCATATAAACCCCTGATGCACCAAAGATTAATATCAAAGATCACAGATACATCTAATAAACTGGAAAAATTTCCAGCCAAGGATATATAGCTTTAAAAAGGAAATGTTTAAAAAAAAAATGTTTGAATGTAAAGCAATCCCGTGATACTTCCACTATGTGGGGCTATACATACAGATTCCATGATACAGTATTTCACAAAAATGGATACTATATAACCTCCTTGCTGAGAAGGAGATCACATGTGCTATTGTAGCAAACCTCCCTCAGCGTTTAAGCTGAACAAAAAAAAACTACTAAACACCACAAAGATGCATCATCTTTCAATAGCCCAGCTGTGATTTCTCCACTAGAATGGCTGCAGCCAGCTGCTGGGCGTCTGTCATGTGAGGGTTCCTCTTCATGACAAGTCTCACCAGGTCCGGCGGGAAGATGTTGCACAGGTTGACGAAGACCTTTTCTCGGCTGTCCTGGTACCTGGGGGGGTCCGGAGGCGGCGCGCCGCAGTATGGGACACGCCAGGTGGGCTCGGGCTGCTCGGGGAGGCTCTGGAAGGTGAACTGCTCGTAGCACGGCTGCGTGGGGTTATCGGGCAGGGAGTATGTCTGCCGATAGCCGTACGCGTCCAGCCCGTAGCTCTGCCGGTCCCAGCCGCCCAGCCCTTCCTGGCGGGCGTGGGGCTTCCGCGGCCTGGACGGAGAGCCGTCGTAGAGCCGCGAGTCGGAGATGCTGTCTATCCTTGTGGCCACCAGGGAGCGCCCGAGGTGCGGCGCCTTGGCGTGTGCCGAGCCGGGCGGGGACGGGTAGTCGCCGGGACAGCTGGACCGCGCGCCCACGGCCGGGTGCTGCAGGCGCACGGCTAGGTGCGGGAGCGGAGGCTTGTGATGGTACTTTGGTTCTTCGTGACTGTAACTCTGCACTCTGGTTAAGGGGTCGTGGAAACTCTGCAGGAAGGGCTGGGAGTTAAGGCGGCCGTGAGGGTGCATGTGCGGACACTTGAGGTTCTCTTCCAGCTGCGGGTCGGGGGAGCTGACGTAGGGGCGGTCGTTGTACCCCACGTATGAGTCACTGCTCCCGCAGCTCAGGCTCCCTTCACTGCTGCAGTCAGAGGCGACAGAGCTGATCCTGTAATCTGTGTCTAACGAGAAACGCCTTTCAGGGCTCCGTGGGCCTGAGATGCTCAGATTTGAATACGCATTCAACATGGAGTAATATCCAATGTCGACGGGCGAGTCACATTTTGGATACTGTTCATAAGGCATTGGCGTTCCATGATTTTTGGTTGCCATCATCATCGGAGGATATTGCCCCTGTGGTCTTTGATCCTGAGGTGGGAAGTGAACTCCAGATGGAAGGCCATTGCTTAAAGATGTAGTGCTTTGGGGTTTGGCGGTAGAAGTAGCCGGTATACTAACTAAGGAAGGTACAGACCTGGTTTCCAGTTTGTTTTTGGTGGGAAGCTTTTCCTCTAAGTCCTGGTAGACTTGAGTCCTTATGCTTGGGTCTGATTGCCTCTTTGGAGCACCTCGCTTGACATCAGAAGTGCTGTCGCCCTTAGTGTTGCAGGGGACGCTGTTGCTCTTCACCAGTCCTCCTTCATTCGCAGTTTTGACCGCTGTGTTTCTGGACATGGCACGCAGCTCATCAGCCACTGACCGCTGAGGCTGACTGCCCCTTTCCGGATGATAATATTTGCACTTGTGTCCATAGGTACACTTCTTTCCTATGAAGAGTAAAATCAATTAGGCAAAGGAGCATTCCGCCAGATCCTAAACACTCAGTGTGGCACTTTTAAGAAAGAAGCAAGCGCAGGAATGGGAGCTGTGCTCAAGGCCACTCTACTCCCTGCTTCTGAGAAATGCCACCTTTCAGTCTTCCCATGTCAGTGCTATCAAGAGCAATAAGAAAGTCAGCTGACTGAGTAATAATTCCTTTCACGTCCTCAACTCCTACCCGCCTCTCCTCTTCCAGTACAACTCTGCAGTCAGGTAGGACATTTTGTTTTGCAGAGCAAAATGTGCTGCTGTGATGTGATAAAGCCACTCTAATCTGATATGCAGCTAGATGGAAGAACTCCAAGTTTTTATCTATCTGGAAACTAACTTCATGTAGAATTTATCTGAGTTTTTAGAACAGTGCTTTAATTTCAGGGGAAATGAATATACACTGAACCCAACTAGGTAAAAACAATTATTATTTTTTTAATTTAATTACATTCAAAAGAACCGCATACTATATGCCATCCAAAATTTTATGTTTATTTTTAATAACAAATGTTTAATATTGTGCTTTAAAGTGAAAAAAACTGAAAGTGTAATCGCTCAGTGTGTCCGACTCTTTGTGACCCCACAGACTGTAGCCCACTAGGCTCCTTTGTCCATGGCATTCTCCAGGCAAGAATACTGGAGTGGGTGGCCATTCCCTTCTCTGGGAGATCTTCCTGACGTGGGGATTGAACCCGGTCTCCTGCATTGCAGGCAGATTCTTTACCATTTGAGCTACTTAAAGGCATTTATTAGATACTATAAAGAAAGTTACCATATGGACAAGGCTGCTTTTTGTGTTCAGGAACAATAGGTTTCTTCCTTAGAAAATTATCCAGGCTTGGGCCATGTCTGCCAAGAGGGTCATCTGGAGGCATGAACCTGTCATGGACATAATACAAAATTATATCTAAAGTAGAAGGTTGACAATTTAGTTCTAAAGACAGAGTGTAAAGAATATTCACCCTAAGGTATTTATTTTGAGATTTTAATCCAAATATTTTGATT
The DNA here is from genome assembly GCF_000754665.1 of Bison bison bison. Lineage (NCBI taxonomy): Eukaryota > Metazoa > Chordata > Mammalia > Artiodactyla > Bovidae > Bison > Bison bison. Next base: position 3,647,325 of record NW_011495045.1, on the reverse strand, counting down.
CAACATTTATAGGATAAAAAAAATCAGTACAAAAAGTTTTCTTAATGAAAACAAAATTAAAATGTCTCAAGCTGAACTTGCATTTAATTCAAACAAGTTTTGGGCCTAGCATGTTCTAATTAATTCTTCCTTTTCTCACGGGATTTTGTAAGGACTTAAGAAAATGATCACAATGGCATTTTACAACAGGCTTTAAGAACATTAATCTTGCGAAGCAATATGAGGCAGGTGGGAGCCAGGAGAAGCTGCTGAAGGACAGAAGGGAGAGGTGGGAGAGAGGATCAGGCAGACTGAAACGACCCAGACCCCTAGCATGTGTCAGATGCCCTGCACACATCGCTGCATCTCATCCCAGCAATAATCCCTTGAAGAATTAGTTCCATTTCACAGGTGATTACACTTTTCTAACTTAGGCTTAGATGAACTAAGTATTTTTATCTCAGTTCACATGGTATAACCAAGATTCAATTTGTCTAACTCCACATTCATTCTCTTCCCACTATAACAAGGTTACTTCTTAGCTGAGATAGAAAAGATCTTAAGGAAATAAACTTATTATCTTAGATCAACTGTCCAATCGAAGCAAGAATTCATGGCATGAATACTGTCAAGAGGTGACTGAGGATTTCTATTACTAGTTATGTTACTGAACATGAAATAAACCACATGTTTACCTGTAAAATGTGAATAATGTGTCAACTCCTAAGGGAGTGTTAACATGCCTGAGTAATACCATTGAGCAACTATGATGTTTACTATTATACACATAATATGGTAATATTAAAAGATTAAAAATGGAAGACAAACACTCAATCCTACAATCTTAATACAATTATTCTCCATTATGTGTTGCATTTTAGTTATTTTCCTCTATGTACACAGCACTTTACAAGCACAAATGCAATTTTATACTTTGCTTTTTAACAAATATTTCCCCATGTTTCTGAATAGCTGAATAATATTCCACTAGGAGATGTACCGCAATTAACTGATTTCTGTATTGTATCTTTAGTTGTCTTTGAATTTTTGCAATTATAAATATACAGAAGTGAACATTTTTGATCTTCCTTTTTCCCTCATTATATATTCCAAGAAATGAGACCATTGCTTTGAGAGGGTATTTTTAAGACTTCTGCTAAACCATACCCAAATTTATCAGTTTCATTATGTCTTTAATAGATAGCATAGTGAAGTGAAGTGAAGTTTCTCAGTCACGTCCGACTCTTTGCGACCCTATGGACTGTAGCCTACCAGGCTCTTCCATCCATGGGATTTTCCAGGCAAGAATACTGGAGTGGGTTGCCATTTCCTTCTCCAGTGATAACAGCATAAGGCATATACAAAAATATGTTTTTTAATTTTGTGAATTAAATGGGTGAAAAATATACTCTTTGTAGATTTAATTTTCATTTTTGATTATCAACAGGTGAGCTTTTCCCACATATTGGTAAATACAGTTGACCTGACATCTTTGTGCATATCATATGTCCATTATCAATTTAATCATGAATAGTTTTACATTGCTACAATATTTTTTAAAAATCTTATATTTAAATAAGCTCTCAATGCTCTAAAGTAGATTTTGAAAGGCAGTGTTCTGGTGGTCAGTGTGTTGCACATTTGCATCCTCTGAAGGTGGCCAGCCTCCACATGTCAGTCACTCAGGGCAGCCTGCATCTCACACAGGGCCTCCTGAGGCAGGACTCTGCCATTTTCTGACTCCCACTGAGGATGAGTGGGGACATCAATAGTTGGAAGAAACTGTCTTAGGTCTGGTCAGTGGCAAAAAGACAAGCCTATAGCCTGCTGCCAGGGATACTTAGATTTGCAGGGAAGCAGTGTTACTGTAAGTGGTTTTACTTACTTGTCATTGACAAATGAGTACATTAATAATCGCTCATCTATGAACTTTTTCCATTCTGGTTTCTCATTTGCCAAATCCCTGTAGTTATCATTGGACACAATTATACCATCCGACTCAAAGGCCAGTTTCACAATGAACCTGTCATCATAGCACACCACTCGCCTCCCCTGCACTCGTCGCGAAGGCGTGAACACCAGGATTTTTTCCTTCTCTAATTTACGTAGGATTTCTTGATCTGCAAGAATAATCAGGGTAGGATTTTCAGTAATAAAAACATGCAAAACACATCTCACAACTTTCATACAAAGTCAGTTTTTATAACATGAACTGGATGCATGCACCCATTTAATTAGGGGTTATGATTTATAGTTTGTAGATGGAGCAAATTTGTAGCTCCCAGTAACAGTTTTCCTTCAGGATTTTCAATTAAAAAAAGGTTTAAAAAAAGCCAAACAAAGCAAACCTAAAAAACATGAAAAGTTTAAATCTTAAAAAAAAAAAGCATAAAACTGAAACATGACTGAACAAAGTCTGATTTTCATCACATAAAACTTTTCTTTGACAGCTGGAGCCACCAGCTCTACACAGTGAACTAGCTTCTCACACGCCCCTAGCACGACACTGTCCTAACAAAGCAGTTGTGGTGGGTTTACGTCTGAGCAACAGATTCTTTCCCCCATGTTTATTTTGTGGTGCTGTTTTTCTAACTAGTGGATGTGATGATGGTGGCAGAGTTTGAGAAGTAAAGACGTCGAGCTAGCAAAGGGAAGGGTCTTCAGATGCAAAAGTTTCAAAGAGCAAGGAGGTGGTGAAGTCACAAGTGCTGTTCTGGACAAGGCCATTCTGTGTTCTGTGTCCTTTCCTGTTGAGACAGGTACTAACAAAGACCAGCTGTCTTGTGGGGCTGGACTGAGCAAGAAATTAGAAGTGATTACGTGGGGAAAACAGCCATTGATTAAAAATGGACAGGTAGGGGAATGCTCATTTTCTCTTTGGTTGGCACACACTTTCAGCACTTTCTAACTCTACTGACTTGTTAGTGTTTTGGGTTCTTTTGTTTTTGTTTTTTTAAAGGTAGCAGAGCTCATATTTTGACTAATGATAAAACTGTCTCCTCACCATGCCTTCTTCATACTTTAGCTCTTTCAATCCCAGACTTCCCACCATTGTTAAGTTCTAGCACAAAGTGCTGGGTATGAGCTGACAGACGTCATAATATTTTTTTAAAAAAGGCCCACTTCTCCTCAGTGCTTACTAACTGGAGTTACTGATTTCTGAAAAATTTCTCTTTTAAGTGGATAATCACTACATGCCTACTCTATGGTATGTGCTGTGCTGTCAATAATGTCCAAAATGAAGAATATTCTCTCCTCAAGGAGGCCTCAGTTATTGGGCTGGGCAAGCATGTAGACTGGGCAAGCTGGGTTTGTAACTGCCACAACGGAAGTATGAGCAGAGTATAGGGGATGGAGAGGTGACATGGGTCAACTTGGCATGTAGATTTCATGATGTCAAAATGAGTTTTGTCATGAGACAAAATGACTTCAGGACCAGAACTTTGGTTTAGAAAAGTAGCAGAGAAGTAGAAGTATGAGTGTTCAGAGTTCAGAACTCATGGATAAATCTCAGGTTCTGCCACTCTATCTAGCAACTGTAGTCTTACTGAGCCTGCTTCTTTATGTTCTCAAATGCTGTTTATAGGCTGTGAGGAATCAATGAGTTATCAGGTGTGAAAGCACCTAGCACAGTGTTCAGAAAGCTCTCACTAAACACTGTGTCTTTCAACTAATCAGTTCAGTTCAGTTCAGTCGCTCAGTAGTATCTGACTCTTTGCGACCCTATGGAATGCAGCACGCCAGGCCTCCCTGTCCATCACCAACTCTTGGAGCCTACTCAAACTCATGTCCATTGAGTCAGTGATGCTATCCTACCATCTCATCCTCTGTCGTCCCCTTCTCCTCCTGCCTTCAGTCTTTCCCAGCATCAGGGTCTTTTCCAGTGAGTCAGTTCTTTGCATCAGGTGACTAAAGTATTGGAGTTTCAGCTTCAACATCAGTCTTTCCAATGAACATTCAGGACTGATCTCCTTTAGGATGGATGGACTGGTTGGATCTCCTTGCAGTCCAAGGGACTCTCAAGAGTCTTCTTCAACACCACCGTTCAAAAGCTTCAATTCTTCAGCACTCAGCTTTCTTTATAGTCCAACTCTCACATCCACACATGACTACTGGAAAAACCAGAGCTTTGATTAGATGGACCTTTGTTGGTAAAATAATGTCTCTCTTTTTTAATATGCTATCTAGCTAGGTTGGTCATAACTTTCCTTCCAAGGAGTAAGCGTCTTTTAATTTCATGGCTGCAATCACCATCTGCGGTGATTTTGGGCACTGTTTCCACCATCTATTTGCCTGAAGTGATGGGACCAGATGCCATGATCTTAGTTTTCTGAATGTTGGGTTTTAAGCCAGGTTTTTCACTCTCCTGTTTCACTTTCATCAAGAGGGTCTTTAGTTCTTCTTCATTTTTGCCATAAGGGTGGTGTCATCTGAATATCTGAGGTTATTGATGTTTCTCCTGGCAATCTTGATTCCAGCTTGTGCTTCTTCTAGCCGAGCGTTTCTCATGATGTACTCTGCATGTAAGTTAAATAAGCAGGGTGACAATATACAGCCTTGACATACTCCTTTTCCTATTTGGAACCAGTCTGTTGTTCCATGTCCAGTTCTAACTGTGGCTTCTTGACTTGCATATAGGTTTCTCAAGAGGCAGGTCAGGTGGTCTGGTATTCGCATTTGTTTCAGAATTTTCCACAGTTTATTGTGATCCACACAGTCAAAGGCTTTGGCAAAGTCAATAAAGCAGAAATAGATGTTTTTCTGGAACTCTCTTGCTTTTTCGATGATCCAGCGGATGTTGGCAATTTGATCTCTGTTTCCTCTGCTTTCTAAATATTCAGCTTGAACATCTGGAAGTTCACGGTTCACGTATTATTGAAGCCTGGCTTGGAGAATTTTAAGCATTACTAGCCTGCGAGATGAGTGCAATTGTGTGGTAGTTTGAGCATTCTTTGGCATTGCCTTTCTTTGGGATTGGAATGAAAATTGACCTTTTCCAGTCCTGTGGCCACTACTGAGTTTTCCAAATTTGCTGGCATATTGAGTGCAGCACTTTCACAGCATCATCTTTCAGGATTTGAAATAGCTCAACTGGAATTCTATCACCTCCACTAGCTTTGTTCATAGTTATGCTTCCCAAGCCCTACTTGACTTCACATTCCAGGATGTCTGGCTCTAGGTCAGTGATCATACTGACCTAGATGTGATGATCTGGATTGTGAAGATCTTTTTTGTACAGTTCTTCTGTGTATTCTTGCCACCTCTTCTTAATATCTTCTGCTTCTCTTAGGTCCCTACCATTTCTGTCCTTTATCGAGCCCATCTTTGCATGAAATGTTCCCTTGGTATCTCTAATTTTCTTGAAGAGATCTCTAGTCTTTTCCATTCTATACTTTTCCTCTATTTCTTAGCACTGATCACTGAAGAAGGCTTTCTCATCTCTCCTTGCTATTCTTTGGAACTCTGCATTCAGGTGGGTGTATCTTTCCTTTTCTCCTTTGCTTTTTGCTTCTCTTCTTTTCACAACTATTTGTAAGCCCTCCTCAGACAGCCATTTTGCTTTTCTGCATTTCTTCTTCTTGGGGATGGTCTTGCTCCCTGTCTCCTATACAATGTCATGAATCTCCATCCATAGTTCATCAGGCACTCTTGTCTATCAGATCTAATCCTTAATAGATGCATGTAATTTTTGATCTCTTTTGAAAATGATAGAAAACCAAAACAAAATAAAAAGACCAGTCTCAGCCACAGGATTTGCCATGTTATAGTTACTGTGTGTGCCCCCTACAAACATTTTGAGATGCCCCTTGACATCTCATTTATCAGTGTACCCATCATCAGGACTCAGATAAGAATACTCAATAAATGACTGTGAAAGGAATATGGAAGCTAGTTAAAGAAGTGTATTCTGAGGTCTTCCAGTTTATTCACTGTCCAGTTTATGCCCTGTTCATGCATAATCCATGGCCCTTTATCTGTGGGAGTGTTTACTCATGTACGATATGCCTGGATCCTGGAAGTGACTGGAGGAGTAGGATGGTTGCCTAAAAGTCATCACCATCTTGCTTAATTTGAATTTCTTTACCAGCCAAAGAAGGTTAAAAGGACACTAATTAGGAAGATAATTAGTGATAATTAATTAGGATAAACAGTCCTTACTTAAATAAATATGAATTCAGTCTAGCTGGTAAGTTAATTGAATCTCTAGTTCCTAGCACAGTACTTGATAACAGTCTTGTGCTCATTTGTTTAATATCTGTTCAATCAGTGGAAGCCCAGCTAAAGAGCAAGCTTGAATCTGTATCTGAAAACTTTACAATATTTCTTGCTGTTGTTTCAGCCACTAAGTCCTGTCCGATTCTTTGTGACCACATGGACTGCAGCATGCCAGGCTTACCTCTCCTTCACTTTCTCCCAGAGTTTGCTCAAAATCATGTCCATTGAGTCAGTGATGCCATTCAACTATCTCATCCTCTGTCCCCCTCTTCTCCCCCTCCCCTCAATCTTTCCCACCATCAGGGTCTTTTCCAATGAGTTGGCTCTTTGCAATAGGTGGCCAAAGTATTGGAGCTGCAGCATCAATCATTCCAATGCATATTCAGGGTTGATTTCCTTTAGGATTGACTAATTTGATCTCCTTGCTGTCTAAGGGACTCTCAGTCATCTTCTCTAGCACCACAATTTGAAAGCATCAGTTCCTCAGCACTCAGCCTTCTTTATGTTCCAACTCTCACACCTGTACATGACTACTGGAAAAACTATAGCTTTGACTACATGGACCTTTGTTGGCCAAGTGATGTCTCTGCTTTTTAATACGCTGTCCAGGTTTGTCATAGCTTTTCTTCTAAGGAGCAAGCATCTTTTAATGTCATGGCTGCAGTTACCACTGTAGTGATTTTGGAGCCCAAGAAAATAAAGTCTGTCACTGTTTCCACTTTTTCCCCATCTATTTGCCATGAAGTGATAGGACTGGATGCCATGATCTTCGTTTTCTGAATGCTGAGTTTTAAGCCAGGTTTTTCCACTCTTCTCTTTCACCTTCATCAAGAGGCTCTTCAGTTCCTCTTTGCTTTCTGTCATTAGAGTGGTATCATGTGCATATCTGAAGTTGTTGATATTTCCCCTGGAAATCTTTATTCCAGCTTGTGAGTCATTCAACCTGGCATAAATATTTCTTATCAAGTTTATTTTTTTGGTATAGTGAAAAAAGACTGGACAATTCAACTTACTAGTTATTACCTTGTTGATGGTTTTAGTCAAGAATTATTACCTGGAGGAGAAAACACCTAAGAGCCTCTGACAATAGTGGTACACATTTCACAAAGTAAACTGCATACTGATGAGCTCCAGAGACCTGATGTGCTAGTATCTGAAAGATTAAACTCAGCCACATCTCACACTGAGTATTACCATTTTCCCTTCTTTTGGATCTCATATTCCTTTCACACTCAAGAAGCTTTCATTTATACGTTTAAATATTGCTTTTTCTTTTTCAGTTTATCTTCCCCCTGATTATTAATGCATTATAGTTTCCTGTCAAAAACTGGGAAAGAAAAAGTACTAAGAAGCAGGGAGAAAACAAGACTTCATAAGAAATGACCCAGAGGCAATTACTGTTAATATTTTGGCATATTTCCTTCTAATCATTTTCTATGTATTTTTTCCTTCTATATGTGTGTATTATGTATGTACATATATGTCACACACCCATAAAATAACAAAACCTGCCTTAAAGTAAAAGAGCATTCCCTGAGATCATTAAAAATTCTGCCCAGATATTCTAATACTACATATTCTATCATATAGATATATATTTATTTACTAAGCCATTTTTATAATTAATGTATGGTTTATTTCCATTTTTTTTTCTATTATAAGTAATATTGCACTGGATGTCTTTGTGGTCAAAAATTTTTCCCTGTACCTTTGTTTATTTTCTGGGGCATTATTCCTAGAAGGGGGACTAGTAGATTCAAGTATTAATGTTTTAAGACCAAACTTTTCCAGAAAGGTTGTAACATCTATGTTTCCATAGCAGTGTACAAGTAACTCCCTCCAGGCACTGAGTATTATCAAGTTTTTAATCTCTGCTAATTTGATGGGTTTAAAAAAAAAGTCACTTAAATTTGCATTTCTTTATTTACTAATGAGGTTGAACAATTTTCCCCTCTTATTTGGCATTTGCATTCTTCCAAATATACTGTTTTTATCAATGTGCACTGTTTGTATCAATGTGTAAGAGTTCTTTTTATGTTATGGATGTGGATTCTTTGTTTATTTGTTGTATTTTTCTTGCTTATTTTCAAGAAAATTTTCTGAAATACAGAATTTTGATCCAATTAAATCTATCTTTCCTGTCATAATTTCTTCTAAAACTTTTAAATTTAGGAAGGTCTTACCTAGCCATTCAAAGACTATTTATCATCTCTGATGGAGATTTTTGACAATTCTTCAACCATCTGCAATTTATTGTTATATGGTGTAAGATAAAGATCTAAATATGCATATTTTTTCCAAAGAGTTATCCAGTGTCTTGGGACTGCTGACTGAATTATGCCCACCCTTCCCACTTTATAGTTTATATAGTGAAAGTGAAAGTGAACTTGCTCAGTTGTGTCTGACTCTTTGCGATCCCGTGAATTGTAGCCCGCCAGGCTCCTCTGTCCATGGGATTCTCCAGGCAAGAATACTGGAGTGGGTTGCCATTTCCTTCTCCAGAGGATCTTCCCAACCTAGGGATTGAACCCGGGTCTCCCACATGGCAGGCAGATGCGTTATCCTCTGAGCCACCAGGGAACTCACAGTTTATATAGGCTAGGGTCCGATTCCATGACTATGGGCTCCATCCTAACTTGTCTACGGGTTCTTATTCTAATTTAATAATTATAGAGAAAAATAAAGTCTTAAACTTCCCTTGGAGTACACGGTGGGTGGTCACTCCATTGGTTTTTTATTTGAAGAGTGTAGCTTCCTTCACACGGGTTCCTCAGTTTTGTTAATGTTAGGTGCAGAAAGGGGCAGGAAGGGTTGAATGCTATTTGAGAACCACTGACTGGAGCAAAATGTTGAGCAGCAATAATTAACAGTTACAGGGGACACCTCTGCCTGAAACTCATACATTTAAAAATTACAAGATAATGCAAAACATGGATATTTTATTGGGATTGAATCATTTCCTCTACTTGACACCAGACAGGCTGACCCTAGGGTCTTTTTTGATCTGTAGTCACTGTTGTTATTTAGTCGCTAAGTTATGTCCGACTCTTTGTGACCCCATGGACTGCAGCATGCCGGATTCCCCTATCCTTCACTATCTCCTGGAGTTCAAGCTCATGTCCATTGAGTCGGTGATGCCATCCAACCATCTCATCCTCCGTTGTCCCCTTCTCTTCCTGCCTTCAATCTTTCCCAGCATCAGGGTCTTTTGATTATTGCCTAGTTTCATACAGCAGATGAGAAAACTGGAGCCCAGAAGGGTCAGTGTGCTGCTCAAAGTGCCATGAATTTGAATCTAGGCCTCCTGACTCCTAGCACGTCTCTAAAGGTCAGAATTTTTACAAAATTTGAAGTAAAAAGTTGCAAAGTAAAAAAAAAAAAAAAAAAATGGCTTAAGTAGCAAGAATTACTGTTTAGTTTACATAACCATAGTTTTTAAACTAGAAAATAATGTCCCACCAAGGGACTGAGTAAACTGTGGCAGACGCACGGATTATTCAGTGAGACGCTGGCTCAGGTGTGCTCGGAAGCTCACGGGCTCACCTGTAATAAGCGCATCAGGCCGGGACTGCTCTTTCCTCCAAGCAGGAACAAAGACGGTGATGTCCTTGTGGCCTCTTTCCAAAAACCAATCCACTGCTAATTTTATTCCTCGGCAGGAAAAGACTTCTTTGTTTCCATGGCTGAAATATTATTTTAGAACACTTAAAACACAATGAAACCTAAATTTGACTTCATTAATTCAAATTTATAAACAGACATGATAACATAATTAAAATAGTTTAAAGAAATTCAAGTTTAAGATGGAGTTTTATGGCTCAGAGGACCAATGAAATAACTAAGGAATGGAAAAATGTAAGGAACAAAAAGAAAATTAGGATTATTGTGTGGAGAATAAAGAAAAGTGGGTCTTCAAATGAGAAGTTGTAAAGGTAAACTAGTTAGAAAGAGAAGGCTCTTTTTGATAGGAGAGGGAAAATTGGGCCTGAGCACAGTGAGAATAATTTCAGTCAAATGTAAAAAGAAATCACATAGAAAAAAATCTGTAAAAACAGTGGAAACAGAATACTTAATAAGAGTTTCTAAACACTTTTCCTTCTCAAGAGTTCTTATGCATATATTTGAATCCAATGATTAAGCAATGCACGAAATTTATTAGGTGACTAATGTAAAACACATTCACACATGCACTTAAATGAAAAAGTCAATGCTTAATCTCATACAAGAAACACTTTCTATGTCCTGCAGTGAAAAGACACCTGGTTTCTGTTTAACAATATTGTGTAGGACAAGGATTAATGACAAAAGGGCATTCAAAATTGGATTAGCAGTTTTAGTGTCTAAATGAAAATGCCCAACTAACAGTGTGGTCATTCAATAAATATTTATCTTAGTACTGCACTTTAACCTAATAATTCAAAATAACACTATTCTAATGTTTTAAAAGAGTCTCCTGCTTTCACTGACATAATTACATTCTTATTATAGTTTGAGCCCTGAAGGCTCCATTCTTATCTATGGGGCAGAAATTCTTTAATTCTTGGGCTAAGGAGGGCTGAATGGAATAAGGTAAGTAAATGCTCTGTTAACCTTTAACACAAATCAAACATTAGGTATATAAATATATTGTTCTGGTTGTTCTCTGGGAAGCAGTAAAACTGTCTAAATATGGTTAACCATATTTGAAGGACAAAACAGAAATAGAATAACTTGCTTTGTAGGTGTTGGAGGCTATAATGCAAAACCACAGGACTGTTTGTGTTCCACAGACCTGTCCTAATGGTTTGGGACAAGATTAGAGGTGAAATCAGATGCACTGAAAGTTTCAGAGGAAGGGTTAAAGGAAGGGGGAGTCTGAAGTACATTTGCTAGGTAAGAAGGGATACCTGATGGCTTTGACAACGCCCCAGCAAATGGTACAGAGTGATGTTAAATTTCCTAGAAAATACTGAAATTTAAGCAGTTTTCTGAAAACTATAAAAAAATGATGGCATTTTCTTGTGAAGATATACATACTAATTATTCCTCAAGACAAAACTCAACATGCTGAGAGCCAAGGATAAATACAGTCTGCATTAATGCTTTGAGATTTGAGTGTACTGTGCTTTACTAGTCACTGTGACATTTGGTGTGCTGAGACTTGAGCGTTTCACTGCCTCTGGCTCTAAAGGGAGGACCGTAAGCATTTTGTGAAGGTGACTTCAGTTGGTAAAGGCAACCGTCACTCGCACTGTAGAAAGATTCCGTCTTGTAAGTAAAGAACTTTCATAAAATCTGTATAAATAGCAAACCACTTACAAACACAGGACACAGATTTTATAGATTCTAACCCAGGTATTATACCGTATGCAACACTTACCACAAAGCTTGTTCCCATTATCTGCTCCCTCCCCTGCACCCACGCCCTGCCTCCCATCCTGCAAACCCTTACAGGGGGAAGCAAACAAGATGATGACTTCTGTTGCCACACTGTGAAAGGCAAAAGGAAGGACCAGCTGTTGCTGGACCCACATCTCTCTCTGATTTTGTTATTTGAGAACAAACAGCTCCCTAACATTTGCTTAAGAAACTAGTTGCTGCTAAACACATCCTTAACTGCTATGTTATTCATACCATAAACCAACAGGAAACTGGCAAAACTCTATTAACATCAGAAAAAAATATACTTTAAGGCAAAACATTACTAGGAATAAAAAAGTTACTGCTACTGCTAAGTCACTTCAGTCGTGTCCGACTCTGTGCAACCCCAGAGATGGCAGCCCATCAGGCTCCCCCGTCCCTGGGATATCCAGGCAAGAACACTGGAGTGGGTTGCCATTTCCTTCTCCAATGCATTAAAGTGAAAAGTAAAAGGGAAGTCACTCAGTCGTGTCCGACTCTTAGCAACCCCATGGACTGCAGCCTACCAGGCTCCTCCATCCATGGGATTTTCCAGGCAAGAGTACTGGAGTGGGGTGCCATTGCCTTCTCCAGCTTGACCTACTAGACAAATGCAAAACCTTGCACAGAGTTAAAGAGAAAATCTTTTCAAGAACACACGAAGAGTTATAAAATTGGCTGTGCACTAGGCCACAGAATAGATTTCAACAGACATGAATCTATCATACAATGTTGACAATGTTATTAAAGATTAATATTGCTATATACCATAAACCAATTTAAAATTTTAATTTAAAAAATGACCCTATTTATAACACTAACAAAAACTAAACAAATCTAAAGAAAATATTATAAGAGCTTTATAGAGAAAATGAACATTGAAAACCTGTATTAAAGAGCATAAGAGAAGACCTAAATGAAAGGAACAATATCCCATTTTCATGGATGGTAAGACTCAATGGATGAAGATGGTAATTCTCAAATTAATGTTAGTACACTGAAATCCCAATATCAAAGGGTTTTTTGTGAAACTTGAGAAGTTGATCCTGAAGTTCATTTGAAAAAACAAGAGGCCAAGGACAGTTAAGTAATCCTGAAGAACGAAAAAGGAGGAACTTCCCCCCTAGCTATCAGTACTTCTGCATAAAACTACAGAAATCCAATCAGTGTTATATTAGTTAAGATTAAAAAACAGAAAATAAACAACAGAAAAGTGAACCTAAGATCGATCTCTCTCGCACACATATATCAGTTCAGTTCAGTTCATTCGCTCAGTTGTGTCCGACTCTTTGTGACCCCATGAATCGCAGCACGCCAGGCCTCCCTGTCCATCACCAACTCCCAGAGTTCATTCAAACTCATGTCCATCGAGTCGGTGATGCCATCCAGCCATCTCATTCTCTGCCGTCCCCTTCTCCTCCTGCCCCCAATCCCTCCCAGCATCAGAGTCTTTTCCAATGAGTCAGCTCTTCCCATCAGGTGGCCAAAGGACTGGACTTCCAGCTTTACATGTGTATAAATGATAAAAGTGACATTACAGATAGATGAAGACAAATATGGATCATTTACCAAATGGTACTAGGGCAGCCAATTATTTAGGTGGAAAAAATAAAATTGTACTTTTACCTCATACCACACATAAAAATAAATTGTATACAGATCAAAGATTTAAATATGAAAATACTGTAACACTTTTAGAAGAAATTACAGGACACATTCATATCAAGATAGAGAAATTCTTTTTACTACCAAGGAAAAGAATGATACATTTGAGTACATAAAACTTCTTTGTGAAAAAGATTCCATAAACAAAATAAAAATGCCATAGACTGAGAAGGTACTTGCAATACACAGGACTGATAAAAAGACTAGTACTTAGAATACATAAAGTATTCCTGTACATTGAGAAGGGTAATCCTCCCCTTTTATTTTTTTTTAAGGCAATAGATATAAACAGTGAATTTACAAGAGAGGAAACCCATATGACCAACAAACAAATGAAAAAAGCTCAACGGTGAAGAAATGCAAATTAAAGCCAAAGTGAGACACCACTTCACACCCATCATATGGGAAGAAATAAAGTCTGCAAACACCAGATGTTGCCACGGATGTGTGACAGAAGTAACTCATACATTACAGGTGGGAGTATAAATTGGTATGACTATTCAGGAGGGCAATTTGGGAATACTTTATTATCAAGTTGAAAGCCGTGTTTTCTCTCAACATAGTAATTCCACATCCAGTGGTGCCTTGAAATCGGATTGAAAGTACTCAGCAGTTGGCCAGCCTGAGATCTCCCATGGGGGCAGGCTACCGTCTTCTTTCTCTTTTATGGCTAGGGTGGGGAAAGGGACAGGCACCTGGGGACGTGTAGGGTTGGTCCCTGGGTGTCCAATACTTCCCCAGCCAGTCCTTTCCTGAACAGGCCAAAGAAATGAATGCTAACTAGGAAACCCCTGGAATGGCTGCTGTTGTCTTGGAAGTCCCTGCCAGCTGCCAAGGCCCAGAATCATTCCTAGTAACAGGAAAGTGAGCAGCTACTGGGTGACTCCAAACTGCAGATGGGACTTCCACAGACCGGGAGAGGCTGGGGGAGACTGAACTGGACCTACCCTCATGAGGCGTGTTGAAGGATGTGCTGGTTATAATATAAGGAGCAACTGAGGGAGGCTCTGATAAAGAATTATAAAAACAGAGTGATCTTGATAAAAAAGTTATGAAAAACAGGATGTCAGAGTGAACACAGTGTAGCTATCAGTGCAAATTAACTGTCTGTTGAGTGTTTACTAAAGAAGTAGGATGATGTTTACAAACTGTAGTTCTAGTGCCATATAAATAGAGAAGGAAATTCATCACGGTTCTGTAGTCACTTACAGGCTATATGTGTATGCATTTGGGGTTTTTTGCTTAGTAGTAAAAATAGCTAATTCTCTATTTATGAATTGGCATGATCCTATGGGCCTCTATTTGTTATTTCAACAATTTGGCAATAGGATGGTATACCGCAAGCAAGTCATGTTGGTGACTCAGAAGATTTATGGCCACTTTTGATTAGGAAAAGACCCTGGATGTTTGCTATAAAGTATCCTTTCGACTACTTTTGCTCAGTGGGATTGGTTTCCCAGGGAAAATACCAAAGTCACTGCTAATTCTAAGTTCCTGTTGAGCAAAATGGATAATACACCTTGAAGGTTGTGTGTGATTAAACCTGGCCTTTAATGCAGAAAAATATAAGGAGCCGGCCAGTGGATCTCTTTCTGAAAGGGCTTATTTTACTCTGTCATGTTTGGAATAGGCATGTTTAGAAAAATCTTGCTTTGCAGTGGCCAGAGGAAGGCTCATTTGAAGCAGACAAATTGGTATATTTATACCAAATTTTAGAAAAACCCTACTTAAAAGGATTATTAGCATCTCTGGATCTCAGGAAATAAATGAAAGAATGAACTGGACAGCCAGTAAGAATGAATTTAAAAACGGAAAGAAGAGATTAAGAAATGGAAAGCACCTTTGTCTTTCTCCAGGTTCTCAACCCTTCTCTGCGGTTGCTCCCTTCCACCTCAGTAGAAGCTCCCACCCTCAGTCTTCTTTGCTCATCTGGGACCTGGGAAGAGGAGATGATGGCTTCTTGGACAGATGGTTCCCAAGGGCTTTAGGATTTGGGGATAACTTACTTGAATGTTCTGGTATGGATTTCACCTCCAAGACTCCCCCTACATTCAACATGCAAAACATAGCTAGGGAGGCAGAAATGATCAAGAGAAAGTAACAAGGAGTCTGAGAATGTGGATAAGAAACTATCCTAGAATTAAGGCATCAGGTTGGCGAATTAAGGCATCAGGTTGGCAAATAGTTGCCCTAATAACTTGGAAGGAAGGGGAAACAAAAGGAGTCAGGCTGCAAAACAGCAGCATGAGCCTGAAACTACAGGGCCATATGAGCCCACTTGGTTTTCATCAAATGTGGAGAGAATCAGCCTTCTCCCTTTGGAGCTCCAGGGACTCTAATGCTTTTTAGAATTTAGTACTGCTGGGTGGATCAGATGTGGTGAGGACACCACAACCCTTTTCTCTAGCTGATGTCTACCTTAAGAGTTATCTTCCAGAGCCCTAGAAAGATCTGCAATAATGTGCCAAGGTTTTCTGCGGTGTGGTTTCAGTTTACAGCCACGTGTGTGAGGATGGACACCTGACTGATGGAACAGGCATGACTGGCGAATGGAGTGCCATGGCCGCGGGTCTCTTCTCCAGTGACTCAGGAGGATCCTCAAGCCTCGGACACCCACTGCTGATGGCAGACTTTTAAGTCTTTCTGCAAAAGGGGATGTGGGAGAAGCTGCAGAGCTGCTGCTATGTGAGTCCCAGTGATTCCATCAGTGGTTCACGGAGGCATTTTCTAAATTAAAGGGGATGGATTCAGGGGTGAATCAGAATAGACACTAATCCTCTCCACTTCCATGGTAGCTTTGTTGCTGGAATTCAAGCACAAATAAGAGAAAAGGTATCTGTACATCAGGGGATGTACATCTGTACATCAGGGACAGTTACTCAGGTACTGGCAACAGTTATCTAGTTGCGGGGGGGAGGGGGAGTGGAGAAAGGTGAAGACAAAAAGAAACTCAAGAATGCAGTGCTACCTGCCTAGTGAGAGTTATGCACAAAGGGAGCAAACAGGTTTCTGGGCCTACCAACAAATAAGGTAGACTTGACAATGAAAAGTCAATATGTTACCATCGCAGGAAGGCCGGACATCAGGAAAAGGAACGCTGCCAGAAACTGAGGGAGACATAAGGAATGCTGCCTCACTCTGAAGCTTTCCCATCTCCAGTGGGGACTGCTCTGCTGAAAGCAGACAGGAGACAATTGGCAAGTGGTGCCAACTATTAATGAGCAAAACCGACCTAATAGAGGAGCCTCATGGAAACACATTATATATGTTTCTTTTTCCTGCCTTAGACTTTTCCTATCCTTTCTTACAGAACTGGAACTATGCACATATTCTGCAATTTCTACTGACCCCTCTCATCCCACCTGTACAGAGAAAAACATCCAAGTTGTGGGTATCCCAGACAACCTTCTACCCCTTCTTTTTCCCTAAGGTTCCTGAGCAAATAGGTCTTCTGTTGGAGGAACATGCCTCTCTTGTCTCTAAATGCTGTTCATCTGTTGGGAAGATATCTCCTGGATAAACAAAAGGCTATCATATTCTGTACTCCAAGTAGAAGACTTTTGAAACTCCTAGGAGATGGTGAGTATGTGCTTAATGATACTGAGAGTAAATATGTGCTAGGGGTGTGCCAGGCTATGGGCCCAAATTTTGAATGAGAGGTTTTCTAGGACATGGGCAACTAATATTCCACATGGAAAATGAACTGCTCATTTATTAGTCATTGCAGCTTCCCCAGCAGATTTCTGTAATTCATTGTAGAGCTCATTCCAGACAATAAGATGAAATTAATTTGTAGACCAGGCTGTGAAAAGTGCCAGGAAGGTCTGGCACTTGGCTAATTGAAGCCTCATTGCGTGTATCCAGGGACTCCCACTCAGAGTTTCAGATGTATGTACCTACTCGTGAACTAGAAACTGGAAACCAAGGGAAGCTGAAATGAACAAAATCATCTTGACAAACATATTCTTTATACGATTTCCACTATCATAACTTTTCATTATTTTGTAGGTTCACTTTATCTCATATATAATGGGATTATCTTTAATTTATTCACATATAGTACTGTAACAAATTTGAAAAGCCCATCAGTTCTACTTTTCTATCTTCAACAGAAGGGCAATTTCATAAACACTCAAATTAATATGATATTTGTTATATCATAAAAATATCATATATACTTTCCACTAGAGAACTGAAGTACACTTGCTTATTATGTGGCATTAAATTAGTCACCTGTGATGATTAATAGATTACAAAGGTATATTTTGTGATGCAGAGAAAAATTCAGGGAACCACACATTTTAATGTAGCCTGCCTCAATACAGGACCTAGAAGAGAGGGAAAATGGGTGAACCATTCCGTCTGCTGTATTTAGGAAACATAGTTTCATGTATTACACTGATAAGTTATATATACACATATCATTACTAGGTTAACCACAGGATAAGGAAGGGTAATTTTAGAATTATAACTGTTATCTTCCCATGGCAGACATGAGGAGCAACTGAGAAACACGGAGAAACCTAATAAGGGAATGAAAGCAACTATTAGAAGGGACAGCTTCTTTATAATTCTCTTCAAGGCATTAAAAAGAAAAATAAGCAACCTTTTATCCAATTATCTGTTATTTCTTCAAATCTGATTTTGATTTAGTTTGAGTATTTGCTTTGAATTAACTTATTACTTATGAGCTTCCCAGGTGGTGCTAGTGGTAAACAATCTGCCTGCCAATGCAGGACATGGTAAGAGACATGGTTTCCATCTCTGGGTTGTGAAGATACCCTGGAGGAGGAAATGGCAACCCACTCCAGTATCCTTGCTAGGAGAATCCCATGGACAGAGGAGCCTGGCTGGCTACAGTCCATAGGGTTGCAAAGAGTCAGACATGACTCAGCATCTAAGCACATACACATAACTTGTTACTTATAATGCTTGTAAAGAACCTTGGAAATCATAGGTGGTTTTTATTTTCTTATTTTCTAAAATTTATGTAATAAGTGTATCCCTTATATACTTGTATATGATCAAAGGAAAGCCATTCTTTTTTTTTTTTTACATTTTGGATTATAATCCAATACTACTTATTTTATTTTTTGCTCAGCTATTTACTTATTTATTTTACTTTACAATATTGTATTGGTTTTGCCATACATCAACATGCATCCGCCATGGGTGTACACGGGAAAGCCATTCTTAAAAGGTTTTCCTTAACTCATCTAAAATCTAATTGTAAAAATCATACCTAGAAGGGCATGTTTAGTACTACTGCTAATAGTAAATTCAAAGTATTAGAAAAGAAAGTGTTGGTCAGTCGTGTCTGACTTTGCGATCCCATGGACTGTAGCACACCAGGCTCCTCTGTCCATGGGATTTTCCATACAAGAATACTGGAGTGGGTTGCCATTTCCTCCTCTAGGGGATCTTCCTGACCCAGGGATTGAAACTGGGTCCCCTGCATTGCAAGCAGATTCTTTACCATCTGAGCCACTAGGAAAGCAATAGTAAATTAGGACTACTAATTACCATGATAGTATTAGTATTACTAATACTATGACTAACTAGCATTACTATTAAATAGATGGCTTTCCATGAATAGGTCAACACAGTGAAAATAACAACGTATGGAATTAGACATGAATTTAAGTATTTTCTTTAGTACATGTCTGTGTGACCTTGGCAAGTTACTTATTCTGAACCTCACTTTTCTCATGTTTAAAATGGAGGTAATCCCACCTACATTACAGGATAGTGAGAACTGAACACGGTGACAGCCACAGAGCAGGAAACAGAGTGCCTGCACACAGAAGGTTTCAACAAATACTAGCTCCTTACTTCCTCATATCCTTTTGGTCCTAATTTTTAGAAAATGGTAAAAAAGCCTACTTTGGAATGAAAATGAAACCAGTAAATTTGTAATAGCTTTAATCTCACTGCTGAAAGTAAATTGTGATTTTTTTTTTTAGATCAATGTGTTTGATATGTGGAGATCACTAAGTGAAAGTCGCTTAGTCGTATCCGACTCTCTGTGACCCCATGGACTACACAGTCCATGGAATTCTCCAGGCCAGAATACTGGAGTAGGTAGCCTTTCCCTTCTCCAGGGGATCTTCCCAACCCAGGGATCAAACCCAGGTCTCCTGCTTTGCAGGCGGATTCTTTACCAGCTGAGCCACAAGGGAAATAAACAAAAATGAGATCAAGCTAATCAGGGGACTAAAAAAAAAAATAAAAAAAAAAAAACCTAAAAGATAATCCATCAGTTTTTTATAAGCTTCTATATATCATTTTTTATTTAAATCAAAACCTTGACCTATAAGTTTGCTACACTCTCCACTGGAATATTCAAATATGATCATAAAACTTTTGTGACTTTATTGGGTCATTATGAGTGAGTGAGTGAAGTTGCTCAGTCGTATCTGACTCTTTGTGACCCCAGAGACTGTAGCCCACCAGGCTCCTCCATCCATGGAATTTTCTAGGCAAGCGTACTGGAGTGGGTTGCCATTTCCTTCTCCAGGGGATCTTCCCAACCCAGGGATCAAACCCAGGTCTCCCACATCGCGGGCAGATGCTTTACCATCTGAGCCACCAGGGAATCAGCTACATATAATGATAAGGATACAAGTTTGTCAGTGAAGTACTTAGAATGAAAAATATGAGTAAAATGTATCCTTTTAAACTAGAAAACCATATTTGAATCTTTAGTACTGAAAGTCCTAAGTCCTTCAAGTTTAGATATAGTTAGCTTAATTATATTAATATAATAGTAATAATAAAAATATTTATTGAATACTAAATTATTAACATACCTAGGTGCTCTTCAAATATTTGATGACTTTAATTTTTCAGTTTTTGGCCTCATTGCACATAAATCATGTTGAATACGTGAAAATAGATTTTAATTTTAAGCAACGCTTTCAAAAACTAATGCATTATCATTGTTAAATGATTGTTAAGAAATTCTCCAACATTTATCCCATTTCCCTTAAATAGGGAGAAAGGTGTGCAGCTGGATATCATCTTCAATATGCAAATAAGAGAATATTTTCCTTCCTATCACTGTAGTCTAATTAAATTTCATATTGTATTTAAATATCTATAATTGCATATGCTGACCCTTGGGCATCTAGAACTTTTTATACTCAAGGCTCATAAGGAGCAATTTATGCTGATTTTGTCACTCTTACAGCTACTCAGCTTTTATTCTCTGATCTCTCTCCCACTACATCAAGATCACTTTGAACCGAAACCTACTGGTCAGGAGGCAATACACCCAGAAAATGCTCCCTTGTTGCAGGTAACTTGATCAAGTTTACCAAGTTGTGTCCTAAATAGAAATCCCAGTGTGGCTCAGAGGCCTTTGTAGGGGGCAATGAAGGGAATTTTTAATTTCCGTTTCTACCTTTGTTTGTTTTAAACAGTGGGCTTCCTTTTAAGATTTGCAGGATTGTACTGCTTTAAAGGAAAATAAAAGTCTGAAAAATCACTGATTTAGGACAATGAAAATTTCAACCCCAAAATTACAATGGAAGTCTTAACATGAAATAGTTTACTCTTACCTTCCTGTTGATACAGACACGGAGCAGTGTGGCCAAAGTTTTGAGAATCGGAAAGGATTAGGAAAAAGGGAAGTAGAAAGATTTCCTCACTTTATAAGGCCCACAATTTGAAGCCAGAATTAACAATAGGAAGCACATCTAGCTAATCTAGATCCAAGTGGGTCAATTAGCTTAAAGATGCTGAAGAGAACGTGTCTGTTAAGTAGATGCAGAAATGTAAAACCTGAATCACTTTTTCCTATTATAACTGGGTGACTTTTCCCATTTCTTATAATCACTAGTTAGGTGATTTATAATTATCAATAACTTTATTCACATGTAATGGGATTATTAACATTGCTATTTCATAGGTTAAGGTTTAAATAGGCACATATGAGATAACAGGAAAGTTTACTGACCATTTACTGACCACGTATTAAAATTCATGACTGATGACATGTAGAAGACACATTTAGGGTTATAAAGAGATGCGGTGGAATAGAACTAGTATCTGTCTTTGTCAGATTCCACCCTGATATAATCAAACAACAGAAAAAACTAGTTCTGATTCTCTGATTCTTTTTGTAGTATCTAGGATTTTCTTTAAAACAATAAGAAATGGGACACTGCCAACTAACCTTAAGTAGAAGCTATGATGCTGACAGTCATCTAGAGGGAAATTAAGCTGTCCTTTAATTGATTAAGCCCTTACTAAGTTGGGACTTAAAAAATATTTCACTGAGAAGCTGTCCAATAGAAGTATGATGTGAACCACAAATATAATTTAAAATTACCTTTTAAAAAGTAAAAAGTAGGTGAAATTAATTTTAGTAATATATTTCATTTAAATCAATGTATCACAAATTATCATTTTTATACATATTCAGCATGAAAATTGTTGATATATTTCACATATTTTTGTACTAGGTTTTCAAAATCTGGTATGTATTTTGCATTTACAGACTATCTCAATTTGGATTAGGCACATTTCAATAGCTCAACATGTAGCCAGTAGTCACCATACTGGACTATGCAGGTCCACTGCACATAATTTTGAGACATTTTGTTCAGAACCAAAATCAACTTTGATTGAACCCTGGCAAGTTGTAGTCTCATATCTGTAATCTAAGCCAAAAACTTGGATTAGGTGTCTAGGAGGATTTAGTATAGCCCTGTATACTAAAATGGTAAACAGGCAACAGGATGGCAAACCCACCCAACAGCTGAAGGCAAATTATGGAGCCTAGACAAGACAGACTTCAATATTCAAATTCACACTGAAAAGAGTTCTCAAGTCCATTTAACTTTCACAAATCAGATTAGATACATAAAAGCTTTTGTGCCTTTAGAAAGATTAATCTATATAAATAAATCCTATTTATAAACACTGCTAAATTCTGCTTGTATTTTATAAATATGTAGGCTTAGTCCACTATTCTTGATATAAAGAAAAGTTAATACAACTTGGACATTTTTCTGTTCATATTCTGACTCTGTATCTGTCTAGACTTTAAGAAAATGACTTCAATGACTCACCTGGAGTGTTTTTCTTCACCCCAGGTAAGGTTCAGATATATGCCACACCAGCTGGTTTCTAAGACAAGTCTTTTTGATGGGTAGGGATCAAGCAGATGGTTGTTTTATATCTGTATTCTCTGCCATTAGATTGGTATACAAAAGCAATATTCTTAGTTCTTTTGCCAGAAGTTGTCCACAATTTAACTTCTGCATATATTTTCAAATATAAATAGGTGTCTTTGTCTGCAGTCTTAGTGCTCAAATCCTTCTCTTAATTTCTCTATAGAGTCGACTTTCTTAAAGGTAAATATAAACATAAGGCAATACAGGAAGGGATCCTATTGGTCAAAAATGGCCCACCTAAGATTTTTAGCAAAGAAAATATCTTCCTAATATTCTACACAAACATCCAGCAATAAGGCCTACCCACCAGTTAGGAGATTCGCTCTAAAACCAAAAGGCTGGATTTACTGACCAAGAGAGAGGAATTGCAATGATAGGGAGTAGTGGTAAGGAGGAGTGTCAACAGTTTGTTCATATCAAATAGAGAAGGCTGCTGCGCCTAGCTTCTATTCCATGAAACAGGAGAATCTGTGCTGCACATGGCATAGAGGAAGTAATAAGGCTCTGGGTTTTTTTCTTGTTCACCACTTTTATTTCATATATTTGGTAGAAGGTAAAGGAGAATGTAGAGAAACAATTTTAATGAAGTCTAGTGACTAGGTCATGAAAGCCTACTGAAGAAATCAAGAGCACTGACATCCAACTTACACTCCCTTCCCTGACGGCTCACAACATGGTACTTTGTTAACGGCAGGAAATGTCATCTGAACCTAAAACCACAGGCAAATGAAAACACTGGACTCATTTAAGGAAAAACTAAACTATCGGATACATGTGGATAGAGAATAATTCCATACCCCACTGCTGAACTACTGCAGCTTTAACAGAATCAGAATTTGAAGAATGGTAAAGCTATGTGGAGGAAATAAAAATCACAGTATCATTTAGAATTTCACTTTAGAAATATGATAAATATTGCTTATGCTTTATTTCCGTGTCTAAATGTGGAGTATACACTTCATTCATTGGAAAAGACCCTTATGCTGGGAAAGATTGAAGGCAGGAGGAGAAGGGGACGACAGCGGATGAGAGGTTGGACGGCACCACCGACTCGATGGACCTGAGTTTGAGTAAACTCCAGGAGTTGATGATGGACAGGGAGGCCTGGCGTGCTGCAGCCCATGGGGTCGCAAAGAGTTGGCCACGACTGAGCAACTGAACTGAACTGATACACTTCATGGTATACTTATCAAAGTATCTGCCCTACTATGGAAAGAGGCCTATTTGCTGAATGACCAATTTGCAAAATTATTGAGAAGTTTTTGTTTTTTTTTTTTTAGCTTTTTGAAGAATTAACTGCACCTTTTTGTCAGTAATTGCTAGTTAGTCCAGCTTCACTAAATATTAATTTCATTCTATTTTATATTTCAGCAACCAAGAACTTTGGTACAAAAATTTAGGGCTTTTGCTAAATTTATTAGTTTACTCTATTTTTGAATATTTGTCAATTTTGGGTGAATTGGTTATTTAAGAAACTTACCCATAACTTCTATCAGTGTGGCACATTTGTAAGGGGATATTAATAAGCTGAAAGAAGTATGCTTCCTGCAAAGCAACACAGGATCCCTGCCATTTTGGGAACTATGCTGTATATTACAGTTATAGGGCTTATCCTTGGGCAATTTTGGGTTCACCCAGATCTAAGAGCCCAAGTCTCCTTTATGAAACAAATAGAAATCATTGAAAACAATTGATGATATAAATATGAAGAATTAAAATACACCTATAGGTTCATAAGAACAAAATGAACTGCTAAATTCCTATGGGTTAAATGCTGAATTAACTATAATTCAACATAATTCTATGGTGTTGGAGAAGAGTCTTGAGAGTCCCTTGGACTGGAAGGAGATTCAATTAGTCAACCCTAAAGGAAATCAATCCTGAATATTCACTGGAAGGACTGATGCTGAAGCTGAAGCTCCGATACTTTGGCCATCTGATGTGAAGAACTGACTCATTAGAAAAGATGCTGATGCTGGGAAAGATTGAAGGAGGGAGGAGAAGGGGACGACAGAAGATGAGATGGTTGGATGGAGTCACTGAGACTTGATGGACCTGAGTTTGAGCAAGCTCCGGGAGTTGGTGATGGACAGGGAGGCCTGGCGTGCTGCAGTCCATGGGGTCGCAAAGAGTCAGACACGACTGAGCGACTGAACTGAACTGAAATGTTGAATAAAAAAACTGAAACAACTAAGTTTTCATTACATTAGTTACTATATTCTGGATTAAAATGTAGAATCTAGCTTTATAATGTAATAATAATTGTAATTTACTGAGCACCTATTACATGCCAGGCCCTTGGTACTGATCATCTTTAATTCTAGTAACAAGCCTGCAAGATAAGAGTTCCCCCCTTTTTAGAATCCTGAAAACTGAGGTTGGACAGTTTAAACAAGTTACTCAGAATCACAAACATAGTGTGTAGAGAACTAACTTTTTTAAAAGCCCATTTTGGTAATTTTAATAAAGTGCCTTTCTTTCCTACTTTTAATTTACATCTAAAGAGTCATTTATATCAGTACTATTACTAGCATTTAAATGAAATTAAAATATATTCATCTTACGTATGGAATATATCTGCTTGAGAAATCAGAAAGGAAATAAAATATTCTATTCTTAATTTACTCTCACATTTACCTATTATAATTTATTATGTATATAAATTTATTATACAACAGGTTTGGTAAAGTACCATGAGTAGGATGTTAGGTTAAAAAGTAAAAGCATGTTTGTTATATTTTATACAACAGAAAATGGGTAAAATCTCTCTGCATTTTTGTTAAAATTAAGATTTTGAATCTGAAGTAGATATGCATTTCTAAATGACTTTTTTACTTTATGTAGATCTCATAAGTGGCAGAATGTAGAAGTTTACTGTAAATTTCCGTAAGTTCTGGCACTTTCCAAGTTGTGGCGTGGTATTACATTTCACTGTGACTTACAGTATAATCCTGCTATAATACAAATGTGCTCTCACGTTCTCTCCTGAAATGCCTGAAGCATCTCAGTTTACATGATGGAATAAAATATATGATGGAGGTGAGAACCAAATCTGCATTGTTCCATCTTCATAGTAAAAGGAACAGAATGGGGCCCAAATAGTGTGGGGGTATAAGTGTGTTTTCAATAATTATGTTGAAGGCCATGGCACCCCACTCCAGTACTCTTGCCTGGAAAATCCCATGGATGGAGGAGCCTGGTAGGCTGCAGTCCATGGGGTCACTAAGAGTCGGACACGACTGAGCGACTTCATTTTCACTTTTCCCTTTCATGCATTGGAGAAGGAAATGGCAACCCACTCCAGTGTTCTTGCCTGGAGAATCCCAGGGACAGGGGAGGCTGGTGGGCTGCCATTTATGGGGTCGCATGGAGTCGGACACGACTGAAGCAACTTAGCAGCAGCAGCAGCACAAGTATCTTTTCGATAATTATATATAACAGACTGTTTGAAATGCCTCCATTATGCCATTTATTTTTGTATCTCATCATCTGGGATACAAAAAGTTTAGAGTTTTATGTAGATTTTTAGTTATTAAAGTACTTTTCAATTGCCACTGGGAACTAGATTTCAATCATGTGAGTTGATTCAACTGTGACATCATTTATCTAAAGGACATCCACTTAAAAGAATTCACTTCTATGGACTTTGATGCGGTTTCTCCCCTCTAGGTTGTTCTTCTGACAACCCCAAAGTGCCTTTACCTCCAATGCCAAATTCTCCACTTTCGTCTTTTTTGTCTCCTCCTTCAGAGAACTCTGCTTCAAAAATTGAACACTCATATTATTGCTGTTGTGAAGACTTTCTCCGAAGCCCCTCAGCTGATATAGTTTCATTTTATGTAAAACTAAAAAGTCCTTTCCCAGCTCCTCCTCTTCCTTCCCTTCCTCTGTCAACTTTCTAGAATAACAGTGTAGCTCTATTCCTTCATTTCTTGACATACTGTAACCAGCTTTCTATCTTTAATACTATATGGCTCTTGAAGACAATGACTTCCTGGCTGTCATGTCCTTGATCTTTTTTCAGTTCTACCCACAGGATATTCTCTCCTTAAAGCCTCTTCTTTGATGGCATTTGTGTGTCTCTGGTTTTACTAGCACTACTAAAACTGGTATTTTCTAAACTACTCTTTTCCTGGATCATTAGTTTTTTCCACCTCCCGACCTATTGCTATCCATACTTTTCATGATGAATGGTTCTCAACACTGACTATGCATCAGAAATACCTGGGCACTTTAAAAATACTGTAGAGTTATTTGAGCTCTATCATACACTTCTGAGTCAGAGTTGAGCCCTGGAAAATGTATTTTGTTAAAAACCCCTCTGCTGCTTTTAGCTGCATATGGCTACGGTGGCAGGTGTTTCTCTAGGCTGCCTTCCTTCATTACTCACTTATTTGGCGATTCCATGGTGTTTTGGCTTTACACATTATCACTCTGCTAAGGTACTTGTTCAATAGTTCTGGATTATTTGTAAGAAAAAAAATCATTTCATGGCCAAGTGTGGGAAAGATTAAACAACAGAGAGATTATTTTGCTGAAGGACTTCTCAAAGTTGTATGTACACTTCATACCTTTATACTTATGGCCCTGTTTACTCCATTAGAAAGTGTTGTTTGCATCCAACTTGATCGCCTGCCTCCTATGCTGCTGCTAAGTTGCTTCAGTCGTGTCCAACTCTGTGCGACCCCATAGACGGCAGCCCACCAGGCTCCCCCGCCCCTGGGATTCTCCAGGCAAGAACACTGGAGTGGGTTGCCACTGCCTTCTCCAATGCAGGAAAGTGAAAAGTGAAAGTGAAGTTGCTCAGTCGTGTGCGACCCTTAGCGACCCCATGGACTGCAGCCCACCAGGCTCCTCCGTCCGTGGGATTTTCCAGGCAAGAGTACTGGAGTGGGGTGCCATTGCCTTCTCTGTGCCTCCTATAATCCACTATAAATATCATGGCCAGATTATCAGTTTAAGGCACAGCTCTACTCTTGACATTTCCCTCCTCAAAGATTGTCAGTTACCTGTGGCTCAGAGCCAAGTTTAAATTCTCTAGCTTGGTATTTGAGGTTTTGGAAAATCTGACTTGAACATTTTTAACTTGCTTTACACCTTTCATTAGATGGTGAAAAATGTATAGACTCTGAAGTCAGACACCTGGATGTGAATTACATTTTACCTTGGGCAAGTTTGCTTATAAATGAAAGATCCCCTTTCCCTTTCCATCAAGTGGAAGCAGTATTATTTTGAGGATTACAAGTTAATCCTTCTCATACCCTATGCAGAAATGCTTGCTAACTCCTATAAAACAGTGGTTCTCAAATTTTAGGAGGCACCATTATCAGTGGGGGTATTTGTTAGAAAAGGAGATGGCTGGGCTATACCTTGATCTAGACTTGGTAGGTCTATGTGTGGACTTGGCAGTTTCTAGAACTACACTGTCTAATATGTAGACACAGGCTACAAATTAAGCATCTGTAGTATGGTCAGTCTGAACTGAGATGTGCTATAAGTGTAAGATACCCAATTTTAACACTTAATATGAAAGAAATAATGCCAAAATATCTCTAACAATTTTTTTATTGGACATATATTGAAATAATAATATTTTGTCTCTATTAGCCTAGCTAAAATGTTTTTCATATTAATTTTACTTGTTTTTTATTGTGCCATTGAACAAGCACTGCTCTAGAATGCACACAAGTTAGCACAAGTTTCCCCAGTGATTCTTTGGTAGTTATTCTCAGATCACTTTGAGAAACGATATATGAAATGTTAAGCTTTCTGAAAGAAGAACCGATACCTTTTTATATCCCCATAGTATTCTGAACATTGTGGACAGTTAACTATATACAAATTGAATTTAGACTCACTTTACATTTTAAGCCATCAAAATCCTAAAAAATTATTTTTGAATTATGTTTCTTAAGTGGAACAACAACAACAACAAAAAAACAAACACCTGAAATTATGGCTTTGTTCCCAAATTAAAAAAAAAAAATCTTCTCAAAGAACTGGGATTTTGGTTATTTGACTTTGTAGAGAAATAGGCCATCTATCCCTCTAGACTCCAAAACTGTTCAATATGATCATACTCAAATTCTTCAATTAAAACTAATATTTAACTTTATACTGGGATATGTGCTAATTTTTATACCATAGTAAAGTTAGCCAGATGAGTGGGGGGAAACATTTCTGGGGAAAAGGAAGTCTTTTATTTAGGGACAAATGAGGTGAGAATGGCTGACCACTCTGGAAGTAAGAGCGAGAACTAAGAAAGACACAATTAGAAATATGGAAGCTAATGCTGGGATGAAGAACAGCTTTGACATTAAGAGAAATGGTCACAAAATTAGAAATATGTTTTAAAGATTGTTTAGTAATAATGAATGAAGATTTCCCCACTTACCTCATTGCCACGTTGCTGCCATCGATAACTATTGGTCTCAGATTTTCCCCATCATCTGTTATAATCTCTTGCATTGGAGATTCAGAACGCTGAGATTCCAGGGAAGACGTTTCCCGCATTATAATGTTAAGTGTACTAACTGTTTGTTCAGCCTCACTTTTATTTCCAAGTTTGACAAGCTCTCCCAGAATATCGTTGATTAAAGCATCAGTACCAAGTTTGTTTAGCACAAGTTGAACCTGTTCTTCAGAATAACCTAACTTCAGTGCAAACTCCAGTTTTGTTTGGTATTCTCGCACCACATCAGGGGGTTTTTTCATTTCCTTGGATGGCTGGGACTCTTCAGGTTTAAAGTCTTGAAATATTTCACTGCATTTGAGTATGTGAGGCTCTAAACATGGAGACCTACATAGCTGTCTGTGAGTCTTGGTTAATAAGCATGGCTCTACTGAAATGCTACTCAATTGTTCTGACTCATTATCAGAATTTGTGCTTTCTTCAGAGTCACCAGAGCTCGCATTCTCTTCAGACACCTCCTTTTCTTCCTTGCCAGAATTAACTTTATCCATTGTTGGTTTTTCTACCATTGACCAAGGTACAGATGTACTTAAATGTGGGTCAGCGCTCTCCACATAAAGGTGGCCTGGGTCATGCCCCAGATGATCCTTCAAGCCCATGAAGCTGTTATGTGTACTTGACTCCACTTTGCTGTTTTTTCTGTATTCTTGAATGCAAAGCACCCCGTATTCCTAGAGAAAAATGTAGAATATTTAGAATTTCATATTTACTGGTTCATTTCTGGTTCAAAAAAGTTGGGAGTTATCAAACTACTGAATATCAACTTTGTTTTGTCTACGTCCTCTCATTACTCGTAACACACTTCCAAGATAGTATCGTGTCTTTTTCAGACAATGAAGTTAGGAATTAGAAAGGCTAAGTATTCCCTCCAAGGCAGCAAAGTAAATAAGTGGAGGAACTGATTTTTTTTTACCCAGTTTTGTCTGGTTTCCAAACCCTTGCTTTCTCCACAGTATCATGCTGCTTCTCAATCTAGATAGAAGAGATTTTCCCAGAGTTAGAAAGGCCTGTTTCTACAGTGACACACAGAATATTATAATAAAAAAAAGCATATTTTAGATGTGCTATGACAGGTTATATGCATTTTCTCTAAAAGAATTCACAAAAATTTGCAAAAATTCTTTTAAAGAGAAAGCCATGTGAAAAGGAAAACATTAACTTACTATAATTTAAAAGCTGTTAATTTGGATTAATCTAAAGACTTTCAAAAATAATTTAGGTATGGTAATAAAAGACCACAGATTCTACAAGAGCCAACAAGGAATGAAATAATTACAAAGTGAATTATATTCCACTTAAGAAGTGAATATTTTTGCCCTAATAATCTTTATTTTGTGAATCCTGAACATAGTAACAGAATACAACTCTCAACACTGTGCTACCCTTATTAAGTGCCAAAGAGTGGTCTCTTTCATTCCAGAGGGAAAAGCTCTTATTCTAGCACAATTATAGAAAGTATAGGAATATATTTCATTAGCGGCAGATAATTAAGTACATTGAATAAGTGAATAAATGTTATTCTAATTTCTTGAATTTTATGGCAGAAAATACTTGTGTATCACATTAGATAATTACTTAACTGCATCTGCATTTGGCTAAAGTCATCTTTTCTTCTACTTTCCGCATGCAGGAATGCTTTTACGTTTAAAACACTTTTGTCATTTTACTAGTTTCTTTAGAGTCTATTGAGATTCATCATTATTTCTCTACCAGGAACAGGTTAGCAAAATAAAATTATTTTCTCTTGTGCTTCACTGGAGGGACAATATGCACATCAGTAGTTTACTTATTAAGGCAATTTCAGTGTTCTATCCATGATTAACATTAGTAAGCCAGTGGCAGCTGAATTTGAGACTGTCATAAAACACCTAAATAATCTAAAAAAGGAAATTGGAAAAACATCTTATTCTACAGTTCCTCAACATCTTATTTACAGTAGAAAGAAGATATTATATAAATGCTAAAAGAAAATGCTAAGTGATTTTCTAAGAAGCTGCACATTTGAATGCATTTGATTAAATTATTACAGAGTGAAATATTTCTACATAATGAAATAAATTATATTAACTACGGTAAATACTAGAGAAGAGACCATGGAATCTTTAGCTTGATAACAGTACACTTAAAATCCCTCCAGTGTAGAACTCCTACACATTTCCACAGGAGTTTCTTCAGGTTTTATCCCTTGAGAAGACAGATAACTTTAATATCATTGTTCTAATATGGCATTCATTAGTTTTTAAAGAAACATCACCCTCTCTTTGCTTCTGATTGCACAAATGATAAAAAAAGAAATTTTCCTCGGGAGACCTCTATATACATCTGCTCTATTATGAAGCTGTATCCATTTCAATTTCTTTCTATTAATATGGATGTGCATGAGCCCAATTACTAGAATTAAAGGAAGGGATTTTGATAGCAAATTTTTATACTCAGTGATTTATTAACTACTGTAATATACTGACACCATAATGCAAGCAACAAATCACAACAGCATTCTAATAAAGGGATACAGTTAAAAAAAAAAATCTGTATTGTGGCCTTGGTAGAGCTTCCACCAAAAGTATCTTAAACAAGGAAAACCTATTGGAAGCTGGGCTGCCTGGCAACCAGAGCTGGTTGCTAAGCGGCACTCTTTCAACGTGCCATCATGAATGCTAGCACAGTGAAAGAATAATTTGGTATGAACAAAAGCCTATAAAAGAGACCGGGACTTAAGTGCGTCTGGTTTACCCTCTGAGAACAATGCAGCTGCCAAACCAATCTGGAAGCTCCGACATCATTGTTCTGTAAACCTCACAATCTGCTCTGACTGCAGGAAGTGTATTTAATGGGCAACATTTTTGATCTCCCCTAAAAAGTTTGGATTTTGCATAAGTGCTGTTGTGAGATAATTCGTCAAGATAATGATTCACCGACCAAATCCCTGAATTGAACTAGGAAATATTATTTTAATATTGAGCTGTAATGTTTTTCTTTTGGACTGTTTTAAACAAAATGAACACTTTATGAAAAATACAGCCAGTGGGGAACATTAGAATGAAATATTATGTTTAAAGAATTTTCACATTTGTTGAAGTAAAACCAGATATTATAAAGTTTTTAAACTGAAAATTAACCAGCCTAAAAACGTATTTAAATATTTTCTGTTATCACTTTCAGTCTCATACTAAAAGTGTTGGTAACACTATGTAAATCTGCTCTGTGTAATTTTATTATAGGACTATAATGATTAGATAGGGATAAAATGGTATTATCAGTTGTTTCCTTTTTATAATATTAAGCTAGATAAAACTCATTTGTACTGAGTGAATACCACACCTTTAGCTTGTGATAATTCATATAAGTACTATGAAACTAAAATGTTTCCAAGTAAGCTAACACGATTTTTAATATTAGGTATAAGTGTAAGCTTGATTTACACTACCTCAAAAAATTTATACCTAATTTTGTTAGGCAAAACAACTTTTCTTTTAAAATATTCTGGTTGAACTTTTTTTTCACACTGACAGGCCTCTCTTCATCTTCCAGATTTCACTGGTTACCTCAAAGAATGTTATCCAATGTCATCTTGTATCAAGCAAGCAATTAAATAATTTTTAGTTCCTATAAATCAACAGACTAAATATGAAACAGTACATATAACAACAAATAAGTTTAATTACCAGATCTGTAAGATGCATATATTTTCTCCATTACATAATATAAATTTGAAATAACTTATTTTTACTGACCCAAATGGTAAAGATTTGGTTTTTAAAACTTTAATCTCTAAAATGCTTTCTTATTTACTTGTAATTAGTAAAAGATTGCCCTGAACGAATATGGCACTAAGAAAAATTGGCAATATTTTGAAATCCAGTCAAAAAAAAATTAAATGCTATTCTTAAAATTTAAAAGCCAACAAAAATAGTTTCATAGACTGCAGTATTACTTAATGTAATGTGCAAAACTTTACAAGGAATTTTTATTATAAGACATCTTAGAACAAAGAATGGTATATGATCTTAATTTGTGTTCAGTGCCTTAAAAATGACCAATATAATTTTGAAAATATTTAGCAAAGATTCCAAAAACATCACAAAATTTACTATTACATGCAAGGAAGAAAATATTTTTCTCCTCAGTTTTTAAACCATGAACTTTTAAGTTTTGCCATTTGAAATGCAAACACATATAAATCATCTTTAATCATCTATTAACAAGGGTAATTTTCCTCATTTCATGAAGGAGCAGCCTAGATAGTCTCATACACAAAGTAGGTCAGTGTTTATATTCCCACAGTTATCAAAAAACTCCAAGAATACAGCTTAACATTTAGGCTCTCTATCAGAGACCCGTTATGACTGGTCCTTATATATACTATATTCATGAACACAAAAGGTACTAGGGAAACATCTAATAGTCTAAGAACAGATTTCTGCACTCACAGAGCTTTAGATTTCCTTCAAATATTGTATTGGAAATGAACAATTTTTCTTGCTGAAGGCCTAGTAAGTTAAAAAATAATATTATATGTTGAAAAAGAACTAAAATGTCATGCTAATTTTGTTGATGATAAAGTATAAACAATTATTTAATTGCCAAAAAGAAGTTTTATACTAGCTGAAAGCAGATTTATGATACAATGGCTATTTACTAAAAATCTGCTGCATACACAAAGATTCCCCCATTTAGTGAGCTTTTCTTAAAGTTCTCATTAGATAACTTACATAATCCTTTATCTCAAATCCAGTAAAAAAATATTTTTATATTCTAAAGAGCATCATATTAATCAGGAATATTAGACCATAAACTTGTTAAATCAAGTTGTTTGTTTGTAACATCGAGTTACAATGCCATAAAGTGGGTTCTGATTGTTATCCAAATGGTAATAGTAGGAGAACAATGAAAATAAAATAATGAATATGTAATAAATACCTACTGCTGTAGTCTCTGTGTATTTAATTACCATTGTATTTCAGTGAGTGCTGTTGTCTGCATCTCTCTAGCTAACAAAAGAAGGATGTCCCTTTGAACAGATTGGTTAATGCTCTGGGGCAACAGATGTCTACTGGAACTGCAGGAGACCAGCAACTGGTGGCCTGCCCATCTTCTGAAAACTTTCAATAGACTTACGCATATGCTCACACAATAGGGCATGTGGTAGAAATGAAAACCTCTTTTTTAACCCTTTATGCTCTTTCTTTTCCTCCCAACTGATAGATGAAAGTCTTTGTCTCCTCCCTTCCCCATTACAGATCTCTTGAAAGCAACAGTTCTCTAAGAGACATCTTCAATCTCATATCTAAAACTAATGCAAGCAAAAAAAAAAAAAAGTGGGAAGAAACTCATGAAACTATACATGAGTACTGAAACTGCTGACAAAGCAAATGAATGCTTAATCATCATAATTACAACAAGATGAAACATCAAACAGCAATCCATCTCCCCAAGCTAGATTTTTAAGACAGTTGAAAAATCTATCAAATCTTACTATCATTTTGCAGCATCTAGGTCTGACAGTGACACCTTAAGGAAACTAGGAATGCGACAAGAAGATAAAATCTAAATTCACTGTTTATCAAAATATCATAATATTTTAACTTATCTTTAAGTACAAATGGTTACTTACATGCCTACTGTCTTGCAAATGTTTATGAAACTGTAAGTAATCATTTATATAACTGCAGAATATAAAAATGTAAAGTCTGCTTCACAGACATGTTTTACAGAAAGAATTACATTTTCTGGTATTTTGGCACTATGTAACAATTGGTAGCCTTTCAAATGTGTGCATTCTATCCTTAACAGAGTTCAAAGTAATATTCTGAATATTTAGCAAAGTTTAACTTCCAAGGCATTAAGTAGCACATATACTCACGTTCACAGGAAAATACAAAGACATTGGTTTCTGTAGCAGCTTCAGGAGTAACTCCTTAACACAATTTTAGCTGCAGACTTCAAGGCAGGCAAGAAGAACAATGAATGAGTGAACAGATGGAATGGCAATGTCTTTGCTTAACCTATTACCGAGTGGAATAACAGCCAATCACAGGCCAGAAAGCTCACAATTAGTCCGCCAGGCAGATGCAAGCCAACCTCAGCACCCTGCGTCAGGTTCGCAGGTTTCTAAGATAAGCAAGTTGATGTCATTCTTGGGGCTGCCCCGGGCAGCCTGTGTATTAACGAGGGGGTGTGCAGCAACAATAGGCCATACAAAGCTGGCTAGTAGGCAGCTGCTCTTTGAGAGCAGAGTCATTAGGGAGCAGGCTGCCAACAAGAAACACCTGGCTTGGGCAGACTTCAGCTTTTCCTCCTTGTTTTTAAACAAAACAAAGAAACCAATTATATTTTAAAGTAGTAAAAGTTGCATGTTTCCTAAAAGTTTAGGCTATCCTCTAGTCTTTGAGTTTTTTGTTTCTGAGGAAAAAAAGAAAATGAGGTGTGTCAAAGTAGTAATTAACTACTGCAGTAACCCCTTTTCTTTAATAAATGATTTACAGGGGAAATGAGACAGAGGTTAGAGTAGAACTACTTCCCTGGAAATACTAGGAAATATAAAATATTTGTTAAGTACTGGTTGATTTGTTGCAAGACAATAAGATGAAAGTAAGATTGCAAAAGAAAAAGGTTTAAGAGCTTATAAACAGAAATGATTTTTAAAAGTTCATTAGAAGTACAATGTAGTAAAATAAAGCAAGTCTGGTCCAACTTTATGCCAAGTGAGTCATCCAAACTGAATATTTAGACAAAACTATTTAATTTCAATCTAAAACCACCAAAATGACCCACTTTGTGTCAAATAGTGTAAAATTATTTTATTATCGAAACTAATCATGTAATGAAAGAAAGATCTTTCATTATGCTTTAATATACAACATGATGTTATGTGTTGTATTTGTATTCCATAAAATTTGTAAGATGTATAAATTTCAGTTCAGGAACAAGTAACAAAGTTATTTACAAAGAAGAAACATTGAAATATTTTACAAGGGCACCAAGTATACAGAAATCATCCCTGTCAGTGAGGAAGCTTGTTATCCTGATTTGTTTCAAAGATTGCCAGACTAGAGTATTTATAATGTTCTGGACTATCTGCTTTTGAGAGCTGCATAAATTATATCTTGAGTGGTCTCTGATTATGAAAATTCAATCAAAATTTAAACACCATCAGGTGTTGTGAGAATATTTCCTTACTAAACAATATCTAGAGCTGTTCTACTACTTGCTTATGTGATGTAGAACACACACACACACACACGTACACACACACACATACACACACACACATCCTCTTTTATTCCAGTGCAAATTAGAAGACTGAAGGCAAAAAGCTCCTCTTAAAATACAATTTTCTGATATAAGCTCATTGAAGCCAAGGTTAGGCTTTCCCGTTACATAATCAAGCACTGTACAGGTATAAAATTTGGCTAAGGCACCCCAAACAATCTCAATCAATCTAAATCAATCTCTCTTCTCACATACAAATATATAGACACTACTCACAGGACCATTTGAGAAAACTTAGAAAAAAGTTAATATTGGTTGGGACTCTTGGGCGTGTCTTTATTGTACTCAGTCAAATTTAAGTCAGATAGATGCTTTCTGTTTACAAAATAAGAGGAAAATATACTCTATACGGTTAAAATTTTTCAGCTACCTCACTGAAAACATTCCGTATGCCTACTAAAAGCCTAAAAATTAGTGGTATTTCCAGAAAGAAAACTAAAATATGAAGTATGGTGTTTGTAGGTCATTGTTTGTCTACAGATATTTTTCCTCAAAAAGAACTTAATATTCCATGGACGTATGTCATTCTAAAACTGTTAGAAAATTTTAAAATTTGTGGAAATACTTTTAAACTAAATGTAATGATTAGATTCTAAGTATCAAACTAATTTCTAAAGGAAGAATTATTCTTTTTCTACCAAGGATTACAGCAATGTTTTTGCAACAGTTACACCCATGGCCTAATTTCATACAGCCACTAGAGATCAATATAAAGCATTTCTAATATTAGAGTTTATTGAAAATTATAAAGTGAATTTCATAGAGTTCAAATTTTATGCATATGAACACTACAGGAATCAAAAAAGTTAGAATTTTATCTTTTTTTTTTTTGGTGGTGTGCTGGTACTTAAAAAAAAAAATCTCATGAGTAAAAGGTAAGAAAGATAAATCAAGGCCACTAGTATAGTTAATAAATAGACTTTTGGTAAAACTGAATTTGATTAAATAAGATCAAGATAATATAATATATATTCATGCAAAGTTAACTAAAACCAAATAAAACATAAGCTATGTACTGACTAGAGATAGTGAGGTCAATATTTATGAATTTACATTGAACCCTTTTCCCTTTTGTATATAAAAAAGATACTCTTTAGTATGAACAGACAGTCCCTCTTTCCCTTGGACTTTCTTTCTTCTCTTTTTCCCCATTGCTACTATAGTTACTACTTTATAGCTTTAATTCAGGAGGAGGAGGAATCCTCTCACTAATTCCTGCCACTGTGAACACAAAGAATGAGAGAAAACTACCCACAGGCTCAGTGGGAAGCCTGATCCCTAGGACTGGATTAAGCTTTTTTGCAAACAGCAAATAAAGGCAGTGATCTGAAAAAGCTAATCAGATCCTGCTGTGGTATTTAGACTATGCTGGTTGCTAGTATTGGATAACTTGATAAGCACATTAAAACACCTGTAGGTGAACAGAGGCCCTCCCCGGCCTTTTTGAGTCCAATGGTCCTGCTCCACTCCCAGTTGCAGAGAAAATGCAAACAGCTGTATCAGGCTGTAATACTAAAATCTGTCAGTGTCAAAGGCTTTCCTAACATTTGAGAATTCAACTGTTGGCTGAGGTATGAGTGGGAAACACGTGGGCTGTCATGCTGGTGTTGGCATCAATTTTCTTTGTCAGGGGTGATCCAACCTGGCTTCCTGGAACCTTTCTCCTACTATGCATTTTTTTCTCCTTCAATCTACAATCTCTTTTGATCCTCACAACACCACCACTGAAATAAGATTATTAATTCAAATCTTCCCAACTGTCTCTAGAAGTTTGAAAGATTAAATTTAAACAAAAAACTCTTATTAATTTGATTAAACAACAACAACCAACTAACCAAAAACCTAACTTATGCACCCAGTGTAAAAGAATGGAGCAAAATCAATCAGGGACTACTCTCTAACCTATGACAGTTATTATATATGTAGTAAGTCAGATGGGCATGAGAGACCCTTACTATATTTCATTTCCTTAGACTTAGATTACTTTTGTTTCTTAATTTATCTCCTTCCTTCAATACTCCCTAAGTACATCCCTGCCAAAGAAATTTTCACTGACACCACTCTTAGGTTTAAAAAAAAAAAATCTCAGCAGTAGACCCCATCTCTTGTCCTCTGGGTTGTTCTCAAGACTCCCCTTACAGTGGGGGCTCCCCTAAGCTCTGTCATCTTATTTCCCACTTCAATTAAGGTGAAGTCACAGATGCTGAAACAACGGTCCCTTCACTCATGTTCTCTTGCACAGCCTCACCTACCCACATCATATTTGTTCTAATTCCAGCTCAAGGCTTACTCTTCCATAAAATCTTCTTGGACCAGTCCGGTTTTTACTGAATTTCTATAACATGAATAGTCTGTACTGCACAATATAGCATTTACTTATGAACCAGGCTGTAAGCTCCTTGAGGGCAGATCCATTTAATCTTCCTAATCCATTCAGAAAAAAAACCTATATGGTACCTAGCAGTGTGTTGCTATCTAGAAGACATCTGAAAAACAGGACCAGTAAAGAAATGGGCTCCTGCAAATTTGAATGCAGGCATTCACATGAACAAAATGCTCCCTGCTAGCTTTTATTTCTCCTGGTGAACAGGGTGAGCTTATCAAAGAGCCCGCAGTGATCTGCAGTGTTTCCACAGCCCTGGCTCTGCCATGGGGGCTGCTTTCAATATTCAGGGCAGCTGTGCAACTGAGTAATAAGCTCAGGCCTGGCAGGCATGAGAGGTCTCTTCTTGGTCTCCCCTTCTCTGCCCCAACTTCCTGACTAGAGAGGCATCCTTTGGAGTTACCCTACGGCCTCCTACTCCTCTTGGGGAAGGGGTCTGTGTGAGCCGAGTGGCCCTGCCTCTGCACATTTCTCTTGGGGTCCACCCTGGTGCAGACAGCACAGAGTTGCTTTGCTCTCCAGCGCTGCCTGAGACTGAGTGATTAAATCTTTCTAATTTGGGGGTTCAGTGTTACTAAGCCCTTTGTGCTGTGCTCTTAAGTCATGCTCTGCATTAGCTTCATTAACAAGAGTTGCTGTTTTTATGTCCATCTGCCTGGCTCCTTTGTCTGTTTCTCAGTTGGTTCAGAACTAAGACGGGAAAAAACAATATTCAATAACGTTTTGTTATAAAGAGCTACTAAGGAAAAAAAAAAGGTGATTAAAAGACTTACATAAATTAACTCTGAACAGACCACTTTAAAAATACTATGAAGGGATAAAGTTAAAAAAATAAAAGAAACAATTCTATAACAAAGAAAGATAATGCTTCCCCAAGTCAAAATTCTTAGGGTTTCACTATAAGAATACTTCAGCACCGTATGACTAAGAGAAGACAAATCTTGATTCTCTTTATGGTTCAGAGACAAATAGTATATCCACAAAGTAGAATTTTTTCTCAGTGATCTAAAAACAAAGAAACTTTTCTAGTCACTTTAAGTGACAATATAACCCATATCCTAAGACTTCAAATATTTCCTAATGACTAGCTTTCCATTTAGTTTTTCTTTTCTTTTCTTTTTTTTTGGCTGTGTGGCTTGACTTGTGGGATTGAAGTTCACGGACCAGAGATCAAACCTGGGCCCATGCAGTGACAGCACCGTGTCCTAACCACTGGATGGCCAGGCAATTCTCTCCCCTAAGGCCCCGCAAGCTCCATTTCACATTTTTTAAAAATTCGAATAAACAAGCAAGTTTTTTAAAAAGGTGATCTTCAATTCCTATACAACTTGCAAATATTCAAGGAATGAGAGATTTTAGTAGAGCTCAGGGAATATAAATGAACCCAAAATGATGTACTAGGTTGCGAAGGCAGCTGTGTGGGGAGCAGGAGAGAGAAAATTCATGAGGGAAAAAGGATCTGTATGATTTAAAAGAAGTATGAAGCACATGATATCATCCATGTTAAAACACACAGTTGTATTAAGCACCCCTGAAACTGAGGAAAAGCTGACCCAAACTGTATAATTTTATATGAAATATATGCAAGACATATTCTCCGCATTATAAGACAACTGGATGGTATATGTGGCACCTTATCTCTGACAGGAATGATAATAACATTTACAACTTTCCTCTCAAAGCCTAGTCTCTCCTTCTGACCCCATAGCATGGTACCTCCCACTTCCCACCCACACATGCTCACTCATGCACCTTCATTTCAGCTCAGAGTATGTATACAAGCTGAGGTTGGCACAGGTCTTTTCTTTTTTAGGTGTTAAATAACTATTTAGCAAGCTAATTCAAAACTGCTTGACCAAAAGTTTAAAAGTGAAATTGACAGACTCAGACCATAAGGAATAACCGTATCAGACAGAATTATAAGAGGACTCTAGGGGTCTCTGTTTTTTGCTAATGATCTAGAAGATAATATAATAGGACATTGAACATAAAGGAACTCAGGAAAAAATAAAATGTAGCTTACAGCAAATAATATAAAAGGAGTTGCAAACCAACTATGACCCAATTAAAGTTCTTTGTTAATTGTTAAGTTTGATCTAAATATAAATTCTTACTAATAATCAAGACAGTTGTTTCTTATACACCAATTCCTGTAAGATGAGAAATGAAATGCTTGAGTTAGTACTTCCAATGGTACTACTGGTTTTAGATAATTGTCCTAGTGTGCAAGAAACTGAAAAACTCTTTGAGAGGCTAACAAAATTAATGGTTGTGTTAGAAAATGCTAAGACTAGCACAGAAGTTCACAACACAATTTTTTCTTTATAGAGGTCTATTCATATCAGAGGATGATATAGTAATTTGCAATTAAATTTAGAATTCTGACAAGATTCCTTCTAAATGAAAATCACCAAATACTATAAGTTAAATCTAGACTATGAATCATCCTAAACAGCTGCCAAAACAATTCAACCATAAACTCTAACAGACCAAAGATTCTTGTATTTCGTTTTCTGCTGTATTTCCAGCACTAGCAGAGTGCCTACAGGTGCTTAATAAATATGTGCTAAATTACAGCATTTCAATAACTGGGCCAAAAATCTCTTTACCAGATTTATTTGTTCTTTACTTCCCTTCACATAACCTGCACTCCAGCCAAACACGAGGATTTAAGGCAGTTCCTTCAATTTGGTTGCACATTGGAATCATCTGGGGAGATTTGAAATATACTGGCATATGAATTTCATCCTGAGAGATGTTTATTTTTTTTGGTCTGGGTGAAGCATGGCCATAGGCCAGGTGATTCTAATGTACAGCTAAGTTTAAAAACACTGACTTAAAGATTCTTTCTCCTAAAATACCTTTCTCCATAGCTTCACAGGATAAAATCTCACCTATTAGTATGGAAGGTTCCCAACTCTGCCTTGAAACCTTTCCCAGAATACCGTTAAACTCATTTTTGGATTATCTGAGTATTGCACAGGGCCTGGCATACGGTTGGGACTTGATAAATGTCTGGGGGCATGGTACATAGTAGAGACACAGTACATACTTATTGGAAGAATGATGCATAGTTGGTCCTCATTATTTGCAGATTCTGTACTTGCAAACTTGCCTATTCACTGACATCTATTTACCCCCAAATCGGGCTGTGCAGTGCTTTCAGTGCTTTACAGCCATTCCACAGCCATGTGCTTGTGCAGAGAGGCGAAAAATCTGAGTTGCCAGAAGCACACATTCCAGCTGAGGCTGAACAAATCCCTCATGTTGAAACAAGTGTCCTAAAAAGGACTGGTTAGCTCTATGATTTTCGCATTTTTGTGCTTTCTGTTGGTGAATTTGCTGTTTAAATGGGCCCCAAGTCTAGTGCTGAAGTGCTAAGTGCAAGAAAGACGTGAGGTGTCTTATGAAGAAATATGCGTGTTAGGTAAGCTTTGTTCAGGTACAAGTTACAGAGCTGTTATAGGTTCAGTGTTAATGAATCGACAGTGTATACTTAATAAAGTGTCTCTAAACAGTACCACAGTACCGTTTAGCTTCCCTGGTGGCTCAGACAGCAAAGTGTCTGCCTGCAATGCGGGAGACCCGGGTTCAATGCC
The DNA here is from genome assembly GCF_000754665.1 of Bison bison bison. Lineage (NCBI taxonomy): Eukaryota > Metazoa > Chordata > Mammalia > Artiodactyla > Bovidae > Bison > Bison bison. The sequence continues at coordinate 3,605,181 of NW_011495045.1, read as the reverse complement.
TGGGTCAGGAAGATCCCCTGGAAAAGGAAATGGCAATCCACTCCAGTATTCTTGCCTGGAAAATCTCATGGATGGAGGAGCCTGGCGGGCTACAGTCCATGGGCTGCAAAGAGTCGGACACGACTGAGCGACTTTGCTTTCACTTTTTCAAACAGTACCACATGTACAATAAGGTTATGGATAGAGTGGTCCATGAAAATGTTCCGACAGGAGGCTTGCAGGACCCTAATCTTGTATTTCCTCAGGAGCAGTGGTTCAGTATTTGTCGTAACTTCACAGAACATAGCTACAGTTGACCCTGGAACAACACTGGGTTTGAAATGCATGCATCCACGAGACTGTGTGATTCTGGGATGGCTGATCCGGGGGTGCGGAACCCTGGATCCTGAGGGCCGACTGACGTTATAGAAGAATTTCTGACTGCACAGAGGGTGGGTGGTGTCCCTACTGCCTGTGATATTCAAGGGCAAACTGTTCAAGGAAAAACAAGATTGACTGTAATTTCACTCTCTCCTCAGAATTCTTAGTGATCGAACCTGTAATTTTTAATGCCAGTTTCATTTGGCAAATGGGCACCTCTTAGGTGCCAGGTCCTGGGGATACAGCAGGAACAAAGCCAGTCCTTTCTCTCAGCAAGTTCACAGAGGGAGAGGATGCAAACAATAAACACATGTCAGGTGACAATAGATACTACAGAGAAACTTTTAATCAGGGAGGCCTTCTCTGATAAGGTGGTGTCTGTGCAGATACCAAAATGAAGTGGAAGGAAGGTGTAAAAGGAGGACGCAGGGCTAAGTACAAAGCTCTGAGATGAGCGCAGGACAGCAAGGTGGCCTGTATGACTGGTGGCAGGCGAGCAAGGGGAGGAGTCAGAAAGTGAAGTCAGAAAGGCGAGGTCCAGGGAAGCCACATCATGAAGACCTTTGCAGGGCAACGCTTCTCAAAACTTTACACACCATTTGAATCATAGGAGAATCTTTTGCATGTATGTGCTTCCAGATACTTAAGAACTGTTTTGACAAGTTTCAACCAAAAAGCTAATGGGAGTTTGATGGAGAGTGTGTTGCAGTAATACTTGCTTAAAAAGCATGAAAGATTATATTGTTTAATCAGGAATAATTTATTGAAATTTCCTCTGTCAATATAGTTCCCTAGATTTCTTTGTAGTGGGCTTATAAGTTTCTTTTTAAACTTGTCTTAAAATAGTTTGCTTTTGTTCTTGCTATGAATGGTGGTTTTTTCCTTCCCTCATATTTTCTAACTAGTTATTGTTGGTGTCTAAAAAAATACTTATTTTATTCACATATATGAAACTTTAGTGACTGAGGTATCTCAGGGAACTCAGTGTTTCTATTAGTGCTTCACTGAGGCTCTTGGGTTTTCCAGGCATATATAAGAATGTAAAATCATCAGATTGCCTCTTTCTTACCAATTTTTATATCTGTTGCCCCATACTTTTGTCTAATTACATTGCAGCGTTAACAGTGATTATTTTGTGATGCTCCTGATATTAATGGGAATGTCTTTGGTGTTTTACTCTCAAGCATTATACTTAGCATACAGCACATCACACTGATGGCTCGTTAGGTTGTACATACTCATACACACAAAACATACTTTTCTATCATGTTGGGCAAATTTACCTCTTCATGCTTCAGCTGTAAATAAATAGTTGTTTTGAGATTTATGAGTTAACATATACAAAACACTTAACACTGGAACAGTGCCAGGCACAAAGTAAGCACTCAATAAGTGCTCAGTTCAGTTCAGTTCAGTTGCTCAGTCGTGTCCGACTCTTTGCGACCCCATGAATCGCAGCACGCCAGGCCTCCCTGTCCATCACCAACTCCCGGAGTTCACTCAAACTCATGTCCATTGAGTCGCTGATGCCATCCAGCCATCTCATCCTCTGTACCCATAGGTAATTATATGTATATAGAGCTATACATTTACATACCACACAATATGCAGCCTTTAGAAAGTTCCTTATAGAAGTATGCTTTCCTTCTACAGGAAAGATTTAGGGGAAAAAATTTAAAATATGGATTGAATTAATATGATACATTAAGATGATCATGGGGAAACAGTGGAAACAGTGTCAGACTTTACTTTTTTGGGCTCCAAAATCACTGCAGATGGTGACTGCAGCCATGAAATTAAAAGACCTTGGAATTCCTTGGAAGGAAAGTTATGACTAACCTAGATAGCATATTCAAAAGCAGAGACATTACTTTGCCAACAAAGGTCCGTCTAGTCAAGGCTATGGTTTTTCCAGTAGTCATGTATGGATGTGAGAGTTGGACTGTGAAGAAAGCTGAGCGCCAAAGAATTGATGCTTTTGAACTGTGGTGTTGGAGAAGACTCTTGAGAGTCCCTTGGACTGCAAGGGGATCCAACCAGTCCATTCTGAAGGAGATCAGTCCTGGGTGTTCTTTGGAAGGAATGATGCTAAAGCTGAAACTCCAGTACTTTGGCCACCTCATGCAAAGAGTTGACTCATTGGAAAAGACTCTGATGCTAGGAGGGATTCGGGGCAGGAGGAAAAGGGGGGTAACAGAGGATGAGATGGCTGGATGGCATCACCGATTTGATGGATGTGAGTTTGAGTGAACTCTGGGAATTGGTGATAGACAGGGAGGCCTGGTGTGCTGCAATTCATTGAGTCGCAAAGAGTCGGACATGAATGAGCGACTGAACTGAACTGAAGATGATCATAATCATCTTTGAGTTACTAATACTGTGAACTAAATAACAGACTTACCAATATCAAAACATTTTGGAGGATTATAGTATATATGCTGATACTGTCCTATGAATTTTTACATCAATAATCATAAGACTAACTTGTTAGTTTTGTTTTTTTTTAAATTTACTTGCTTTGCCACATTTGGGTACCACGATCTTGCTAATGTTAGAAAAGGGATATGGTATTCTACCCAAACTTCTCAGTGACAAAGTAATTGCCCCATGTACCAAAGGGAACTAGATTAGACTGGGCCATGTGTTCCTATATATGCACCACTATTTCTAATATCTAATTTACTGGTATTCTGAAACCTGTACCGGACCCCTTACTAGAAGTTCTAGGACAGAGCATATTCCAGCATGGTGTTCACAGAAAACAGGATGAGCAAGAGAGAGATCTCATAATGTAATGGCCATAAGAACTGACACCGTAACACACACTCTCTCAGAAAGTATCCAAATATCCTGGACAAATGACACAATTGCTTCGTGTCTCAGTTTCCTCAACCATAAAATGGGGATAAAAACACCACCAAGAGCACAGAGTTGTAATAAATATATAATAATAGTGCATGCGTGCAAAGTCACTTGTCATGTCCAACTGTGTGCATGGCTCTACCAGGCTCTTCTGTCCATGGGATTCTCCTGGCAAGAATGACAACAACTGGAATGGGTTGCCATGCCCTTCTCCAGGGGATCTTCCTGATCCAGGGATCGGAAAAAAGTGCTTGGCACATAGTAAATATTAATTCTTATCTTAAAAGTTTATCCTGAAAGTGAAACTTCAATACAAATGATAGAAACCCTGATTTTCATTATTTTATGTCTTCATTAATATAATTCTAAAGTTCTGCCTTTGTTCATGATCTCACAATATGAATTTTGTTAAATTAATAAAATAATTTAGAACAATGTTTCTCAGAGGGAAAGGGGAAGAACACTTAGTTTGGAAAAGCCCAAAATTTTTTGGAAAAAAGTTTTTTTTTAGAAGAAAAGCAATTCAAGATTTAAGTGTCATGGAATACTTTGGCTAATAAGGATAATTAGAAGGCAATGGCACCCCACTCCAGACTCTTGCTTGGAAAATCCCATGGATGGAGGAGCCTGGAAGGCTGCAGTCCATGCGGTTGCTGAGGGTCGGACACGACTGAGCGATTTCCCTTTCACTTTTCCCTTTCATGCATTGGAGGAGGAAATAGCAACCCACTCCAGTGCTCTTGCCTGGAGAATCCCAGGGACAGGGGAGCCTGGTGGGCTGCCGTCAGAGTCGGACACGACTGAAGTGACTTAGCAGCAGAAGACAATGGTATCAATAAATATGAATACATATGGTGACACATCATAACTAGACTTACCTTGGTGATTATTTTGAGAAGTATAGAAATACCAAATCACAATGATGTGTAACAGGAACTAACATTGTGTTGTAGATCAATTATACTTCAAAGCAAACAAAAAAATAGAAAAAGACAGATCAGATTCGTGGTTACTAGGGGCAGGGATAGGGGAAGGCAGTCAAAAGGTACAAACTTCCAGTTATAAGATTAAAAAGTACCAGGGATGCAATCTTCCTTGGTGGCTCAGACGTTAAAGCATCTGCCTACAATGTGGGAGACCCTGGTTCAATCTCTGGGTCGGAAAGATCTCCTGGAGAAGGAAATGGCAACCCACTCTAGTACCCTTGCCTGGAAAATCCGATGGATGGAGAAGCCTTGGAGGCTATAGTCCATGGGTGGCAAAGAGTCGGACACGACTGAGCAACTTCACTCAGGGAGGCAATGTACATGATAAATATAAATAACACTGCTGTACATTATATATGAAAGTTTAGAGTAAATCCTAAGAGTTCTCATCACAAGGAAGAATACTTTTTCTATTTCTTTAATTTTGTATCTATATGAGATGATAGATGTTTACTTACTACAATCATCATCTCATAATGTATGTCAGTCAAATCTCTGCTGTAAACCTTAAATGTATATAGTGCTACAGCAATTATATCTTGATAAAACTGGAAGAAAAAAATATTCCAAAAAAAGAAGGTAATGGTAAAAAGCTTACTAAGGAATATGAGTATAAACACGGCTGGGGGACCTCCCTGGTGGCCCAGTGGTAAAGAATCCACCTGCCAATGCAGGGAACATGGGTTCAATCCCTGGTCTGGGAAGATTCCACATGCCTTGGGGCAACTAAACCCAAGTGCCAGAACTACTGAAGCCCACACACCTAGAGCCCGTGCTCTGCAACAAGAGAAGCCACTGCAATGAGAGGCTCACTCACTGCAACTAGACAGCAGCCCCCATTCGCCACAACCAGAGAAAGCCCGTGTGCAGCAACAAAGACCCAGCGCAGCCAAAAATCAATAACAACATTTAAAAAATGGCTGGGATGAGGGAAAACAAGGCAGAAATACAGAGGTCTGTTTCCTGTTTGTTTTTAAAAAAGGAATGGCAATCAGTAATTTACAAGAAATACATTGATTTTGATGGTGGGTAGAAGTGAAGGGACATGGAAGAAAATGGAAGTAAAATTAGAAGAAAGTATAATAAGCACCTGAAAGGAAACAAAGGTTTTCTTACAGAAAATGAGAAAACATTTCTTTCAGCTTAGCAATATAGATGGTGGATTGTGGAAACTTATTTTAAAATAAATGGCTGTAGACAATGATCAGCCATTGCCTCCACCTCTCTCATAATTTCATTAACATTTAATAAAGTAATAAATTAGTATACTCTTCAGAATTAGCTTTCTCTTAAGATCTGTAAGTTACTATAAAAAATTAAAGCCATAATAATTTTCTCCCTTAAATAACTGTTATTTAACAAATCTTTTATGAAAAAAATCCTATGACTTAGGACTCTATTTTGATAGTATTATCATTAGATATGAAGTAACTTAGTTCTTATGGCATTTTTGCAGATGTTAGCTAGGTGACCAAATTCCATTTTTAAATGTGCACAACTAACACTTTTTATAATACTCTGGTGAAAGGCAGAACAATAGCAGCCTGGTCCATGCTCACCTAATCAAACTAAATCAACCAGGTTAAGTCAGTATTCAATGAATTCATGTATTCACTCAAGAAATGTTTGTTTATTTGAATGCCTACTATGAGAGATACTGAGTGAAGATGAGAGAGGATACATGAATACAGCTGCTACACTAAGGAATATAAATATACTAAAGAAACCAAGCAGATGAATACCTATACAATATAGGGCATGTCAAAATTAATGCTAGTAATAGTGATATATCATGGAGTTGTTGTTGTTTAGTTGCTAAGTCATGTCCGACTCTTTTGCGACCCATACACTGAAGCTCACCAGGCTCCTCTGTCCACGGGATTTTCCAGGCAAGAACAGTGGAGTGGGTTGCCATTTCCTTCTCCAGGGTATCTTCCCGACCCAGGGATTGAATCTGTGTCTCCTGCACTGGCAGGAGGATTCTTTACCACTGAAGCACCAAGGAAGCCTGAAATCATGGAATGCAAGAGACAAAGACATTTGCTCAGATTTGAGAAAGTTGTGAGAGGTGGATGTATAAGCTAAGAAGAGAATGACAATGATGACACACATTCCTGTATATACTATTGTGTATGTGTCTGTGGTAGGGCAAGATGTGGACTGGAGTAAGGAATGGAAAGAATGACTTTTCCCTAGAGAAAACAGGATCAAAGGCCCAGAGACATGAAAGGTGAGAAAATATACAGAATAAATGTGAGCTTAATTCTGCTGTAGAAGAGGCTAGAAAGTCAAGATGTAGATAGTCCATGCAAAGTCTTGAATGCCATACTAATGTCTCAACTTTGTTACCTGGAAATTACTGAAGGTTTTTGAAAAAGGGAATGGTGTAGTTCTACCCACATTTTAGAAAGGTAATTAAATCAACTATACACTAATATAAAATAAAACTTGAAATAAAAACAGAAAGAATGGGGAACCACTGAAAGTTTCTGAGCATGTGAATGACGTGTTTCTAACTACATTTTAGGATGGTAATTCCGGCTGTAATTAGTTTTGAGGGACAAGAAACTCAAAGCAGATAAGTTAGGAAGGTACTATGAGATATTTTCTAAGATGAGCCAATGGGTCCAGTAAGGATTTGATATTAAAGACAAAACGGGAGAGAGTAACAAAAAATAATTGATGGCATCAAATGATACAAATACACTGCAGAATGACTGAGGACATCGGGTAAAGGTGATGAGTGGCACTGAGGGAGCTGTTTTGGAGATATGAAGACAGATGGGGTTAAGAGGCAGCTGCTCCTAACCAAGTTTTTATATCATAGATCCTTTCTCAGTCTAATGAAGACTATACACCACTTTTCAAAGTAATGTTTTTAAATGGGTAAAATACAGACTGCATTACAAAAAATCAATTATATTAAAATAGTCATCAAAATATGTAAAAATGTGATACAGTAAAATATATGCCTTTTATTAATATATTAAAATAATAAGACGTAGCAGATCTAATAACTCTTAATGATTCAAAAGTAGTTAAAAGTGATAGTTAAGAATATTTATTTCAACTGTAACACAATAGGGAAACATTTGCTCTTACTAAAATTGGACTTGTTGCTTACATTAACAATTGAAACAGTAAATTTCAATTAGAGGATATAAATATAAATACTAATTTTTTCCCCATTCAAATCAGAGAATGCCCAATTTCTATCAATGGACGCTTCAGGGAACCACAGAACACAGGCTAAAAACTCCCAGTTAAGGAGTAAGTGTGATCTGAAGAAGAGATGACAGCATCTTATTCTTTTAAAAAGTTTGGCAGGAAAAAGAGTAAGATATAGAAAGATATTTTGGTGGGGAGAGAGATATAAGTTTTTTTTGTTTGTTTAAGAACTTTAAACCAGGAGAATGGATTCAATGGGGCAGGAGAGAAAAAAGGCATGCCCACTTATGTATGAATTAAAGACTAGTAATAAATAAAAGGACAATAACTTAAGAGGAAAAAAAAGAAGGAATAGCAGTGAATTGGGAAAACAGGTAGTATTAGTGGTAAAGAATCTGCTTACCAATATGGGAGATGCAATTGACGCAGGTTCAATCCCTGGGTTGGGAAGATCCCCTGGAGGAGGAAATGACAACTCACTCCAGTGTTCTTGCATGAAAATCCCACGGACAGAGGAGCCTGACAGGCTATGGGAGTGCAAAGAGTTGGACATGACTGAGCAACTGAGCACATATACACATACGAGAAAACAGAGGTGGTTCAATGAAGCAAACCTTGGCTCTCCTTTACCCTGTAATTCTTGGTCAAAATTAACCAGACTACCACTCTCAACCCTGCAGTCCTTTCCCAGCCTCCACAAGCCCCAGAGGGCCAGGACCGACTGGGAAAGAAGAGTGCAAGGTGAGGACGGGCACCGCCAGGGCACTGCCAGTGTTCAGGGCAGGAGGTGCGCTCTAGTTGCTCTTCTGCCTCCTCTTTTTAATGCATCTTCAATCTTCTTTCTCAGCCTTCAAGATACCTAGAGACTTAATGCTGCCATTTGGCAGTCTAAATACTCCTGTCCTAGCTCCTCCAGCCAGTCTCCCTACAAAAAATCAAAACTTGAAAAGAAAGATCAGTGAGGGTAATGTGACGCTTACATGATCAGAGAAATTATTAAGCATCTAAGTGTGAAAGATTCTTGAGGAAGGGGTACAATGGATACTCTACGGACAGCTTGTTAAACAAAGCGACTATTTGAAAAGACTGATGAAAGATTGTTAAATATAAAAACTTAGCACAGTCTCTGGACCTTCTTCCTCGTCGGTTCACCTTTCCTCCTCTGTGCCTGAGTGTGTTGTGTGCGTTATGTGTGCAAGCACACACACATGCTTGGGGAGAAGGGGATGCAGGGAGCATAGAACGCTTTCACCACAGTTCTCACTCTTGGAAGAGATTCTTAAGCCATTGGGTTTGGTAAGCAAAAGACTACTTTATTAGGAAGCAAAGATTTAGCAATTAAACTATCAGTCTCTAGATTCAGTACTTTTTCTTTTTTTTTTGGCCATGCTACACACCATGCAAGATCTTAGTTCCCAGACCAGGAATCAAACCCATACCCGCTATAGTGGAAGTACAGATTCTTAACCACTGGACTGCCAGGGAAGTCCCTAGACCTAGTATTTCTAAAATAAATAACTGATTATTTTATCTTCTAATTCTGACTATTTTTTAAGAGCTAACACAAAAAATTGCAGAAGAGGCTAAGTACACACTTACAGGAAATTATTTCAGGATTTTGATAAAATATAAATCCATGTTGAACTGAATTAGCTTATACTAGGTGCTTATCATCAAATAAGTACTCAGCCTATTAAAATGCACATAAAACTTAAGTACTCATTTGCTATCAATGTGGGGAATAAACATTTATGATCTACATGTTATTTTGAGGAATGCTTAGGCCCAAGACTCAGCACCTGGCAGAGCTCTTGCCAAATTCACATTCTGCTTTCTGGCTGTCACTTAGGAATTCCAAAGTGCTTTCTCTACCTGCCAGATCGTCACTCAGGTGCTATCCCAGCATGCGATGGTCTAGAAGCTAAGTTGCAGCTGCCAACCTGGCATGTGCTTCCCAGCCACCTAGGCCAGTAGTAAAATTTTCTACATCAACCAAATTCACAAAATTAATTTTGTGAAGTTTTTTTTCTTATAAGCCAATTCCTGATGGTTTTTTTTTCAGAATCACATTTATAGTAACTATATTCTGAACCTACTCTCTTAGTACAGAAAATCTTTTTAATTTGTGGATCAGGATTGACTTCAAACATTAGAAGCCTCTGATTCCCTGCAGACGTTCTTACTCAAAGGGAGAGATTAAAGACCTTAGGACCTCTAAAGAGGTCTCTTTAATGTAATCAAAAGGCCTGAAAGAACACTGAAAAATAAAGAAGTTAATGGGAAATAAAAGGGCAGCAATTTAAGGCATTTTGTTTTTCTTACTTATAGGGATAACTAGAATGGTCTCCACCGTCCATTTTAAAGAATGTGGAGTACTTTCTATAATTCTGCAGTTTCTCTTGGCCAATATATTCATCCCATCCAGAAACCGGTCAGGAAGGAACTAGTTTTTATTTCCAAAGCTTTACAATTTGGTGGGTAAGAGTGGGGAGTACCTGGAAGGTACGCCCTGAAATACTTTAAACTAGGAAAGAGCATAGAAAAACAGAGCTGCTGGTTCAACCTCCAACCTCAGGAAATCCTAGCACACACACAGAAGGGAGCACATGAGGATCAAGAGGTGCAGAGATTTGCAGGCAGATATGCCCCGTTTATAGAACACAAATATTTTTAAAATAAACTGGGAACTTAGCTTATTTTGAAAGTTACACCATCCTATCCTTACACAATGATGACACAAAGCCCTGACAATCCAAAGCATTAGATTTACTTAGTTTATCCATAGGCCTTAAATGATAAAAACCATAAAAACTCAGTAGCTATATGAAACAGAAGGGAGGGTGGCAGGGCACAACCTTTAAAAGAATGACATAGCCCGAGGACACAACATGAACTGATTAGAATCAAATGGATCAAGATGGCAGACAAGTCAACTTGACTAGACCTTAATCCTCAGTACACACTCATTGTAACACATCAGCAAGCTAAATAATATACCCAGAGGCGCCAGACAGTTCCAAGGCCAACCATCAAAAACCAAAACATGGGCAACGGCCCAATCCTGGAAATCTCAGCCCCTTCCCCAAAATGGTTGTCATAATCCTCCCACTCGTTATCCTATGAAATTACCCAGCCCATAAAGCAAACCACACCACACTTCAAAGTTGCGCTCGCCCTCTGTGAAGGTCCACACTCTGTGGAATGTGTTTCTCTCTGAATAAAGCCACTTCTCTTATCTGTTACTTTGTCTCTCACTGAATTCTTTCTGCAATGAGACATCAAGAAACTGAGCTTCATTAGGTCCTAAAACCAGGTCTGAGATCTCAGGTGGGAGAGTGTGGACTTTGGCTGGGTTTGAGTCCTAGCCACATGGGTTAGAGTCCCAGGCAGGATTTTGGCTGGCTTCAGGTCCCAAACTGGGTTTTGCTAGGTTCAAGTCCTGGCATATGGGTTCAAGTCCCAATCTGAGGTAAATGGTTTCATATACATTAAATCTCTCTTCCAGATAACCTGGTGGTTAAAGAAAAATAAAATTCTGGACATTAAAAATGGATGACAACAGGATTATAACCTGTGATGTGGTCAAACCGATACTCAATGGAAAAATTAATGGTGTAAATGTATTATAAAAAAAGAAAGCAATTAAACATTTAAATTACAAAGGTCAAAGTGATCAAACAAACCAAAAATAAAGGCAGACAAAGGAATAAAAGGCTTTTAAATGTGAATAATCATGGAAGAAATAAAAACTTTAAGATTTATACCCTCCATTCCATTTCTCACAAAGAATACTAAACCTATAGGTTCTATGGGTATCTAGCAAACTCCTGTTACTGAGATTTTCTAGGGCACCTAAGAACATGAAAAACATCCCAACCGGTTTATGAGAATAGCATAATTATGTTGACAAACCTAACAAAGATGGACAAAACTAACCAAATATATGTATAATCTTACTTATACTTTATCCAAAAGTCCTAAATGTAAGAAAGATAAGTTATATAGTATATTCAAATTATAATAATACACATTAGCCAGTAGATTTTATTCTATAATAGATTTTTCTAATATTGAACATTGTTAATTCAATTAATTTAATCATAAGTAATGATTAAAGACCTGTTTTGGATGGATGTGGAAGATGAAAGAGACATGAAGAACAAAGAACCTTGAGATTTTTGGTTTGAGCAGCTGAGAAGTCGGTATTAACTCTTACAAAAGTGGGAAAGACTTGGAAAGAGACAGATTTGGAAGGACAAAAATTCTGTTTTAGATAATTTTGTTTCAGATACTAATTGCTATCCAAGTAGAGCTGTCCCAAGATAGCTGGGTAACGGAGAGAAGTCGGGATTGGAGATAAATATTTGGTAGTCATTAGCATGTAGATGGAGAAGGCAATGGCGACCCACTCCAGTACTCTTGCCTGGAAAATCCCATGGACGGAGAAGCCTGGTGGGCTGCAGTCCATGGGGTCACACAAAGTCAGACACGACTGAAGTGACTTAGCAGCAGCAGCAGCAGCATGTAGATGGTATTTAAAAATATAGTATTGGATGGATGGAAAACTGTAGAAAAAAGAAGAGTGTTCAGGATCCAAATTTTAGTAATTTAACAATGACACTAGATACTAGCTAGATTTGTGAATACCATATTTTAATATAGTATATGTTGCTATACTTAATTATTTTTGAAATCAAGCTAAATTAGGACCTTGATACAAAATTATTTAATATAAATGTTATTATATCACAAGGTTGATTTCCTGCTGGCCTCTGAATACTTCAGTTTCAGTAGCAGTGTCATTTCTGTGATCTGTAAATTATCTGAATCTTTTTTGAGGGGCAGTCGATTTTAAAGTGTTCTGCAAACTGCCTCAGAGCCTGAGTAATGAGGGCACTGGGACTCTGACTCTAAGACTTTATTTGAAGAAAGGGTTTTATTCCAAGAGACGAATCTGCTTCATTTACTTTAAGTCATATTTTATAAATATCATGTAGCAGTGGACAGTGGTGAAAAGTAGAGTGGGTCTCAAAGTCTGAGATAAGGGTGGAATCGTTTAGTGGACTGAAAGCAGTAAAAGTCAGCCTTACTGACATTTAAGCCTTATTTAAAATGACTGACTGCATGCTTAACTGAAAAAGAAAATAACATCAGTCAAATGCTGAAAATGCATTTTGAAGATGTGCCTAAAAGATACTTAGGAATTTAGTAATTTAAGGGAATCTTCCCATAATATATAAATCTATTTTCAAGCTTCTTATGTTTAACTTTTATAGGTATTTACAGGAATATATGTATGTAAGCAGGGGATACCTATGTCAGGAAACAACAGCCATTGGCATTTAAAATATGAAATAACAGAAAAAGACTCATTAAAATCAGAAATAAGCTCAAATACCTATTATTAATCAATACTGTTCTATGATTTCAACCAATGCAACAAGACAAGAAAAAAAGCTGAAGTTTTTTAAAAATTGGTATTATTTTGGAGTCACTAAGATCCTGACAATCAAGAGACTCAACTGAAAACGTACTAGAAATAAGTCCTACAATATAACTAACAGTACATAAAAGTTCAGTAGGGGATTCCCAGGTGGCTGGGTAGTAAAGAATCCACCTGCCAATGCAGGAGATGCAGGTTTGATCCCTGAGTTGGGCAGATCTCCCAAAGAAGGAAATGGCAACACACTCCACTATTCCTGCCTGGAAAATCCCATGAACAGAGGAGCCTTGCAGGCCACAGTCCATGGGGTCACAGAGTCAAACATAACTGAGCACAGGGTAACTAGGTTCTTTAAAATTGAATAACTTTCCTTTATACCACGCACTACAAGGTATAATATATAAGCATATCAAGTATAAAATATAGTAAGGCAAAATCTCATTCATAATAATGATTACTAACATCTCTCAGGGGCTTACACATTATTGGTTAATATCCACAACCATGATATTATATATAGGTACTATCATCACAATTTCACACAAAAAACTGAGGCTAAGGAAAATATAAGAAATTTGCCCAAGAATATACAAATGTTAGAACAGGAATTCAAATTCAATCTTTCTGACTCTACTGAAAAATCTTTCTTAACACTATTATGTCATTCTTATCTATCAAATTAACAAAGACAGGTTGTACAGGCAAAGAGTGATGGGTACTGAGAGCAACACACATGGATTTCTAAAAAGAATATAAATTGGTGCAAATTTTCCAGAGGGCAATTTGTATGATCACATCTAGGAATTTGTATAAAATACATTCATAAGTGTGTACAAAGATCTACATACATGGACATTTATCATTGTTCATTATAACAATAAAAAATAGTCATACTTTAAATACTTAGCAATATAAGCTTGATTAAATTATAGTCATACTTGAACATGCTGAATGCCACTTGGCATTCAAAATAATAATCACAATATTCACATACAAAAATGATCTTTAAAAGGATATTTAATGATATAGGAAAACATAGTATATTGAATGAACAGTAAGGAACAAAACTACCTATGCATACAAATTTTTTAAAGGATGTGTTTATAGTTAGTAGGAGAATTAAAAAAAAAAAATTACCAAAACTTTAAGTTATCTCTAGGGGAAAATTATGTATCTTTTTTTTTTTTTTAACTTTTTCTCTATTTTAAAAACGTGATAAAATAAATGTGTTAAAATATTTAACTCAAGTGAGAAGTTGCTATCTGACTCAGGGAGCTCAACCCTGTGCTCTGTGACAACTAGAGGGTGAGAGGGGTGGGAGACGGGAAGGAGGGAATATATATATACCTGTGGTTGATTCCTGTTGATGTATGGCAAAAACCAGCACAATATTGTAAAGCAAATATCTTGCAAGAAAAAAAAAAAAAGAAAAAAAATACTTAACTTTAACTCAAAATTTAGTTTTAAAAGATAAAATGATAGATATGCCTTTAGAAAACATCTCTATTTGAAACCATTTTTTTTCCTATGCATGATACTGCTAATTTTAACACACTTTATGACTTAAAATTTTTATGTTACTTAAGGCACTTTTCTATCTTAGCAAAAATAGAAATACCTACTTTATCAAAACAGATAATTTATTAAACATTTCCAGCATTTTAGATCTATACTAATCATTTAAAATGACAGCAAAATTCCAAGAAGTATCTAATGCATAAAATTGCCAACTCAGTGGGAGCAATTCAAAGAACATGATGACTTAAAGATAAAAAACATTTAAGTCAACAGTGGGGAGGCAGCTTTAATTACATGGGAAACCTGCTCCCTGTAAGTATACAAAACAATAAATTATAAAGTAAAAGCCAAGATTTAAAAATGACCAAAGTTACAGAATAAGGATAAAATTAAGCCCACATAATTTTGAATAGGAAATGAGTAGAGATGACTAAGAACAAAGAACAGAAACTAATTTTAGCTTCACCCTAAAAGACAGGAGGTAACAAATTTGAGAGTCCTTTGAAAAATGTAGGGCTTCCCGAAGAGCTCAGTTGGTAAAGAATCTGCCTGCAATGCAGGCGATCCCAGTTCAATTCCTGGGTCGGGAAGATCCCCTGGAGAAAGGATAGGTTACCCACTCTAGTATTCTTGCATTTCCCCTGTGGCTCAGTTGGTAAAGAATCTGCCTGCAATGCGGGAGACCTGGCTTCGATCCCTGGGTTAGGAAGCTCCCTTGGAGAAGGGAAAGGCTACCCAGTCCTGTATTCTGGCCTAGAGAATTCCAGGGTCCCAAAGAGTTGGACATGACTGAGCGACTTCCACTTTGAAAAATCCAAAATGTAAACTGACATATTAAAAGCAGTAAATTTGATTTTACAAATATTTTTTAATCTGGTAATCTCAATTACTCAGAACACAAGAGTCAGTGAATAAGTAGACAGAACAACAAAACAAAATCTCTGTCTAATCAATTCAGTGAATACTGCTATATCATTTTATAATAACATTAAGTGTCTTCTATGTTCTGGACACTTTTACACTCATTAGCTTGAATTAGTAAAAACAACTTGCAAAGTACTGAACAAGAAATCAAAGAGAAACTGAGTTCTGTCTAGGGTCACAGCCAGTAAAGGACAGAGCTGGGATTTAAACCCAGGTCTAGCTGATGTTGGCTTCCCCAGTGGCTCAGGGGTAAAGAATCTGCCTGCAATGCAGGAGCCGGAGGAAGACAGTGGGTTTGACCCTGGGTGGGGAAGATCCCCTGGAAGAGGGCATGGCCACCCACTCCAGTATTCTTGCCTGGAGAATCCCATGGACAGAGGAGCCTGGCGGGCTACAGTCCATAGGGTTTCAGAGTTGAACTCGGCTGAGGCCAGTTAGCATGCACGCACTAGCTACCATCAGGGGTCCAACTGCTCTCTTTCAAAGTAAAGTCTCTCAGTTTGCCAACCTAGGCAGTCTGAGAGTCCTACAGGCCTTTAATTGTTACCTAAAATACTTTTAGCCATAATATTAGCTGTTGTCATTCAGCTTCACAGTCCATAGCAGTTATCTGCTTCAAATTAGAGGAAGTGACAACGTCAACAAGGAAAAACGACCAAAAATCACTGCTATAAATCAACAGAAATCATTGAATTCTGCTGTCCTGATCATCATTAATAATAATAATAATAATAAAGCTAAACAAGCATTGCTGTTTAGTTAGGATAAATCAGAAATCTTGATAACTTCTATTCCATCACCTGGAAGATAGGCAAAACAACAGTATAAACTTTATACAGTTGATGTAAAACTAAATTAGATAATAGAAGTACAGTGCTTAATACTGTACCTGCCATAAATTAGTGCCCAATAAATATTGGCTATTATTATGTTTTACAGTAAGTAAACTTAAAGGCTATATGACTTGAAGGCAGAAAAATATAATTTATGGGTATAAATTTTTCTATTTAAAAGTTAAAACATTTTGCTCTTGGAAGATCTTAAGACTAACTTTTAGAAATTCACTTTTATAATAACCTTTCCCAGCTAAGTGGGGTAGATAAGGCTCATTATATTTTTATAGGGCAAATGTATACGGCCACTCAAGAAATGACATTATACATTTTAAGTTAATTTTAAAATGTTGGGTATACCAATTGTGTTATTTGCTCTGCACTGATTATTACGATCATCTCTTAACCATTTCCTGGCTTTTGTTCATCCTACCACATCTCAGCAGATCCATTTAAAGAGCATACTCTGTGGCCTTTAACATTCATGAAGTATCTATGAGGTGAGTAGAAGACTTGGGATAAAACAACAGCCCAGAGTCCTGGCCCTTGAGGAGCCTAAAGACTCCAAATAAGATAAAGAAGATCCTAGACAAAGTATAGGGTACAGCTATAAACATTTTGTATGACTGTTCATCCTGATGACAGATTTAGGTTTGAGCTAGTATTCTTCTGTTGTTTTATAGATGGAAATAACAGGCACAGAAAGCAAAAAAGGAATAAAAATGAAATAGCTAACTATCACCAACTATGCAAGTGCGATAGACGGATTCACAGTATTTTGAAAACACAGGAGAATAAATAAATCATTTCACCTAAAGATGAGGGATTAGAAAATGCTTGTGTTTTCAATTTAAAACCCAAGTAAAAATTCTGTAACATGTAAATACAGCAATACAAAAAATAGGAGAGTGTTTATCAAAATATTTGCAGAAGCTATTTATGGATAAAATTTCAGGTGGTTTTACTTTTCTCTGCTTTTTTCCTTAATCAACCTGCTCTACTTTAATATCTTAAAATATAAGTAGAACAAAAACCAGCTTAAAATTGTGCTAACGCTCTTCTAGCAAACTGCCAAAATTTTTAAGTTAATAGTGCATTCATACATGGAATGCAATCAGCTCTCTCTTTGCTAATGAGTGTACATATCAATCAGCTTTCCTGGAAAACTTTTTCATCATCAAAGACCTTAAAGTTTATTCTCTTTGATCATTACTTCTACAAATTCATCCTAAGAACACAGATGTAGAAAAAATTTTACTATGATATTCAACTCAAGTATGATATTAAAATATTGTGTGTGCTCAGTTGCTCAGTAGTGTCCGACTCTTTGCAACCCTATGAATTGTAGCCTGCCAGGCTCCTCTGTCCATGGAATTTTCCAGGCAAGAATACCAGAGTGGGTTGCCATTTCCTGCTCCAGGGAATCATCCCAAACCAGGGATTGAACCTGAGTCTCTTGTGTCTCCTGGACTGGCATGTGGATTCCTTACCACTGTGCTACCTGGGAAGCCATTAAAATATTAGGGAGTAACAAATACTGAAATAGGAGAATGATTACATAAAATAGGTTCTTGGGAAGAAAATGTTTGAACTATTTTTACGCTCATGAGAAAATCCTTAGTGCATGTTAAATGGGGATGTAAAGATGGAGCACCAAGCTCTATAAACAGTGTTAATTCCAATTATACAAGAAAAAGATACACCTTTTTAGAACCAAACCTCTGAGATGATGCCATTATGTAGTTTAAATCTCACAATGATAGATATATTTATTAACATGTATTAAGTTAAAGAGACCTTAATATTTGGTTCTCAGCCAACTTGAACCAAATAATCCAACTGGTTGGAACACTTGCTCTGTCATTATTAACTGTGAGACCTCTAGTAAGTTATTTAAACACAAGTTAGTTTGGTTTCCTCATCAGAAAAGAAAAAAAAAAAAAGTACTGAAATACTTCTTCATAGGAGTGCAGTAAGTATTAGATGCATTAATGTATGTACAGCACTTAGAACAGTGCTTGGCACAGTGTCACCTACTATCAATCTTAACCTACAATGGTGTAAACCAAGTGAGATCTAAGCTGAGGCCTGAGTAATGCGCTGTGAACCAGGCAAAAGGTGAGAGGGACTAGAGGAAGAATATTCCAGGCAAGCAGGAAGATCTTGGGATTTTTATTCCCTATCCACCTTTAGAGATTTGATAATTTATCTTAAAGGCAGAATGCTTTGAATGTTCAGACATCTGCTTATGGGTTTTACTTGATGCTAGTTCACTGGGCATAAGAATTATCATGCATCTTTACATTTTCAAACTATATTTATCAACATACAAACACACAATAACACACAGTTTAAAGGACAAACTAAAAAACAGTATCACAGGAAGGCAGAGCTGCCCGGTAGTTAAGGGATGACTTTCAAAGTCAGACTCAGGGGTTCAAACTCCCTTCTGCAATTTACTAGGCTGGGCAAGTTACTTAAACTTTCAGTCTCAGTTTCCTCATCTGCAGAATGAAAATAATAAAAACAAAGGATAAGCATGACATTGGCATATCTATGCATAATTGTTGTTCAGTCACCCAGTCATGTCCGACTCTTCAATAGCTATTATTATGTTAGCTATAAAAACCAAAGCAAAGTTAGAGAACTGCTATCTCATCACAGACCTGAAAATTATCTTTATGCCATCAGATCCAAAATACAGTTGCTCAGTTGTGATATCCACTGAACACCTGGGGTCCAATTTGGCAGATATAATCCATGAAAACATAACTTCAGAGAAGCCAGTAACATAAAATAGGATACTTTTATTAGTCCAGTAATTAAAACAAAAATGTAGTAAAAGGAAATGACTAATAAAAACTTCCATCAGCATACAAACACTCCAAGTTTCTGTTTCCTATCTTTTAATATTTTCCATTATAATAAACTAATTTCATTAGACTTTCATTTTTAAAAGCAGGTTAAAAAAAGTGGCCTCTTTTTTGTTGTTTTGTTTAAAAGTTCATTTTACTTTACATGTAGTGTTTAAGTATTTGTGTGATGCTGGAGGTAGAAATGTAACTTACTTTGAAAGTAAAATGAATTCTTAAACTAAATAAAATACTCAAACATTTGAAATTATAGATACACAGTCAGTTACTAGTCCATTCTGATTTGTAGGGTACCTTCAAGTAGACAGATTAAGGTAATTTAAAATCAGAATGCCAAACTGGAAAACAGGTGAACAGAGAGGCAAGTCTGAAATAATCTTCCTGGGGTTATCAACAGAAACACAATTTTACAAATACTTGGTGAAGCTATACTTATATTCAAATAACAGATAACACCAAAATTGAGAAACCGCTACTAATATTGAATATGTGATTAAGTAAATGAAAGTCATACCCTCATACCCTAAATATATTGACTTTAAAAAATATATAACACATTATATTCCTTGTGATTTTAATAAAGTCCAAAACTTATATGAGTCTTTTCACTGTTTTCCGTTTACAATATGCATTAGAAAAACTAAATGAGGAAATAAGAGAACTGATGAACTTTCTCAAATTTCTAAATATACCGAGGCCCAAGTATCTCTGCAACTATTCTAAGATGATTTAAAAAAAATTAAATTAAATAAACCTGAATCAATAAGCGTCTCATGGGCATGGGGATATTCCAACACAATCTTGCAACCAATAGGAAAACTTTCCCTAAATCTGGATTAGTATTTCATCCCTGTATCTATCACAAACCAGAATTGTTAACGGTTACCCAAACGGCAAGATACCCAGTTAGAGTAATCAGCCCTTGGAAGCTTTAGGCTGTTTTTAAGGACCTCAAGGGGGTAAGGACGAGGCAGTTAAGGGAAGAAAAGCAGGATTCATTTCTCCGAGTTACATCTTTAACACCTCTTTGTAGGGAGTTTAACGTGGGAACCGGTCCAGCTGAATGAGCGCAGGGCGAAAATGAGAATTCGTCTGGAGATTGAGGGGTTAGGGGTGCAGGCGGGATGGGAGGACAGAGGGGATTTCGCCACGGCCCGCCTGGGGGCGGCAGTTTGGCTGGACCGACGGATAATAAAAATCGAATGGCTGGGGCTGGATCTGAGCGGTCGGATGCCGCCTCACCCCACGGGCGCTCCGGGTCCGAGCTCCAGGAGACGGGCTGTGGGTCCCTGTCCATCCGGGACGCCCGGGCCCGCTTCCATATTCGGCTGGGAGTGTACCAGAGCCCTAGGCCTCGGGGGTCGGGCAGACCGG
>NW_011495045.1:3583696-3584166 GCF_000754665.1 Bison bison bison | reverse complement strand
CCGCCGCCCGCGCCGCCGCTCCGAGAGGAGGGCGAGCCAGTCTTGCCCGCGGCCGGTTCGCTCCTCGCCCACCCGCCCGCAGCCGCAGCCGCAGCCGCTGCGCCGCCGCTTCCTCCTCCCCTTTCCTCTTTTTCCTTCTCCTTCGCTTCGTCGGGAGCCGAGCTTGGCAAACCAGCACCTGCTGCTGGAGATCACCGAGAACTGAAACAGGAAACCCCAAGCCCAGGGGAAAACCCGGGAGGCGTGGAGAGGGGTGAGGGGAGCTGCTGGAACCTGTCGGGCTCGACCGGGCCACTGCGGCCGCCCGAGGTTCCCGCGCCGCCTCGCCTCGCGCCCAGCCCGGGGGTCCCGACCTCCCGGCCCCGCTCCCCCCTGCCCGGGCCGTGCAGGCGCCCCTCGGCTCGGTTACACCTCCTCCACCCAGCAGTAACACAGATCATTCCCAAGGGCGGCCAAGGGAATCGCTGTCT
>NW_011495045.1:3559231-3583596 GCF_000754665.1 Bison bison bison | reverse complement strand
CTTCCTTTTCCCGTGCTTGTTTGCTTCTTATCGGTATTCCGTAATGAGGGGGGAAAAAATCACACCCGGCATTAGCAAGACCAATAAGGGAATTTATTAATAAACAAATGAAGCTGTTGGGATTTCACCCAGGGGAAGAACTTCTTGCAGTAAGGAAACTGGCCCTGCTGGAAGTGGCAACATGTCAAAATGGAGGCGAAAGCCAGGTTGAATCCAGATCTCTTTCCGGAGGTTGGGAGGAGACAGCACCGAGGTGGGAGTTCCGAGTGTGATAGCGCTGAGCGCATCGGGCCTTTCTACTTCTGCAGAATGTCCAACATCCAGCACAACCTAGGCCAGCGTTTCAGCAATGTTCAAATCGTCTCACTCACCTGCCTGTGGAATTGTCTCCTGACGCCTCACTCCTAGCCTTGGGCAGGATGCCTGTACTTTCAGAGGGAGAGGGAATTGTCTCCCTGAATTGTGCCCCTCCCAGGGGTCACAGACCAGGCAGCTGCTTTAAGTGCCTTATCTCATTTAAGTGTCACCACAGCCACCTGAGCTAGGTGTTATAATCCCCTTTTTCCTACAGAAGACTGACCCTCCTTGCATAGGAGGGATCCAGGTCCGTCTTCATCGAAAGCACATATTTGTTTCAGGGGACCTTGAATCACACTTTTGATCACACTATTCACCTTTTACAAAATTACTTCTTGCCTCTCTGAATTGTTTTCAGTAGGGGCATACTCGCTTTAAGCCTGGGTTCTGCTGAATCTGATTGGGCTGCTTAATGGTAGTGATATCTGTGATGCTTAGTGGGGTTCACACTTTCCAGTTTCTGTATTTAAAAAAAAACCCTGTTTTTATGGCTCAGGTGAGCAGTACAGATGCCTCCACCTCTTTGGCCAGCATCTGTTACTCTAGCTATGGAGGATACGGGGGTCCCAGCTGAGAGTGTCCTGCTGGCTGGTGTTCATGGCACAATGACACTGCAAGAGGAAAAGCGAGCATCTCACTGAGTCTGCTTTCCGCTACAGTAGGCCAAGTCTTGGGGCCTAGTAACTGAAATAGTAGACCAGCAGGCCTCTTTGGGGGCATATGTGAATTCTGTGGTCTACATTTTTAGTACCGCCTTAGGAAGTTTGGCAACCTGCTCTCTGCAGCCAGGTCAGTTTGAATTGGCAGTGAGGGAGGGATGCTTGGGAAAGCATTCCATGCTCTCTGAGCCAAACCCCCAGAAGTCTCTTGAGCAGTATTAGGGAGTGGCAGGGACTTAGAAAGAGGCTGGCTTGCTGACAATAGTAAGTGATGGCATCTGTGACATGATTTTAGTGATGCCAGGAAGTTCCCCTACTCCACAATAATACCACCCACATTGTCTATCTTACTTCCCTCAATTGACTCAACTGAATTCCGCTCAATATTGATTTAGCATGATTGTGTACTATATTAGGTACTTCGGAGGTGAGAGATAGCAAGAAGTATTAAAATAGACATTTAGTGAATGTTCACTATGTTCCAGGCACTATTCTGAGCACTTTGCATATATTCTTTCACATAGCACCCACAAAACCCCTATGAGGGAATAACTATCACTGTTTCCATTTCACAAATGAGAAAACTGAGACCAAAGTTAAGGTCAGTAAATAACAGTACAAAGATTAAAACACAGGCAGTTTAACTCTACAGTTCAGGACTCATTATGTGAATGATACAGTAACCAGCCTTAGTTACCTTACTATGTAGTTGGGAGATAAAAACATGAAAGTTAAAAGAAGACAAAATAATTTTTAAGTTTTAAATATGTGTCATGGGTAATAAAGGCAATGAAAGTTCAGAAGACTAATAGAGGAATCACTTTAGACTGGAATGGATGAAAGACAGGGTTTCAAAAGGGGGAGATTTAAACTGGATAATGAAGATGGATAGTACTTTGATAAGCAGAGAGGATAAGGAAGGGCATATGAGTGAAACAGCGTAAGCAAAAATAGAATGCCAGGGAAATCTGAAAAATAGGGATTAAAAAAAGCTGGAAAGGGAAAGTAGGGCCAAATTACACAGAGATTTACAAATGAGAGAGGGAGAGAGAGAGAGATGGGGAGAGAGACAGACAGAGAGTTTGAGCTCATGTTGCCTTTATACACAGAGGGATCTGTGAAGGGTTTTGAACAGAAGGTAACATGGAGAACATTTCTAATTTAGTAAAATCAATATTGTATTGGTTACTGGATGGTTTGGAAAGGGGAAGGATTGACGCAGGGAAACAAGTTTGAAGGTCAGAATGGGAGAACAGAGGGGAATGAAGAAATCATGAGGGAGGGAATGAAGGAACCAGTTAGTGAGACATTGTGACAAAAATCACTGAGACTTTGTAAATGATTGGATACACTTAATGGAGACTAACCTAAGAAAAAGGAGAAGTCGAAAATGACTTAGGAGTATGAATATGAAACCTGTAATATCTCTGACTGGAAAAAAGGGAAGTCTGGGGATAGAGGAACTACTGTTTTGAGCACATGTTTAGAGGAGTTTGGGTTTAGGCATGCGTTTGTGGTAATAGTGGAGATATACTTGGGGAAATGTTTCATAGCTTTATCTAGAAAAGGCAAAAAGTTGGGTTAGTGAGGCTTTTATTTGCTACTGAGAGAGAATAAGTATGAACGTTTTATATGGTCACAATTATAACAATAACCAACCACGGTGTTCATCTTACGTAAACCAGAGTTCAAAGAATATTTCAATCCTTCTGTGGCTCTGAGATAAATAAACTTTAGGGAATTCCTCTTCTCTTTACTCCAAGTTCTATTTACTTGAAAGGAAAAAAAGATATATAAGGAAAGAAATTTCATGGCTCCAGAGAATGTCAGATTGATGAAAGAAAACTTAAGAGATCATTAAACCTGACCACAATTTTCAGTTTGCAAATGGTGAAACTGAGGATCAAATTTTGAATGTCTGATATTAAAACTTCAAAAATAGGCATTAGGCAAATATGGCACATTTGCTAATTATCAATGCTGGATTGCACATTTGTATTTTATAAAAGCAGCCTGGACCTTGAATTGTGAGTTTGAATTGCATTTAATTAAAGAATTTGAGAGGCTATGGATCCATAATAGGCAAAGACTTGGGACAGTCTCATCAATTAAAAGCAAATATTTGGAAAGAACAGGTTGGAGGCAGAAGGTGGGAGGAAGAATGGTGGCAACAGCAGAACTTCTTTAAAACGTACTCCCAGGTAGACGATCTCACACGGAGATTCATATTTGAACCTAAAAAGACCGAGTTTCAGGAGCCCATCACACCTTACTTGGCTGCCTCATCATCCAGATGCCCAGTCACCTTGTCTAAGACCTCTAGGAGCTTCAGAAGTGATGGCCCATAGGTCACCTTCAGGTTCAGAACTGGTACACACCCCTGAAAACTAC
This sequence comes from Bison bison bison, assembly GCF_000754665.1. Classification (NCBI taxonomy): domain Eukaryota; kingdom Metazoa; phylum Chordata; class Mammalia; order Artiodactyla; family Bovidae; genus Bison; species Bison bison. The sequence goes on along the minus strand of NW_011495045.1, from coordinate 3,580,189 downwards.
TTCTAGTTCTATCTGGAGCTTTACTAGTGGTGCCCTTAGGAATATTCTCATCCCCTGCTACACGTGGGGATGAGAATTATTTTCTTTGTTCTCACATCTCCTGCTTTATCAGTTATGCCAAAACACTTACCTTAGTTGAAGTGATGTTACTAGACCGTTGGATGCATCTTCTTCTCCAGCATTTTGTCCAGCACTTGATTTCCTCTGATGGAAGAGCTTCATCTATCCAGATGACCACTGTGACTTTTCATTCACAGTTTCTTTTATGTCTTTCAGAGAAGTTCTGGTTAATTCCAACAACCCATGATATGTAATGCTTCCTTAGTGTTATTACTCTAAATGGCCACTTCCCCAGCACATAATCTGTGTAAGATGGACACAGAAGGATAAAACACTTCTTTTCTTTATACTACAGTGACTGGTTAGAGTTGCTTTTTAATACTGAGTTCTTAGGGAAAGGAAACTAGAGGGTATGAGATATGGGCTGTTGGCCAATCCCACAACTTCTTTCTTTTGATGAGTAACCACTGGATTCAATATCAGCAGCATGACTCTTGTTTTCAGCATGTGGGAAGTCAGACAGCAAGATTTTTAATATGCTTGTGTCATACAGTTGTGTGATTATTCTACCTGAGCTGGACAGTGTGATTGTACTCATTTCACCGTATTTGACCAACATAGGAATTTTGAAAAAACAAACATTTAAGAAATACTTCTAAGGTGACATTTTGCCATCTTGACAGGGACCACACCTATCATTGCAGTTCATCCGGCCCAAAAGTTTTAAAATTGCTATTTCAACATGGATTTTCAAATGTACTAAAAGCATCCTCATCACCTCTGCAAGCATCTGTTGTTTTAGAAGGAAGCAGACATGTAGAATTACAAATGTACAGAAGTGAAAGAGTTGGAAACAGAATTATGGAATTTCTAGGTTAGAGTACATCTTATGTTAAAAGGCTAAATCACAAGACTACTAATTGCAGCATTACTTGCAAAGTCAAAAAAATTAGGATCAACTTAAATGTACATTAATAGGAAACTATTCAAATAAGTTATAATGTTGCCATATAATAGGGTGCTATTCACCTATGAAAGAGAGTGAAGTGGTCCTGTGTGTGTGGAATAAACTTCAAGACCCTTTGTTTATTGGAACAGTAAGGGAAAACCAGTGTATATAGAATGCTATCATTTGTGTGAAAGACAAAGAATATATGTTTGCTTATATATGCATATAAAATCTCTGGGAGGAAACATAAGAAACTAGTAAGTATTATCTTGGACAAGGAAACTGGATGATTTGGAAGAAAGGGAGGAAGAGAGACTCACTTTTTACTCTACAATGGCTTTTGAATTTTGAATTGGGTACTTGAATTAGCTATCCGAAAAAAAATTTTAAGTTTGCATTCATTGGTGATGTGTACTACCCCAGGGAAGATCCACTGGAGGAGGGCATGGCAACCCACTTCAGTATTCTTTCCTGGAGAATCTCATGGACAGAGGAGCCTGGTGGGCTACAGCCCATAGGATCTCACAGAGTTGGACATGACTGAAGCAACTTAGCACACACATTACTATTCACATCATTCTATTTGATTCTATAAATAAACAGATATTATTTTTTTCAAATAGTTGAAAAGGAAGAGAAAGAGAAGAGGAAGTTGAGGGAGTCCTGTGAGTTGCACGTGTGGAGTCTGGGGCTTCCCAGGAGAGGGGAAGATTCTTATGATCATGTGGAAGGGGAGATCCCATAATTGCTAAAAGATTCCCAGACAATATTAATAACACTGATCTTTTTTTTTTAAACAATGTAGTTGTCAAAAGCTCCAAACTCAGATTCTGTGAAGATTTCTGATAGAAATTGAATAACTAAGGGAAGTTCTCATCAACAGATGCAGGAAAAATTCCTATAATAAGCAATAGGTATTGTAAATCAACAGTAGGCCTGGGCAGATGAAGCACATTTTGGGTTTTTTTTTTTTCCCATGACACTCATCATCATTGTATTTGCTTATTCATTTTACTATGTATCTCCACATCAGAATGTAAGCTCCACAAAAGCAGGAACTCTGTCTATTCTGTTCACTGCAGTGTCTTCAGTTGTCCTATGCCTGGTGTGTAGAAGGCACCTGGGTTGGTTCTAGACTGGTGGAACTGGGGACCATACACTCAGTGACTCTCTAGCTAGTGACTACTTATTTAGGCCTTAATCTCTTAGAAAGCACTAAAGATATAGCCAGGAGAACCAAATTTTAGGGCTTCAGTATTTGAAAGAGTGGGGCTTCCCTGGTGACTCAGCAGTAAAGAATTTGCCTGCCAATGCAGGGAGCTGCTACTGCTAAGTCGCTTCAGTGGTGTCCGACTCTGTGCGACCCCATAGACGGCAGCCCACCAGGCTCCCCAATCCCTGGGATTCTCCAGGCAAGAACACTGGAGTGGGTTGCCATTTCCTTCTCCAATGCATCAAAGTGAAAAGTGAAAGTGAAGTCGCTCAGTCGTGTCCGACTCTAGTGACCCCATGGACTGCAGCCTACCAGGCTCCTCCGTCCATGGGATTTTCCAGGCAAAAGTATTGGAGTGGGGTGCCATTGCCTTCTCCAATGCAGGGAGACATGGGTTTATGTGGGTTCAATCCCTGGGTAGGAAAGATCCCTACCTACTAGGGAGTAGGGAGTGGCAACAGTCTCTAGTATCCTTGCCTGGAGGATACCATGGACAGAAGAGCCTGTTGGGCTGTAGTCCATAGTGTTGCAAAAGAGTTGGATACAACTTAGAGATTAACAACAACAACATCTGAAACAGTGGGCAAAGCAGAATTCAAATTCAGAGCAATTGGGAAATTATAAAAATACTTAAGCATGGAGGAACAAGGCAAGGAACCAACTACTGAAGTAGTGGAACAAGGCAGGGGCTTGGCTTGAAAAAAGGAGAGGGAAAAGAAACATAACCAACCAGCAAACAAATGAAAACAAAGAAATTTCCCTAAACAAACAAATAGCACAACAATAAAATAGAAGAGATGGCTGCATAATTAAGGGCTGCAGTTTACAGAAAGAACAGGACTATAAACAGAATAGCTTGCTGCCGAGTCACTGTACCACTGGAGAGTTGGGTGGCTGAAGTGGGGGTCACCTTGATTTAGAGTCTACATTGGCTTCAGAGTCTAGTATGGGGTTCAGTTCAGCTCAGTTGCTCGGTTGTGTCTGACTCTTTGTGACCCCATGAACTGCAGCACGCCAGGCCTCCCTGACCATCACCAACTCCCGGAGCCTACTCAAACTCATGTCTATCTAGTTGGTGATACCATCCAGCCATCTCATCCTCTGTCATCCCCTTCTCTTCTTGCCCCCAATCCCTCCCAGCATCAGGGTCTTTTTCCAATGAGTCAACTCTTCACATGAGGCCAAAGTATTGGAGTTTCAGCTTTAGCATCAGTCCTTCCAATGAACGCCCAGGACTGATCTCCTTTAGAATGGACTGGGTGGATCTCCTTGCTGTCCAGGGGACTCTCAAGAGTCTTCTCCAACACCACAGTTCAAAAGCTGCAATTCTTCGGCACTCAGCTTTCTTCACAGTCCAACTCTCACATCCACACATGACCCCTGGAAAAACCATAGCCTTGACTAGACAGACCCTTGTTGGCAAAGCAATGTCTCTGCTTTTTCATATGCTATCTAGGTTGGTGAGTGAGCCTAGATGCTGGGGTCTGAGGGATACAGAGACAGTTACCCTAGGTGCCGACAAAGTTTTGCATAGTCAAAGCTATGGTTTTTCCAGTAGTAATGTACAGATGTGAGAGTTGGACCATAAAGAAGGCTGAGTGATGAAAAATTGATGCTTTTGAACTGTGGTGTTGGCGAAAACTCTTAAGAGTCCCTTGGACAGCAAGGAGATCAAACCAGTCAATCCTAAAGGAAATCAACCCTAAATATTCATTGGAAGGACTGATGCTGAAGCTGAAACTCCAGTGCTTTGGCCATCTGAATTGAAAAGCTGACTCATTGGAAAACAGCTGATGCTGGGAAACATTGAGGGCAGGAGGAGAAGGGGGATGAGGACAGAGGATAAGATGGTTGGATGGCATTATCAACTCAGTGGACATGAGTTTGAGCAAACTCCAGGAAAGAGTGAAGGCCAGGGAAGCCTGGCATGGTCCATGGAGTCACAAAGAATCAGACATGACTGAATAACTGAACAACTACAACAATAAGGAGGTTCCAGGTACTCCCGACAAACCTTAGAGTAGAAATCAATGAGACATTTACAGTGTCCACTTTTTTTGTTTGAATGTAGACATTCCAGGGGATAAATATCCCCTGGAGCCAGAGCATCCAGGAGCCAGAAACAAGGAGTCCAGTCAGGTGGCTCGAGTCTTCTCATAAGCAAGTGCCACAGGCAAAGGCAGGAGATTGTCTAAGCTGAAAAGATAAATAGATTGGAGCTTATTGTTGTTCAGTTGATAAGTCATGTCTGACTCTTTGTGACTCCATGGACTGCAGCATGCCAGGCATCCCTGTCCTTCACCATCTCCCAGAGTTTGCTCAAACTCATGTCCATTGAGTCGATGATGCCATCCAACCATCTCATCCTCTGTCCTCTTCAACCTTCTCCTCCTGCCCTCAATCTATCCCAGCATCAGAGTCTTTTCTAATGAGTCGACTCTTCACATCAGGTGGCCAAATTACTGGAGCTTCAGCTTCAGCATCAGTCCTTCCAATGAATATTCAGGGTTGATTTCCTTTAGGGTTGACTGGTTTGATCTCCTTCTGTCCAAGGGGCTCTCAAGAGTCTTCTCGAGCACCACAGTTCAAAAGCAACAATTTTTTGGCGCTCAACCTTCTTTATGGCCCACCTCTCACATCTGTGCATGACAGGAGAAATATCAACAACCTCAGATATGCAGATGATACTACCCTAATGGCAAAAAGCAAAGAGGAACTAAAGATTGGAGCTATCTGATGGCTTTTAATGGTTTTGGATACAGTACAGCCATTTATCTGTTTCTGTGTCTCACGACCATTCCTTTGATTCAAACATTTACCTAATTTGAAACAAAGTCAGTATTCCCCCAAAATGTTTCTCTAGCTCTTCAGTTATCACATGACTTCCTCTGGTTTTTTTCCTCTGGTCCTCAGTAGACCCCTGAGGTTTACTGAGAAGGTTTAGGCCTTCTGGGTCATTTTTACAAGCATTTATTTTAAAAAGTGAGCATTTTCTGTCTTTGGCAGTTCCTACTTTTTTTTCTTTTTTTTAAATTTTATTTTATTTTTAAACTTTACAATATTGTATTGGTTTTGCGATATATCAACATAAATCCACCACAGGTATATACGTGTTCCCCATCCTGAACCCTCCTCCCTCTTCCCTCCCCATACCATCCCTCTGGGTCGTCCCAGTGCACCGGCCCCAAGCATCCAGTATCGTGCATCGAACCTTGACTGGCAACTCGTTTCATATATGATATTATACATGTTTCAATGCCATTCTCCCAAATCATCCCACCCTCTCCCTCTCCCACAGAGTCCAAAAGACTGTTCTATACATCAGTGTCTCTTTTGCTGTCTCGTATACAGGGTTATTGTTACCATCTTTCTAAATTCCATATATATGCATTAGTATACTGTATTGGTGTTTTTCTTTCTGGCTTACTTCACTCTGTATAATAGGCTCCAGTTTCATCCACCTCATTAGAACTGATTCAAATGTATTCTTTTTAATGGCTGAGAAGTAATTGCAGTCTTGCTTAGAGAAATTCAGGAACTTGTCACTTTATTTTTTAATTTTTACTTATACATTTTTTCTCTCAGTAAATATTTTAATGAGAATTGAGGTGTGTAATATACATAGCAGTAACCTCCCTGGCATAAAACTTTTGCTCTAGCCCGAGTCTGGGGCTAACAAACTACATTTAACTCACATTTGAAGAGAAGGCCATTTTGAGCGTCATTCATCCATATCCATTTTCACAGAAGATACCAATCTGGGGCCAGAGTCTCCACATTAATACTGCCTCTCAGGGAAAAGTTCACATGGCAACACAAACACAGGAGCAATTTTGAAATATCTTATTGCTCTTTGATCAGGAGTGCCTTGGGATACCAATGGTTCTGTAAACACAACTTTGTCAAAATACCTAGAACACAGAGAAAGAGAAAAGAAGAGTAGAAAGGCTGGCAGGGCTTGGCTCATATATGATTCAGTCCTTAGATTTGAAGCCTCTTGAGCTGCTTGTAACTGTAAGAGGCAGCTAAATACTCAACAAGTTTTGGCAAGGACAACGTGTTTACTAGAAGACCCTATCTTGATGAAATGGATTGCTGCTGCTTTCTGTGTTTACTTTGCTAAAATGTATGCTTGCAAGAACATTTTAAAGTGTTGGTAGGATTGGATCTAAACAATTGTTTTTATTGTCTTGGTGGTCAATTATTTATGTACAGAAGCAGGAGCGGGCATTTTCCATGACTTTTTTTTTTTTTTTTAATATATGTAGCTGACCAATAATGAAATTGAGATTCAAATATTTCAGCTGTATGGATCTTGAACAAGGGTTAATGGGGGCGGATTTCACTGTACCTTATAGTACCATTTTAAATTATAAAAAAAAGTACATTTTATGGTGGAAAGTTTTTGTTGTTTTGTTGTTAGTTAGTCACTAAGTTGTGTCCAACTCTTTTGCAACCCCAGGGACTGTAGCCCTCCAGGATCCTCTGTCCGTGGGATAACCCGGGCAAGAATATTGGAGTGAGTTGCCATTTCCTCCTCCATGGGATCCTCCTGACCAGAGACTGAACATGCATCTCCTGCATTGGCAGGTGGATTCTTTACCACTGAGCCACCAAAAGTTTTTTAAGACATATAAAAACATAAGGTTTCAAAGATACAAATCATCTTTCATCCCATCACCCAGATATAACCAACCACCGTTTAACTTTTTCTTCCATTACATATCTATATTCCACTGCCTCTCCTGATTTATTTTTGAGTTCTATCGTTGAAGTTGGAATCATAAAAGACACAATCCATAACTTAAAAAAAAAAACAAGTATTTTCTCAGAAAGGTAAGACATACAATTGAAAAAAATGTAGAGAAAACACTAATTTAAATATGATTAAGTGCCAAACTTATTGGAGAAGGAAATGGAAACCCACTCCAGTGTTCTTGCCTGGAGAATCCCAGGGACGGGGGACCCTGGTGGGCTGCCATCTATGGGGTCGCACAGAGTCGGAGACGACTGAAGCGACTTAGCAGTAGCAGCAGCAAATGCCAAACTTGCCCATGTTAGGGGCTCATTCAATCAGCTGTGATCACCAGGACACAGATCTCAAATAATTCTGTCTGCCTTATCATTCATTCATTCAACACATGCTTATTGGGCATTTACCGTATGCTGAGCACTGTTTGGTTGCACCCTACTTCCTAAAGCAGACTTAGAGAACCCCTAAGATGAAGGCAGTTACTGATTCCTTCAGTCTCCTATGTTCACTGCCAACCCCTTGTCTTCTTCTGCCCACCCCTGTTCCCACTCACTCCATGGGATAACACAGCCCTGACATTTTGAAAACACTCAGCATATGTTAGCTCTCATTATAGGCACAGTCTCTGCCCTTGAGAGCTGTATGGTCAAATGAGGGAGCTAAATGTCTAGTAAATACATTAATAAGTTGGAGAAAACAATTTGAACAATGACAGATCTTCACTATAGTAGGATCTAAAACTATAGTTTAAACTGCTTCTCTCATTCCTGTCTCTTTCTGTAAAGTTGTTGCTGTTGTTTAGTCACAAAGTCTTATCTGACTCTTTTGCAACCCCATCAACTGTAGCCCACCAGGCTCTTCTGTCCATGGGATTTCCCAGGCAAGAATACTGGAGTGAGTTGCCATTTCCTCCCCCAGGGGATCTTCCCAACCCATGGATCAAACCCACATCTCTTGCATCTCCTGGGTTGGCAAATAGATTCTTTACCACTGAGCCACCAGGGAAGCCCTAGTACTTTCCATAAAGTACTTGCCACTTAATACAGTGATGGTGACACTCTCTGAAAAAGAAAATATTAAAAAGAGGAGCATGTCTTTTATGGAAAAAATTATTGATAAAATTCAGTTTTGGACACGTTGACTTTGTCTTCTGGGAGGGCTTCTGGAATGTCCAGTTAGAGCTGACAAGTGGGCTGAACAAATGCCTGCATAATTCACCTTGTGGCTTTAGCATCATCCTGGATTCTCCCCTTCCCTCACTTCCACATCGAATCTAGAAGCCAGCTCTTGTTGGTTCCACTTTCAAAATATATCTGTTAATCTGCCCTCTTTTCTCCTCTCCCATCACCCTGATCCAACCACCACCATCTCTCTGTGTCTTGCTTTCTTCATCTGTAAAATGTAAATACTGATAGTGCTTACCTTATGGGATTGTTAATAATTTCTGTAAGGCACTCGGAATGCTGAAGGACAAACCGAAAAGTGGAGAGGATCAAAGCTGTTTGAGGCCACAGAACCTAGAAGAAAAGTAATTATCAGAGGTTAAAAGATTGGGAGCTTCCAACATGTGATGTTCCATTAGGGCATGTTTACATGAGAGTGGTGGAAAGAAAATTGAACAAGACTGTTCCATTTCATGTGTTAATTAGAATAATGTGTATAACAATTACCTATGGTAAGGTTGAGTCAATTAGGTCTGTTGAGTCAAAACTTTTTGTATCAGGCCACTTCATAGACGGCTGGCCAGTCTGTGAATTTGCTTCCTTTTGGTCAGCTGCCCAGCCGTGTTCAATTAGTGGAGCCGAGAGAGGGGGTGACCAAACCACCATGGTAGGGGCTGCCTGTCAGCAGGGGCTCAAGAGGGAATAGTTTCCCTTAGAAGTGGCTCTGGATTCTGGGTGTGGCAGGTACCATGAATGACACTTACAGCTGAGAGTGCAGTTATGCAGAGGAAAAGTAGGCAGTTTGAAGCCTGGTTTTAGAGTCCCAGCGATTCAGTTCCACTTTGAACCAGCTCTGTCTGGTTCATTGTGCCTGTGATTAGAGCTAACATATACTGAATGTTTTCAACTAACTTCGAGCAAGTTAGTAAGTTTCTCTAATGCCCAACTGCTCCTTCATCAAGTGGATATGCTCATAATTTCATAGATGCTTGCTTTGGAAAGCTCTATGTGAACTTCACCAGCAGGTCCCAAATAACCTTTTTGCTTAGGAAGAGGGATGGTTTTAACTAGTTATTTACTGAAAATTTTGTTAAGATACTATGTAAAGTAGCACTACTCTTTGGGAATAGAACAAAGATGCAATTCCCACAAAAGATTTTCTCATCTTTCAGAGGTGTAGGGAAAAGACATTCCTAAATGCTATTGAGAGTTAATAGGGTAACACCAGTAAGCACGACTGACATCTATGAATTTATCTCCTAAGAAGTAGGAAGAAATGGGGTAGAAGAGCTAATTAAGGTTCCTCTTCAAAGAAGCAGAATATTGTACTAAGGAACTCTGACAAAATAGTGTAAAGAGAATGAATAAAATGAAGGAAAGTCCCATGGAACAAAAGGTTGACCTAGGATTTCAAAGCTGTTCTCAGTGACTGTGAATGGGAATTACTTCCGGTCAGGCACACTGAGGGGGTCATTTGAGGTGGAGAAAGAGCAGTTTGGAAGCCATAATGTGGTGTGAAGACTATAGGACAGGAAAGAGAGAACAGTTAAATGCTAATTCACATCACATGTTAGTGCACAGCCATTGCCACCTGAAAAGCACATACTGGAATTCAAAGTGAGAACTCCCTGCCAAGAGCAAATGTTTTTGCAATGACTGCCAGCTGCCTTGTGGTGCTTAGGTTTCAATGTTTCCTTCTCTTTCAACCTAGAAGAAAACTGCCACCTACCTCAAGCTACCACGTATAGCTGGAGTAATGAGTTCAATATTTAAAAATAAATAAAATAATCAGGATTCTGGTCTTACACAATAAAATTTATGTTTAAATGTTTGGTATTCAATATCATAATTCAAGAGTTGGACCATAGAGAAGGCTGAGTGCCAAAGAGTTGATGCTTTTGAACTGTGGTGCTGGAGAAGACTCTTGAGAGTCCCTTGGACTGGAAGCTGAAGCTCCAATACTTGGGCCACACGATACAAAGAACTGACTCATTGGAAAAGACCCTGATGCTGGGAAAGACTGAAGGCAGGAGGAGAAGGGGACAACAGAGGGTGAGATGATTGGATGGCATCACTGACTCAATGGACATGGACTTGAGCGAACTCCAGGAGATGCTGAAGGACAGGGAACCTGGCATACTACAGTCCTTGAAGTTGCAAAGAGTTGGGCATGCCTGATTGACTAAACAGCAACAATTTGGTATCTCTAGAAGGGCTTGAAAACCAAGCTTGTAGGTGATAGAACCAGTCATCACGTCTACCATCACATTGCAGAAGTTTCCCGGTAAGATATCACTGTCTCTGTTCACAGGTTCAGACACTTGCCCTAATGCTGGCACTGCAGGTGGTCTGGAGTCACGATGCTCTGGAAAACAAATGCAGCTTCTGTCCCTGCTATTATTACTCTTATAATTATTGTCCGTCTTGTCAGAATGGACTCTGAGCTTCCTCCTTCTTTGGTCCAGATTCAAAATTGGAGGTGGCTGCATCCAGTCAGAGGAGTCTAGACCATGTGCCAGCAGCCTAGTTGTAAGGGAGGCTGGGCAAGTATCTGGAGCTTCTGTAGTGCGAGGTGGGTTCTGTCTCGTAAGGTTTCTCATGTATAACAAAGAGGTTTAGATGCTGGGGAGCCAAAAACATTAAAAGTGTATATAAGGTTTGTCTTCTAAGAATTCTTGATTTTGGTTACAACCTCTTGATTTAGATAGTACAAGATATTTTAGCATACCATGCTGACTTCTAGACATTTCCTTTTAGCTTCTAGTTCTTGGCAATTTCTGAGAAATGCCAAAGAAAGTGAAGGCAAGACTAATTCATTGGACCCTTTTACCAAAGTAATTTTTTCTACCGTGAGATATTATTAATTCAAAATTTTGAACATTTACTAGCATTAAAAATTAGGATGTGTTAGTTTTTACACAAAAATAGTTATGAATATATGGAATAATCACCCATAAAAATAATGAATAGGTTAAAAGAAAAAGTTATGGATTAATAAGACACTTTCTTACTTAAGCTATTCCATGATTAGGTAGCATTGTATGTTGGAAATCATCATCATCATCATTAGGGAAGGAGTATCACACTTTATATATTATAAAATATATAAGTATTTTATATATTTTTAAATTTATTTTAGATTTCTGTCCAGATCTCTGACAGTATATACATACAGAAAGAAGATTCAGTCTCCTTTTGTCACCAGTGAAATATTTTCTGTATTGTCACCAGACTGTAAATAACAAGCTTTCTCATCAAAGCTATTTAACATTCATTTCACAATTGATTAGCAATGCCAGTCATGATGCAGATGCATACCACATGTAAATATTTCTAATATCTATGGTCCCTGTACATCTTCCCCCAACTCCTAGTGTAGCTAATTTAGAAGTGATGAAATTTATAAGCCAGATGGGAATTAGACCATCTTCAGAAGGCTGAGAGATTTTGTCCATATGTTTTTAGTTGTTCCATACAGAGATCACATTTTCCCAAGTGATGCTGAAGGGATGAGTGGCTTGTCGTTGGTGCTTACTCAGTTCTTTGTCTTTCCTGTGAGTCATTATTGTTTTCTAGCTAGAAGCTGTGGCCAGCCTCTCTTTCAGTGTGCTGTTTTCATTCATTTGGAAACTAAAGAGCTGTGCTTTGCATCACGTCCTCACTGTCAGCAAAGCCAGCTCTGCTGGATTAAAATGCAGTGATGCATTAGCAGTTAGTGCAAAGGGCTGCAGGCTGCCTATCTGAGTCAAGTAGCCATGCTGAGCACACGGAAGGCCCTGTTCAGAAGGGGTCAGGGCTGGATGCCTAGGGTTAGTAGCATGTCAGGGCTGGTCATGGCAAGAAAACTGCTTTTATTTTGTGACTGGCAAGTACAAAATATGGCATGTAGGGGCGATGTGGGCTAGTAGAACTCACTGTAAGGTAGTCACATGATATTCATCCCTAAGCATCTGATATGGGATGGACACCTTGTATGGGGTAAAATAGTTAATACATATAAAGTACTTAGAACAAAGTGTAGTTAAATTTTGACTGCACTTTAATAACTTATAAGTGTTATTTTATTTAATCTTTATGATAATTCTATTCAAATGAGAAAACTAGATTCAGACATGTTAAGTAACTTTTCCAAAGTCACATAGCTAATTAATGATTTGGAGACAGAATTAAAGTCCAGTCTGCCTGACATCCAGAACTCTTAACCTTTACCAGTTAACTCAAATTCAACATCTAGAGTTACATTCTGTTGGTAATAGGAGGGGAAAGTGCTATATGTCACATGGAAAGGAAAATGTGAATTAAAGATAACTGCCCCAGTGGGCTGCTCAGACAAAGGAAGGGACCCTTGCTAAACAGATTGGAAGTTCCAGAATGAGGTCCCTCAGAGCCACAGCTAAAAGCTGTTTTAATCTCTGAGGAAGGATTCTGTTGACTTTTATTGTTCTTCAGTGTATTTACACTTCCTGCAAATTACTTGACTATATAAATAAACCCACAGGTGTAGGAAAACTGTGCATGATAACTGAGTCAGGAAACAAAGAATTAAAAAGTCAAGCTATGCTAACCCTTGGGGTAATGGTGATAATCATAATATCCCAGAGAATGTTTTATTTACTGAAAGAACTTAGAGATTGTCTCAGAATGTTTTGTATGTAGAGCAAAGGTTACAGGCAAAAAGAATTAAAAATCTTTCTGACCATAGTAAAATAATTTTTGCATGTGTAATTTTAACAGGTGTTTTGAAAAAATCATGAATCCTTGCAAGAAGAAACGTGGTTGTTTAAAACAGAAAGACATTGCTGTGATTTCTAGGAGGCACGGAGACTCCAGATGCTACTGGCCCAGCATCTCATGTTTTTCACAACACATTTGCATATATCATCATCTAAAGATTGAATATTCAATGGACACAAGTTTGAGCAAGCTCTGGGAGATGGTGAAGGACAGGGAAACCTGGCATGCTGCAGTCCATGGGGTCGCAAAGAGTTGGACACAACTTAGTGACTGAGCAACAGCAACGACAAGGAGTAATGATGCAAGAAAGCTAGGGATGCCCAAGACCCTAGGGTATTGCTCTCCAAAGTACCCTAGAACCTGTCACTAATAGTTAGAGAAGGGTGCCTCTGGACCAGGAGTGCCCCTAGGCAGCTGGTTGTTCAACTGTTAACTTAGTGGATAAACTTCGCAAAGACCCTGTGGTCTGAATTTCAGCCAGGTTTCATTTCTCTAAATCCAAAATTTTCATAATTGCTTCTCCTTAAATTTTTCTATGACATTTTGTGTTACTCCACTGTGACTCCCACAGGACTTGATTACGTAAACTGCTTTACTTGTCTGTCTCTTTTCTAGAGTCTTGAGACTGCTTTATATTTACCAAGAAAGTTTCACAGCCGAGCACATTGCGTGGCACATGGTGGACACTAGACAGACAACTTTGTTGAGTAAATGATGTTAAGCCATAAAAGAGTAGGAAATTTTAAAGAGGGCATGGGAGAAGGATGGTCTATTTGTAGTTAGTACAGTAGAAGTTAATTAAAAGCCCTTCCTTTGAATTACATTAAATTGCAAAGAATTTTATATGTGTTTAAAAACCCACTTGGGCTTCCCTGGTGGCTCAGTGGTAAAGAATTCTCCTGCCAATGCAGGAGATGAAGGTTTGATCCTTGGATTGGGAAGATCCCCTGGAGAAGGAAATGGCAACCCACTCCAGTATTCTTGCCTGGGAAGTCCCATGAACAGAGGAGCCTGGTAGGCTCACAGTCCATGAATTCACAAAAGAGTCAGACACGACTTAGCAACTAAACAACAACAAAAAACCCACTTATTGTGCGTTTACTTTATTCCAGGTCCTGTGATGAATGAGACAAGATTCTTGCTCTTAAGAAGCTGCCAGTCTCATTGGGTAGAATGAAACTGAAATAAATAATTACAACCCAGTATGGTATGATCAATGGTTACTATATGTCAGAACCTAAGTACTTTTAATTCTTTATATTGTTTAATTCTAACAACCCTATAAGATAGATACTATTATTGTCCCTTTTTGCAGATGAGGAAACTGAAGCTCTTTAGGTTAAATAAATCATCCAAGATCACGTAGTTGCTAGGTGGTAGAGCCAGGAGAGAAACTCGGGTTGATTTGAATTCAGAGACTAAGCTAGAAACCAATGCCCTGTAACTCTTCAGCACAGAAGAGGGAGTGATTGCTTTGGGAAAGGAGAAGAGAAAGGGAAGAGGGAGGCTAGTAGGCATCAGTGAGGAGGTGTTCCTTAAGCAATGATCCGAATGACAGAGAGCAGTACGTCAGATGGACGAGTTGGCAAATGAAGAGTGACGGCGAACATTTGCAACGATTTGAGAACTGAAAGACGTCATGTGTTCAGGGGAACCGTGGTAGTTTGGTGCAAGGAACAGAGTAGGCAGAAGAGTTAGACAAGGATCATGTCATGGGAATTAGAAGATCCTCATGTCAGTAGCCTCTGGTAGAATCTGCACCTATATTAAAGTACGTCTCACTGGAGGGCCATTTTGAACTTGGGGTCGGGGCTGTACAGGGGTAGAATGAAAATTTGTATTACCCTGCCGCTCAGGTCCTTAATGGGCATGGGTCTGGTACTGTCTACAGAGTCCTCTGGTTCAGAGAGACCAATATAAGGGCTCAGAGAATTGCAAAGACACTGGAATTTTTGACGGAGAAATTGTAAGTTTGTAAAAGAGCCAAAAATAACATGAGTTGATTCCTAGCTTAGACTGTAAACTCCATGACTGCTTCTGTCTTTTTTTTTTTTTCCTTATTAGAGGATAATTGCTTTACAATGTTGTGTTGGTTTCTGCCATACAACAGTGTGAATCAGCCATAAGTATAACTATATCCCCTCCCTCTGGAACCTCCCTCCCAACTCCCACTGTTTCTGTCTTAGTCACAATCTCCAAGACTTGGCACATAGAGGGCTCTTAATGCACCACAATACATTTTGTTGAATGAATGAATAAAACAGTAAAACTGAGAATGTGCCACTAAAAAAGGCTTCAGTTCAGTTCAGTCACTCAGTTGTGTCCGACTCTTTGAGACCCCATGAATTGCAGCACGCCAGGCCTCCCTGTCCATCACCAACTCCCGGAGTTCACTCAAACTCACATCCATCGAGTCAGTGATGCCTTAAGCCTAAAGAAAAGAGAGGAAAAGCAAGAATAAGTGGAGAAGGTAGCTTGTGAACTCAGGAGATAGCAAGTAAGTGTTGGAGTGGCTCTAACACCTGCTAATGGCTAGCAGAGCTGCTGCTGTGAACTGGGCTTAGAGGACCTGGAGAAATCAGCTACTGGGCTGAAATTTTGACTTCCCTTGCTTAAAAGGAGGAATCATATACAATTTCTCTCAGAGTAGCTAAGACCTTCCTAGGCCTGTTATTTTTTTCTTTCATCTTAAATGTTATACATGAAATTTTTTGTTAGGGATGGTCATTAATTTTATAGGAAATCAAATAGAGGATTTAACGTGACTATTTCTTGCAGGTTTTGATAAGCATCTCATCTGACGGTTTGATTTGATTTGATGAGTAACATAGTACCTAGAGGAACAGAGGGACCGCACTTCCTGAAAGACAATTGCTAAATCATACCGCTCTCAGAGAGGCTCTTGATCCGAGCCGAGTCAGAGACAGATGATGCTGAGGGCACCTTCTCTGTCTGGTGCCTGATATGTCCAGGGGTCTCTGCGGCTGGTGGAGATGGATATGTGCTTTGAAAATAAAAACAATAGAGGTCATATTGTCATCCTATTATTAATATATAAGCTCTTCCAGTGCACTCTGGAATAATCATTTCTACCTCCACATGGAAATGGATCAGAAAATCAAAAACATCTGAGACATGTAGGGTGGAAGAATAAACTTATTTCTCCCCATCCAATTTTTCAGAATTAAGAAAAAATTAAAATTCAATTATATATTATGTATTATATAATTATATGTTATATATATATTATATAATTTCAAAACATATTTTTATGTTTTATTTATAATTTATCAAAAATATATACAATCAGCTATGTATGTTGAAAATAGACCTCAGGGTTCTATTTATTCTCTCTCTGATATTCTATGATATTTATTCACACAAAAATATCTTCTTTTTCCTTCAGTAATATAGAGAACAACAACAATAGCAAAATTATGAATACCTTGTATAACTCAGTTAATAATAGCAATTCTATAGTGTCATCTTTTCCTGGCTGATGTCCTGCCTGCCATGTTTGCTCAAAGCATCACTTACAGACTTACATCCCTGGGTGTAAATTTTCCTTACCTCCTAGCTTGTACAATATTGGTTGGTTAATATTTTTTTTGTCAGTAACTCATATATTTGAAAATGTTACCAAAGAAAAGTTTTACTTTTTTTTAACCTAGCAAAGCCATCAGCTGCTATCTTTTTAAATTTCTTTCATTTCGTTCCCTTATAACCTCTTCTATTTCAGAATTCCTGGAGAATGTGCAGGAATCACCAGGGTCCCAGAGAAACTCTCACAAAATATTGTTCTAACTAGAGAATACATGTTTCTTTTTCTTCTCATCCACCTTAAGGAATCAATGATATTACCAAAGTCTGATAGAGTTACATGTTTTGCATCTACTTTAACATTTGTTAATTAATTTATCCCTTCACTCAATAATAATTATGGGTCAGATATGATGCAAGGAACTAGAGATTAAAAAATAATTAGTGAGAAGACAAATATTAAAAACAAATGATTACAGTAATAAAGAGATTAGTAAAAAAACACTGTAGGACATACAATAATGATATGATAAACTCTGCTCAGAGAAGTGAAGGAAAGTTTTCTGACTATATATTTAAAGACTGAGTTAGAATTAACTTGGTAAACAATCCAGACAAAAGCATTCTAGAAAGAGGGGATAGGAGAGGTAAGGAATCATGGTACATTGTGGGAAATGCAAATATATCATACTAGTTGAGAAGAGAAGTGGTTGGGGAGAGGTTGTGAGTAAGGAGGCAGGAAAAGGTGTTTGGGGCAACATCACGAACGCCCGCGTCCGCCATGTTTGCCATGAGGAGTTCCGACTTTCTCCTGAAGTCAGGCGGCAGGAGCCATTGCAAAATTTTAAGCAGGGGTGAATTTTAATTTTAGAGAGATGAATCTGGCTTCAGTTTAGAGGATAGATAAAGTGATTAAAACCACAAAGTTTCCCGTTTCATTTGGCATAGGCTGCTGAAAGACTGTTGTGGGGAGGGTTAGAGGTATCTCTTACCCAAGGGCTAGGTGGAGAGTGGTATGAGGTGAACACCAGGATTCTGTTTGAGAGAGATATTGGGGTTGAGTTGGAATAGAATTGTCCAAAGGAAACCGTTAAGGTTAGAGTCAGAGACCCAGAAGAGCAAAGAGTGAAGGATAACAGATTGGAATACATGGAGCAGGAGGTGGCCTGAGTAAATTCCAAAGATGGAAGCTGGGACTGTCAGGTAGTAGGACTTTTATATTTTCACACATATGTATGGGCAGAGTGGGTTCATTGAATGTAGTCAGGATGAGACACTTGTTAGAACTCAGTTGTGACTGTCCAATGAAGAAACACTGAAGAGCGGCAAAGTTGATAAAAAGGGAAGAGATGGATTTGAAAGCTTTTCAGTTGCTTTCTTGGGATATTTTCTAAGATAAATTAACAGCAAAATGTGTCTCTAGGTAATGAATCAGATTTATTTATGGTAAGTGGTTATTTTATGTTAAACTTTGGAGTTAATTTTGGAGTCTATCAAAGACAATATGCTTTAGTTTTTGCATAATTAATACCAAGACTCTCTGACAATAGAGTCAAGAACCAGTTGTTTATGAATCCATCCCCTATTCATAATAAAACCTTATTAATAGCATGTAGTGAGATACTTGTCTTCTTATTATGTATGGGAGGGGATAGCCTCTGGGCCATCTAAAGCAATTTTAAGCTATGAATGTAAAAATTAAAAAGAACTGGGGCCAGAACACAAACCACTGGAGGATATCATCTGACTTCTTAGGAGGTCACTTGTGCCTACCCTCGTTTTGTGTGAACATAAATAGCCGGAGTCTATATTAAGTTCATGCAGCTTGGCTTAGAGGCAAGCTGCCTGAAAGAAAGGGCAATTGAGAGTTGCAAGCAGTAGTAATGGAGGTGCCTGCTCTTCTCTGTGATACAACTCTTTCATCCCGTCCTTCTCCTAATCCCCAGTGACCTCACCTTTTGGCCCTCTCACCCTCTTTTCCAGCCAATGGGGCTCTGTTCTCCTTTTTATAGGTTGCCACTCTATCTACCTACCCATGCACCCCTTGGAAAGGTAGCTGCGCTAAAGTAGCATCCTCCTTACCAGGCTGCCTAACTTTAATGCCTACAATCCCACTCTGGCCTAAGGGTGGAGGCACTAAATGTCTACCCACCCCTCTTTAGGGATGAATCTTCAAGTTTCCTGTTTCTGTAGCAGGAGGTGAGTAAGCATCCCCTTGGCTTCCCTTGTGGCTCAGCTGGTAAATAATCCACTTGCAATGAGGAAGACCTGGGTTCAATCCCCGGGTTGGGAAGATCCCCTGGAGAAAGGAATGGCTACCCACTCTAGTATTCTGGCCTGGAGAATTCCATGGACTTTATAGTCCATGGGGTCGCAAAGAGTTGGACACAACTGAGCAACTTTCACTTCAGGGAAAACAGAAGGAAAACAGTGCAAACTTATCCTCTAGTAAGCATTCACTCCAGTGTTAAATTTTTCTTTTCTGATTTCTCTGTGAGATGAAAGTGTTACATAGTCAGTGTTGGGTGATGATCTAGTCGCTAAGCCATAATTGACTCTTGAGACCCCATGGACTGTAGCCCGCCAGGCTCCTCTGTCCATGGGATTCTCCAGGCAAGAATGCTGGAGTGGGTTGCCATTTCCTTTTCCAGTCAGTGTTGGGAGTAGATACTAAATGGCTCTGTGACAAAGCTTAGTCCCCGTAAACTTCAATTTAAGAGATAGGTTCAGATGAATTGTAAAAGTAGTGAGTGGGTTCAGTTTGAGAATAGCTTGGAGTGTTTGAAACTTGAGGAGCCAGAGACATACAAGGTCCCTTTAGAATTATAAAGCTAGAAGAAATAGGCCGTTCAGATTTTAATTTTTGTCTGTGCTTGCAGTATCGTTTCTGAAAACACTTTCCATGTGGCACTACTGGTAAAGAACCCATCTGCCAATGCAGGAGATGTAAGAGACACAGATTCAATCCCTGGGTTCAGAAGATCCCCTGGAGAAGAGCATGGGAACCCACTCCAGTATTCTTGCCTGGAGAATCTCATGGACAGAGGAGCCTGGCGGGCTACAGTCCATAGGCTTGCACAGAGTTGGACACAACTGAAGCATCTTAGCATCACACACAGTGAAAAACTGTTGATAAACACATCTTTACAAACTAAGCATAGGACCTCCCATCTTGATATTTTACACTTTTTAATACAATATTTTCAAAATTTTGAAATATTTATTTCTTGAGCGGTTATGTGTTAGCTTGACTCTTCCCAGTTGCAAAAAAAGGCAAGTTCTAGTGACTCTAGGCTTACTTACTCTAGGAGCCAGCAGCTCCTCTGCTGTAGTGTTTGGCTCACTTGTTTGTTAATTCCTTTGCCCCAACTCTCCTCATGTTGGGTATTTTTCAGTTTTAACTTCCTCAATGACAGGACTTGGGGCAAGTGCCTAGCATGGTTGATTATGGTGTTTCTGGGGCAGTTCGGCAATCACTTGCCCTTTTGCCTAGCTAACCAAGCCAGGTTCGTTCTTGCTGCCCAACAGTCCTCAGCAAACACCTGTAGCAGGCGGATGAGGTTGTCAGTCTATCAGTAGGATATAGGTAGGGCAACTGAAAACCGGATTTAGGAGTTCTTTCAGTTAAAAAAGATTCCCATACAAATAGGATCATCCTTCCCATTTTAGGTTAATAAACTTCTATTCTTTTTAATAGTGTGATTAGGTGTATAAATAGATTTGAGAACCACTACCATATTAATGTAAGTGCTAAGAAGAGGAGGCATTTTTCTCCTTTATGTCATTCATTTGCCTACTTTATTTAAAGATTTTTTATTATCTTTTCCACAATTAAATATCTTTATTTTTATATAAAGTTTAAATTGATCATTTTATATACAATTTAAGTATATTATATAAAATATGCTTGTTAATTAGTATTAACCACAATAAACTGTGGAAAATTCTGAAAGAGATGGGAATACCAGACCACCTGACCTACTTCTTGAGAAATCTGTATGCAGGTCAGGAAGCAACAGTTAGAACTGGACATGGAACAACAGACTGGATCCAAATAGGAAAAGGAGTATGTCAAGGCTGTATATTGTCACCCTGCTTATTTAACTTCTATGCAGAGTACCTCATGAGAAATGCTTGGCTGGAAGATGCACAAGCTGAAATTAAGGTTTCTGGGAGAAATATCAGTAACCTCAGATATGCAGATGACACCAACCTTATGGTAGAAAGTGAAGAAGAACTAAAGAGTTTCTTGCTGAAAATGAAAGAGGAGAGTGAAAAAGTTGGCTTAAAGCTCAACATTCAGAAAACTAAGATCATGTCATCCAGTCCCATCACTTCATGGCAAATAGATGGGGAAACAGTGGCTGACTTTATTTTTTTGGGCTCCAAAATCATTGCAGATGGTGACAGCAGCTGTGAAATTAAAAGACGCTTACTCCTTGGAAGAAAAGTTATGACCAACTTAGACAGCATATTAAAAAGCAGAGACATTACTTTGCCAACAAAGGTCTGTCTAGTCAAGGCTATGGTTTTTCCAGTAGTTACA
>NW_011495045.1:3516475-3559131 GCF_000754665.1 Bison bison bison | reverse complement strand
GCTACAATACTTTGGCCACCTGATGCAAAGAACTGACTCATTTGAAAAGACCCTGATGCTGGGAAAGATTGAAGGCAGGAGGAGAAGGGGACAACAGAGGATGAGATGGTTGGATGGCATCACCGACTCAATGGACATGAGTTTGAGTAAACTCTGGGAGTTGGTAATGGACAGGGAGGCCTGGCGTGCTGTGGTTCATGGGGTCACAAATAGTTGGACACGACTGAGCGACTGAGCTGATAGTAAAGTATGGGCTTCCACAGTGGCTCAGCAGTAAAGAATCCACCTGTTAATGCAGGAGACTTGGGTTTGATCCTGGTTTGGGAAGATGGGAGGAAATGGCAACCCACTCCAGCATTCCTGCCTGGGAAATCCCATGGACAGAGGAGCCTGGAGGGCTACAGTCCATGGGTTCACAGAAGAGTCAGACACAACTTAGCGACTAAACAATAGTGAAGTATGAGAGACTGAATATACAGACAATGGCTAGACCACATACACAAATAGAATTCTAACTCACAACCTGTAGCAGCGTGCTAGGAAACCAACCCCCCTTACCTTGAGCCCAGGAAGCCGGTCCACTGTAAATCAATCTTGCAGGAGGTCAGCTTGCTATCTCTAGTGATAATCCAGGAAGCTAAACAATGACTTCTATAATAATCACTCCAAAATGACCAGAATGTGATTAATAACTAACAGCTTCCCTGATCTTTGTCCCTGCTTCCAGCTGAGGGCCAACAGGAAAAAGCCAAATGTGTATCCCTAACCAATCACACAGGATGCCCCAGTCCTAGCTGGCCCAGCCACGGCATCCTCATGCCAACAGCCTCCAGTCAGAGCACACCTGAAGCCTTCTCTTTTTGCTAATAGAACATTTCCTACTCCTCTGTCTGCTTTTAAGTCTCCCTGAGCCAAACCCAAGTGATGCAGTTCACTCTTTTGCTATAGCAAGCTCTGAATAAATTGGCTTTGCTTTTCTCATTGGTTGGTCTTTGTTTATGTCCACAGATATTATATATAAATAAATTTATATAAAATAAGAGAAGCACACACTCTTCTTAAAAAATTCAAGCAACGCACACAATATGTTAAAATAATGCAATTAAGCCAAGAGGTTGAGAAATTTAAAAAGTTAAAAATGAAAGCGAAAAATGCAAAACAGATAAAAATTCTAAGTCTAAGCTCTCCACACGAGGACAAATCTTCAAAGCTTCCAGAATGAGGCCGCTTATTTCCAAGGTAAGTCCCCAGATTGCTGAAGGCCCCGAGCAGGGACCTGTGGCCTCTGCCTGCCCCTTGCACTGATGGTTCCCACCGTGCCCACAGGTCCTCTTGGTTAAATGCTCTGTGTGCTGTGGGACCTGGGTCCCTGCCTTAGGAAATAGCTGTACATGGCCCAGCTTGGTGTACCAACAAGCAGCCTTGGTTGCTGGACAATGTTGCTAAGGTTTCAGCTGGAGGACAGTCTCCCAAGATAGCAAGAAAATGCCTAATACTTTGAAATGTTCCAGGTTAAAAAACAAATTTAATACACAGATGTGTTTGGGTTTGTACTTCACCTTAATTTTGTGCATGATGTGCCATGAGGTTGTCTTATCTAGCTGGTAAATCCAGTAGTAGTGGCACTGAGTGTGCTCTAAGTATATTTCTTGGAGGCCGTCCTGTGGGCTGAGGAGAGAAGGGTAAAAAAACTCCTGGGAATTTCAGAACCTCTGGCTGCTGCTGCTGCTGCTAAGTCGCTTCAGTCATGTCCGACTCTGTGTGACCCCATAGGCGGCAGCCCACCAGGTTCCTCTGTCCACGGGATTCTCCAGGCAAGAATACTGGAGTGGGTTGCCATTTCCTTCTCCAATCCCCGCCTCTGGGGGGAGGTACAATATGGAAATAAGTTAGAAAGTCAGTTGGTGGTTAGAATTCGGTGTAGAGTGTGAGACAGATCCTCAGTCGGGCTCCTTAACCAGTGTTTCTCACTTGCTCAACACAGGACACATGTTTTACACTTCAGTATTTCACTGTTCATGCAGTGACCTAAATTCAAATAGCCTCCAGTAATAAAGAGGTGTTTGCATGCTCAGTCACTCAGTCGTGTCTGACTCTTTGCAACCCCATAGACTGTAGCCTGCCAGACTCCTCTGACCATGGAAGTTTACAGGCAACAATATTGGAGTGGGTTGCCATTTCCTACTGCAGGGGATCTTCCTGACCCAGGGATCAAACTTGTGTCTCTTGCCTCTCCTGGATTGGCAGGCAGATTCTTTACCACTGCACCACCAGGGAAGCCCTAAAGAGATGTTTACCCGATTCAAATCTCAATAGAATTTACAGAATTGATTTACAGTTTTCATTGCTTCATGTAATTGTGCCAAATCATGTCACTTGGTTTGTACATGTTGTTGTACTCAGATGGCTTTACATATGCTGTGTGTGTAAAAATATTTTCTGATCTTTTTTTTTCTGAAACTACATCTATAGCCAAAATTTTAGTATTATGTGTATTATCTTTTGATTTTGGGGGGATTATTTAAAAATGCATTCATATATGGGTGATTCTTTTCTCCTCAAACTTGTAATACTGCTTACTCCATCTTCATTCTCTGTTGATGGTCTTGCTTCCTACTTCAGTGAAAGATCGAGGGAAATGTAAAACAAGTAACACACACTCCCCCATCACATTTACCCACTTACATTCATCTATGCCCATAAACTCTGCCTTCCCCCATGACTATTGATGGAACCTCTGTGGTGTGTGCTCCTCTGCTGGCATACCAGACCCCCGCTCTCTTGCCCACTCAAGTACATTTCCCAGCAGTTATCCCTTCTTGTCCTTGGAGCACCGTTTCTTGTCTTTTCACTAGAACAACACCCATCGGCTTACAAAACCCCGCAGGTATCACAGCATGTCCCTGCCACACTACATCCTGTTCTTAGCTCAGCAGCCAGAGTAATCCTGCTGAAATCTGAGTCACACTACATTATTCCTCTGCTAGGAATCATCTGATGGCTTCCTATCTCAGAGGAAAGGGAAATATCTATAAAGTGGCCAACAAGGCTCAACACAATTCCTTTTGCCCCAGCTTCATCTCATTTTTCTTCCTTATTTGCTTTACTTCAATCAAATTGGGCTCTTTGCTGTTTCTTGAATAAGCCAAGAGTGTTCCCAACTCTTTACATTTGCTTTCTTCTTCCTAGGATGCTTTTCCCTGGACATCCGGCTCCCTATCCTCCTATAAGACTTTGCTCCAGTATCACTTTCTCAGTGAGTCCTATCTTGACCACCTTATTGCACATTCTATCCACATTCCATCTCCTTTCCTGTTTCAGTACCTGTAAACCCCTGGGATTTATTACTTTCCAATATGTCAGTATTTGTTCTTTTCTGGTTTTCATCTATTGGTATATAAACTTCATGGAGGCAAGGAATGTATATCCACTGGTAAATTCCATGAGAGAACACTGTTGGCTTGTCCATTGCTCTGCCTCAAGGGTCTAGAAAACTGGTTCACAATAATTTTTATTATCTTATTATTTTTTTATTTTTAAAAGATTATTTTTGGCTGTGCTGGGTCTTTTGTTGGTTTGGGCTGGCTTTCTCTAGTTGCGGTGAGTGGGGGCTACTCTCTAGTTGCGATGCAAGGGCTCCTCATTGCCATGGCTTCTCTCGTGTGGAGCACAGGCTCCAGGCACCTGGATTTCAGTAGTTGGGGTGCACGGGCTTAGTTGCTTAGAGGCATGTGAGATCTTCCTGGACTAGGGATCCAACCCATGTCTCCTGCATTAGCAGGCAGATTCTTAACCACCGGACCACCTGAGTAGCCCTACAAAAAACTTTAAATAGCTAGTTATTGAATGAATGGATAAATGAAACAAAGAAACTAAGAAAAATTGTGCAGTGCTGACTCATGGCACTGAGCTACCCATCCATCCACACCACTGAACTGGCTCTGCAAGTTATTTGCTTTTACCTGCTTTAAGCTCAGAAAAGATCCTCGGTAAAACATTATCAGTTGATGGTCTTCCGCCTCATCTAATTCCTCAGAGATTTCCAAGAGAGGGGTGAGCTTGGGGATGGGGGAGGGCAGTGAGGAAACTGGAATTATAACCACAAGGCTAGAAATTCTGCCCTGACTTTCATCTATTGCGCTGAGTTTACTTACTCATTCAAGAAATATTCCTAAAATTTCATCTCTGTGCTGAGTACTAGAGATACAGTTCACTCATTCATCCTTTCAGTTAACAATGCTGAATGATGCCCCCTGTTCCCTGTTCCAAGTTGTCTTTGCTGCTAAGTCGCTTCAGTTGTGTCCAACTCTGTGCAACACCATAGACGGCAGCTCACCAGGCTCCGCCGTCCCTGGGATTCTCCAGGCAAGAACACTGGAGGGGTTGCCACTTCCTTCTCCAATGCATGAAAGTGAAAAGTGAAAGTGAAAAGTGAAAAGTGAAAGTGAAGTCGCTCAGTGGTGTCTGACTCTTAGTGACCCCATGGACTGCAGCCTACCAGGCTCCTCTGTCTGTGGGATTTTCCAGGCAAGAGTACTGGAGTGGGGTGCCATTGCCTTCTCCGAAGTTGTCTTTGCTTAGTGCTAAATGTCCAGATGCAGACAATGGAGGCTTGTCCTCAGGGAATGGTGAGGAAACGTCCTACAACCCCCTCCTGGAGGAAGAAGGCAACTGGGAGGGGCTCATTTAACTCAAGATTGGTATCTACTGGATAGTGTGAACCAAAAGGAACAGGCAAAGCCCCAAACTGTCCTGGGTTTTAAGCCTTCTTTAGGTGAGAATGTTACTTGACTCTCTTCTGGTAATAGAAGATTCAGATTCAACTGAGTGTAGATTTTGTTCCTGTCCTTGGTTGCCAGTATCACATTTGACCTAAAAAGCTGGGATTTGTTTGATAGCCTCCCACTACTTTAAGAATCTTTGTCTGTAGCTTTTGTTTTGTTTCTGGTCATGAGATTTATGTTTACAACCAGAAATAGATTATGAACAAGATTCTTAAACATCCAGCAACGAATCCCTCACAGAGTGCTTTGTAAAGAGATACCCAGGAACTATTTGTTCCATTCATTGTGTATTTTGCATACCAAGGAGAAAGTCTGCCTTTTCCTTCCTGAAGGCACCATCACTATCTTTTTCTAAATTAAAAATTTCCCTGTTTATTAGACACCCATACCAAAAAGTGACAAAAATCAATCACAGTGTAGGATATAGATTCTCTCTCTACTGTCTTGAATGAAGTGGATTGGATGAGGATTCAATTGAATCCTCATTCAATTGGAGATATGGGTTATTCTTTTCAAAAGCCTGGTTGCGAATGAAGACAGAGGGTGGAAGCCAGAGAAGCACATTGAGTTAAGGGTGGACTTTTTAAATAGGATGAGAGTAACTTTACTGTGCTTGTATGGCCTGAGGGGCTCAGCTGAGAGGAGGAGGTTCAGAACACACCGAAGAGAAAATAAATAATTGCATAAAGAACAAAGAAATGAATTAGTGGGCTTAGGGCGGTGGAGGATGTTAGGGGAGTGATAGGGGAAGCGGCCTTCAACAGAGCGGTGCAGGCTTAGAACAGCCCCTAAAGCCATAGGTCAGGGCCTCCAGCCACAGGCCCTGGAGAATACTGCTGAAATCCTGGCCAAGGCTCTCACAAGCTCAGGAGCCTGAGGATAGCAGTGTTACTTCCCAGGGATTGGAATTGTAAAAGCCTGAACCAATATCTGGCCCAAAGAGATACTGAGGGGCATTAGAAATTGTTATTACTAGTGAGTCCATGGGTCACTTTGGGAGAAAATATAGATTAAAAAATCTTTATTCTAAAATCATTTCAGACTTTAAAGATATGCAAAATAGTGCAAAAATTCCTGTTTACCTTTCACCCACAGTTACCTGGATTTTTACATCTACCACGTGTGCTTTATTATTTATTTTGTAGTACTCTCTGTCAGTGTGTATATAATTTTTTCTCATATGTTTTAGAATAAGTTGAAATACATTGACTCCTTTACCTCTAAATACTTCAGTGTGTATTTCTTAAAAACAAGAGCATGCTCTTATATAACCACAGAGCAATTTTTAAAATCAGAAAATTAACATCAATCTAGTATTATTATCTAGCCTACAGACCTTATTCAAATTGACTTTGGTAAAAATTTTAAAAGTGGGTTATTATACCTGTCATCTTTCAACAGACTAGGAGAGATTCTTTTCTTAACTAAGATGATATATTCTCTGTAAATCAGCGCAGTGATCATTCAGAAAGCAAGGTTTAAAAAAACAAATGAAACTGTTAACAACTCTATGTTCAGCTAAGAAAAAAGATGGATTGATTTAAAATTGCTTGTAGTGGTTACAGAAAAAGGCTCAGTCTATTTGAATAAGATTGCTAATAGGGTTTTCGGTAATGTGAAAAAAAGGAAAAGATGTCTGGGTCATTGTTTTTACAGTAACACACCACTGAACTCAGGATTACTCTAGAAAATTACTAATGGAGATGTAGAAATAGTGGCTATCACATTTCTCAATGCTTTGTAAAATGTGGAATTTTCATTTCTAGCACATAAAAATGTCAAGATGTGTTCAAAGAGGAACACGCTGTTCTGGAACCACTCTCACACTCAATAGGCAGGGCCCCAGGGTCAGGGAGAAGACAAGAGGTCCTATCTCTCCAAAGCTGAAAAAGTTATACAACTCCTGGACAAACAGCAGGAAGAACAACATGATGAATAAGCACCTATTTTATGTGAAAAATGACTGAGGTAGTCCTCCTCTTGCTCAGCTTCTTGTAAATCCTTAGGGTCTTGGTTGATGCTCCTCATTTAACTCTGTCTGGGAGGGAGTGTATACATATTCTAGCTTCTCTTTTCTTTTCTTATGCATTTGTTTAAGTTACAAAGGCAATACACAAAATATTCTTATTCTATTAAACTGGGTCTTATGAAGTTTAGACTTCCCTGGTGGCTCAGATGGTAAAGCGTCTGCCTATAATGTGAGAGACCCGGGTTTGATCCCTGGATTGGGAAGATCCCCTGGAGAAGGAAAATGGCAACCCACTCCAGTGCTCTTGCCTGGAAAATCCTATGGATGGAGGAGCTTGTTAGGTTCCCATCCACAGGGTTGCAAAGAGTCAGACACGCCTGAGTGACTTCACTTCACTTATGAAGTTTATTTTTTTGTAGGTCAAAATTTCAAATAGGGCAATCTAATAAAAGAAGTATAACTTAGTAAAAGATTCAAACAATAGAAAATACACAGAATAAAATGTAAGAAACTGTCTATTCTTAATTTTTACAATTCTCTTCCCAGAAGTAACCTCTGTAACTTCTGGAAGGGTACCCTTCAAGTCTTTTTCTGAATATTTACATGATATAGATATATATAATTTAAAATGCATAAGGGGGTTTGTTATATATGCATTGCTTTACAAATTGCACTATGCATGTGAAATTTTTGCATGTCAGAAAATCCAGATTGCCTCATCCTAGTAATAGTAATACATTCCGTATGACTGTTTCATGGTTTATTTAACCTCAGTATTTGCTATTAATTTCTTTTTTAACATGTAGCTATATTTTTAAATGTCTTGAATGATACTAAATGGAGATCCTAATGCATATTTTTAAATAAAATTTTTATACATTAAATTTCTAGAAATGAAAGAGATGAATCAGAGGCATATGCATCTAAAGTTTCATTAAGTCCTGCCAAATTCACTTCCCAAAAGAGTTTGCCAGTTTATCTACTAGCAGTAACTATTTTCCCATATCCTTGCTTTTACTAGGTATTATAAATCTTTTAAATTCTAATTAATCTGATGGGGGAAATATAATATTATCTTTAAAAATATTATATTGAAATGTATTTCCTTGATTACTAGTGAGGTCAGACACTTTTTGATAGGTTTTTATTGGCCATTTGTATTTCTTCTACTGATTATCTTTTACAACCTTTGATTTATATGTGGATTGAATATTGCTTCCATGGTAACTCAGCTGGTAGCTCCTGTAATGTAGGAGACCCTGGTTTGATTCCTGGGTCGGGAAGATCCTCTGGAGAAGAGGTAGGCTATCCACTCCAGTATTCTTGGGCTTCCCTGGTGGCTCATACGGTAAAGTATGGATTGAATATTGATTCTCTATTTGTTCTACTATTTCTTACTGGTATTGTCTTTTACCTTTATGGCAAATCTCATCATTAAGAAATTTTTAGTTTTATTTAATTAAATCCACCAATGTTTCCCATTTTGAATTCTGGAACTTTACAGTTCAAGAGGAGAAGGAAATGGCAACCTGCTCCAGTACTCATGCCTGGAAAATTCCATGGATGGAGGAGCCTGGTAGGCTACAGTCCATGGGGTCACAAGGAGTCCGACAGGACTGAGTGACTTCACTTTCTTTCTTTCTATAGTTCCTTTTGGAGAAGGAAATGGCAACCCACTTCAGTGTTCTTGCCTGGAGAATCCCATGGATGGAGGGGCCAGGTGGGCTACAGTCAATGGGGTTGCAAAGAGTCAGACATGACTAAGCAACTAACACACACACACACACACAGAGTTCAAGAAAGATCAATTTTAAGATTTCAAAATTATCTTTTGTATTTTATTATAATTTTTATATATTTTTCATTGCAGCCATGAAATTAAAAGATGCTTACTCCTTGGAAGGAAAGTTATGACCAACCTAGATAGCATATTCAAAAGCAGACACATTACTTTGCCAACAAAGGTCCGTCTAGTCAAAGCTATGGTTTTTCCAGTGGTCATGTATGGATGTGAGAGTTGGACTGTGAAGAAAGCTGAGCGCCAAAGAATTGATGCTTTTGAACTGTGGTGTTGGAGAAGACTCTTGAGAGTCCCTTGGACTGCAAGGAGATCCAACGAATCCATTCTAAAGGAGATCAGTCCTGGGTGTTCTTTGGAAGGAATGATGCTAAAGCTGAAACTCCAGTACTTTGGCCACCACATGCAAAGAGTTGACTCATTGGAAAAGACTCTGATGCTGGGAGGGATTGGGGGCAGGAGGAGAAGGGAATGACAGAGGATGAGATGGCTGGATGGCATCACTGACTCGATGGACGTGAGTCTGAGTGAACTCCGGGAGTTGGTGATGGACAGGGAGGCCTGGCGTGCTGCAATTCATAGGGTTGCAAAGAGTCAGACACGAATGAGCGACTGAACTGAACTGAACTCTCTATTACATTTGCCATTATTGTTTTGTATATATGTAAGTTGAAGTAAAGGTCTGGTTTTATTTTTTCCAAATAGTCATATATTCTAATATTATTTGTTCAATGAATGTAATTTCCTAACTGACTGTGATGTCACCTTCATGGAATGTACTGAAGTCCTATTTACTTATAAGTGTGTTTCTGGACTTTGTATTCTGTTTCATTTATCTCTGTGTTTCTACATCTATGTCATATTAATCTAACTACTATAGCTTCAAAATATTTTAAAGAACATCTGGGAGAGTGCTTTCCTCATAATATTTTTTTTTAAAATCTTTGCTATTAACTCATATTTTCTTTGTCATATGAAACTTAGCATCAGCTAAGGATTCATAATATTCTTGTTGAAGTTTTATCCAGAATTAAATTGAATATGGATTAATTGAGGAGAGGAATTGGTTGGAAAGAGATATGAAGGAATTTTCTGAGGTCACTGTCTTAGACCTTACTTTGTGTTGGTTGAATGGGTAAATGCAATTGTCAAAACTCAATGAAATGAACACAAAATTTGAACATCTTAGGATTAGTGTGTGTACTTCATAAAGCAATTTTTTAACATGACACCTGATGAGAAGAGCTGACTCATTGGAAAAGATCCTGATGCTGGGAAAGATTGAGGGCAAGAGGAGAAGGGGGCGACAGAGGATGAGATGGTTGGATGGCATCACCAACTCAATGGACAAGAGTTTGAACAAACTCTGGGAGATAGTGAAGGACAGGGAAGCCTGGCATGCTGCAGTCCATGGAGTTGCAAAGAGTAGTACATGACTTAGTGACTGAATAGAATAGAATACAGGCATGGGTTGTCATTTCATATACCAGTGGAACTTCCTGATCCAGGGATTGAACCCCCATGTTGAGTCTCTTGCATTAAGAGGCAGATGCCTTATCACCAACTCACGTGGGAAGCAATAGATCTGATACCATCTCTATTAAAATGTACATCAGATTTTTATAGAAACTAACAATGTCATTCTAATATTTATAGCTAAATGCAAAGGAACTTAAATAGCCAAATTGAAAAATTATTCCTTATTTTAAAATTTACTATAAAGCCACAATTATCAAGATAGTGTGGTATGAGGGTAATAAAAGACAAATAAATTGAAAGAACAGAATAGAAAGTTCAGAGATAGATCCTTATTTCTGCGCTCAATTGATTTTTGACCAAGGCACAAAGTCAATTCAATGGGTTAAAAAAAGACTTTTTAACAAATGCTTCTGGAACAATAGAATATTTTTATGGGAAAAACTGAATCTTAATTTCATCTCACTCTGTGTGCAAAAATTAATACAAAAGTTCTTGAAGAAAACATAGGAAAATATCTTTGTGACCTTAAGAGTAAGCCAACATTTCTTGAAAGGGACAGAAAAAGCATTAATAAAATATAAATAAATTGGATTTCATCAAAATTTAAAATTTTTATTCTCCCAAAGATAGCAATACAAAAAATAGGTAAGCCATAGATGAGAGGGAAATATATTTACACTATCAATATATGATAGAATATATTTGTACACAAAATATAAAAAATCCCCTTAAATCAATTAAAAAATTAAAAGAGGTTAAAGATTTAAACAATAACTTAATGAAAGAAAATAAGGGTGAGGAATAAGTCCATGAAAAAGTGCCCAGTGTCATCAGGGGTATGCTAAACCCCAATGGGATGGCATCTCATCCACATTAGAATGGATTAATAAAAGACTGACTACACCAAATATTGGCTAGGATCAGGAGCAACCAGAACCTTCATACATTGTTGGTGGGTATATGCAGTGGTACAACCACTTTGGAGAATACTTCAGAAGTTAGGTATAAAGGTAATCAGATGTTTACCTATGAACTAGTAATTCCACTCCTGGGCATTTGCCGAAGGGAAGTAAACCATATTTTCACCAAATAAATAAATAATCCCTTTGTAAGAATACTTAAGGAAACTCTTTTTATAGTGGCCAAATACTGGAAATCATCTTGAATGTCCATTTACAAAAGACCAGATAATCAAATTGTGGTTTATTTACATAGTGGAATATTACCCAGAAATAAAAAGGAACAGCCACCATCACAATCAACAACATAGTCTCACAGATATGAAATGATATTGAGTGACAAAACCCAGACACAACAGAATATATACAGGGTGTTTCCATTTAAATGGAGTCCAAGAACAGGCAAAGCTAACCAACAGTGATACAGTCAGAAAGCAATTGCCTCTGAGGAGAGGAATTGACTGGAAAGGGGTATGAGGCCACAGTCTTAGATTTTACTTTGTTAGTCGCACTCGGTCGTGTCCTACTCTTTGTGACCCCATGGACTGTAGCCCGCCAGGCTTCTCTGTCCATGGAATTCTCTAGGCAAGAATATACTAGAGCGTTTAGTGGTGTTGGAGAAGACTCTTGAGAGTCCTTTGGACTGCAAGGAGATCCAACGAATCCATTCTAAAGGAGATCAGTCCTGGGTGTTCTTTGGAAGGACTGATGTGGAAGCTGAAACTCCAACACTTTGGCTACCTGATGCGAAGAGCTGACTCATTGGAAAAGACCCTGATGCTGGGAAAGATTGAGGGCAGGAGGAGAAGGGGACAACAGAGGATGAGATGGCTGGATGGCATCACCGACTCGATGGACACGGGTTTGGGTGGACTCCGGGAGTTGGTGATGGACAGGGAGGCCTGGCGTGCTGCGGTTCATGGGGCTGCAAAGAGTCGGATACAACTGAGCGACTGAATTGAACTGAACTGAGCCATTCCCTTCCCCAGGGGATCTTTCCAATCTAGGGATCGAACCCTTGTCTCCTGCAGTTCATTGCAGGCACATTTTTACTTTGGATTGTGCTTAAATGGGTAAACACAATTGTCAAAACTGTGAACTGAACACAAGATTTGTGCATCTTAAATTAGTGTATGTACATGATAAAGAAAGTTCTACATAGACTTGCCAATACACTTTCTTTTCTATTTTTTTTTTTTTAAATAACAGGCATCCTAGTGGGTATGAAGTGGTATTTCATTGTGACTTTGACTTCAGTTCCCTGAAGACTAAAAATGCCAAACATCTTTTCATGAAGTTATTGTCATTTGTATAACATTTGGAGAAAAGTCTATTCAAGTCGTTTGCCCATTTAAAAATCAGATTTATTTCTGTTTCTATTGTTTAGTTGTAGAAGTTTTTTGTATATTTTGGATATTAATCCTTTATTAGATATGATTTATAAATATTATTCTACCATTCTAGAGTAAGAATTACCTTCTCACAGTCAATAATGTCTTTTGATGCATGCAAATTTTTAATTTTGATAAAGTTCAATCTTTTTCTTTTGTTTCCAGTGCTTTTGGTGTCACATACATGAAGTAATCTCCAATGCTTTTTGCCTATGTTTTCTTCTAAGAATTTTAAAATTTGGATGATTCTCTTTATTAGTATGAAATGTCTCGTTACGTTGGGTCAGTGCATTTTACGTTGGATTCCACTTTATTTGCTTCCAAACCAATGGAGAAGAATGAGTGGGCAAAGTATGGTACAGAGACTGTAGCAGCCGCAAAGGAGCAGGGAGGTGTTGGGGCTGGCCAGAGTGAAGATGCTAAAGAAATAAAGGAACAGAGGACAGACTGAAGTCAGGAAGAATTACCAAGATTTCTTTTTTTTTTTTCTTTTCTTAAAATTATTTTATTTTGGAGTATAGTTGATTAACAATATTGTGCTAATTTTACATGTACAGCAAAGTGATTCAGTTATACATATACATTTATCTATTCTTTTTTAAATTCTTTTCCCATTTAGGTTGTTAGACAATACTGAGCAAAGTTTCCCGTGCTATACAGTAGGTCCTTATTGGTTATTTATTTTAAATAGTATGTGCATGTCAAACCCAAACTCCCAATTTGTCACTGTCCACCACCTTTCCCCTTTGGTAGCCCTTCCCCTTTGTTTTCTTACTCTGTGAGTCTGTTTCTGTTTTATCATTTTTTTTTAAGATTCCACATATAAGCAATATTATATGATATTTTCTACTTAGCACGATAATCTTCAGGTCCATCCGTGATGTTGCAAATGGCATTATTTCATTCTTTTTAATGGCTGAGTATCATTCCATTGTGTATATGTACCACATCTTCTTTATCCATTCATCTGTTGATGATGTAAGCAGCACTGCAGTGAAACTTGGGGTGCATGTATCCCTTCTATCCCCTCGCTCATGGACCTTCCTCTCACCACACCCCTAAGCCACCCCTTTGGGTCAACACAGAACATGGAGCTGAGCTTCCTGTACTTTAAGCAGCTTTCTGCTAGTTATCTATTTCACACATGGTGGTGTATATATGTCAATCCCAGTCTCCCAATTCATCCCACCATCCTGTTCCCTCTTTCTGCCTGTGTCCACCACGTCTGTTCTATTCCTACCTTGGAAATAAGTTCATCTGTACCATTTTTCTAGGTTCCACATATATGTGTCAACATATGATATTTGTTTTTCTTTATGACTTACTTCACTCTGTATGACAGACTCTAGGTCCATCCATGTCTCTACAAATGGACTTTTTCATTCCTTTTCATGACTGAGTAATGTACCACATCTTCTTTATCCATTCATCTGTTGATGGACATTTAGATTGTTTACACATCCTGGCTATTGTAAATAGTGCTGCAATGAACAGTAGGGTACATGTGTCCTTCTGAATTATAATTTTCTCAGGTATTTGTCCTGTAGTGGGATTGCCAGGTCATATAGTAACTCTATGTTTAGATTTTTAAGGAATTTCCACTATTGTTCTTGAGAGTGACTGTATCAATTTACATTCCCACCAACAGTACAAGAGGGTTTCCTTCTCTCCACACCCTCTTCAGCATTTATTGTTTGCAGATATTTTGATGATGGCTATTCTGACCAATGTGAAGTGATACCTCATTGAAGCTTCGATTTGCATTTCTCTAATAATTAGTGATATTGAGCATCTTTTCATGTGCTTCTTGAACACTTGTATATCTTCTTTGGAGAGATGTCTATTTACGTCTTCCACACATTTTTAGATTGGATTGCTTGTCTTCTTGATATTGAGCTACATGAGCTGTTTGTATGTTTTGGAGAGTAATCCTTGTCTGTTGCTTCATTTGCAAATATTGTTTCCCATTTTAGAAATCAGTGAACTAAAAGGGACCAGAATGGGTGAATTTAACTCAGATGACCGTTATATCTACTACTGTAGGCAAGAATCCTTTAGAAGAAATGGAGTAGCCTTCATAGTCAGCAAAAAAGTCTGAAATGCGGTACTTGAATACAATCTCAAAAATGACAGAATGATCTCAGTTCGTTTCCAAGGCAAACCATTCAATATCAGAGTAAAACAAATCTATGCCCCAAGCAGTAATGCTGAAGAAGCTGAAATTGAACGATTCTATGAAGACCTTCAATACCTTATAGAACTAACACCCAAAAAAGATGTCCTTTTCATTATAGGGGACTGGAATGCAAAAGCAGAAAGTCAAGAGATACTGGAGTAAGAGGAAAGTTTGGGTTTGGAGTACAAAATGAAGCAGGGCAAAGACTAACAGTTTTGCGAAGAGAACGCACTGGTCATAGCAAACACCTTCTTCCAACAACACAAGAGAAGACTGTACACATGGACATCACCAGACGGTCAATACCAAAATCAGATTGATTATATTCTTTGCAGCCAAAGATGGAGAAGTCAGCAAAACCAAGACTGGGAGCTTGTGGCTCAGACTATGAACTTCTTATTGCCAAATTCAGACTTAAATTGAAGAAAGTAGGGGAAACTACTGGACCATTCAGGTATGACCTAAATCAAATTCCTTATGATTATACAGTGTAAGTAACAAATAGAGTCAAGGGGTTACATCTGGTAGACAGAATGCCTGAAGAACTATGGATGGAGGTTCATGACATTGTACAGGAGGCAATGATCAAGACCACTCCCAAGAAAAAGAAATGCAAAAAGGCAAAATGGTTGTCTGAGGAAGCCTTACAGATAGCTGAGAAAATAAGAGAAGCTAAAGGCAAAGGAGAAAAGGAAAGATATACCCATATGAATGCAGAGTTCCAAAGAACAGCAAGGAGAGAGAAGAAAGCCTGCCTCAGTGATCAATGCAAAGAAATAGAGCAAAATGATAGAATAGGAAAGACTAGAGATCTCTTCAAGAAAATCAGAGATACCAAGGGAACAGTTCATGCAAAAATGGGCATAATAAAGGACAGAAGTGGTATGGACCTAATAGAAACAGAAGATATTAAGAAGAGGTGGCAAGAAAACACAGAACTATACCAAAAAGGTCTTCATGACCCAAATAATCACCATGGTGTGATCACTCACCTAGAGCCAGACATCCTGGAATGCAAAGTCAGGTGGGCCTTAGCACCACTACTCACAAAACTAGTGGAGGTGATGGATTCCAGTTGCACTATTTCAAATCCTAAAAGATGATGCTGTGAAAGTGCTGCACTCAATATGCCAGCAAATTTGAAAAACTCAGCAGGGGCCACGGGACTGGAAAAGATCAGTTTTCATTCCAATTCCAAAGAAAGGCAATGCGAAAGTATGTTCAAACTACCGCACAATTGCACACATCTCACATGCTGGGAAAGTAATGCTCAAAATTCTCCAAGCCAGGCTTCAACAATACGTGAACCATGAACTTCTAGATGTTCAGGATGAATATTTAGAAGGCAGAGGAACCAGAGATCAAATTGCCAACATCCATTGGATCATTAAAAAAGCAAGAGAGTTCCAGAAAAACATATACTTCTGTTTTATTGACTGCACCAAAGAGTTTGTGGATCACAAGAAACTGTGGAAAATTCATAAAAGAGATGGGAATATCAGACCACCTTACCTGCCTCCTGAGAAATCTGGATGCAGGTCAGGAAACAACAGTTAGAACTGGACTTGGAACAACAGACTGGTTCCAAATAGGAAAAGGAGTACGTCAAGGCTGTTTATTGTCACCCTGCTTATTTAACTTATATGCAGAGTACATCATGAGAAACGCTGGGCTGGAGGAAGCACAACCTGGAATCAAGATTGCGAGGAGAAATATCAATAACCTCAGATATGCATATGATACCACTCTTATGGTAGAAAGTGAAGAACTAAAGAGCCTCTTGATGAAAGTGAAAGAAGAGAGTGAAAAAGCTGGATTAAAACTCAACATTCAGAAAACTAAGACCATGGTATCCAGTCCCATCCCTTCATGGCAAATAGATGGGGAAATGACAGAAACCGTGAGAGACTTTATTTTTTCAGACTCCAAAATCACTGCCGATGGTGACTGCAACCATGAAATTAAAAGATGCTTGCTCCTTGGAAGAAAAGCTGTGACCAGCCTAGACAGCTTATTAAAAAGCAGAGACATTACTTTGCTAACAAAAGTCCATCTAGTCAAAGTTATGGTTTTTCCAGTAGTCATGTGTGGATATGAGAGTTGGACTATAAAGAAAGCTGAGCACCAAAGAACTGATGCTTTTGAACTGTGGTGTTAGAGAAAACTCTTGAGAGTCCCTTGGACTGCAAGGAGATCCAACCAGTCCATTCTAAAGGAAATCAGTCCTGAATATTCATTGGAAGGACTGATGCTGAAACTGGAACTCCAAAACTTTGGCCACCTGATGTGAAGAACTGACTCGTTTGAAATGACCTTGATGCTGGGAAAGATTGAAGGTGGGAAGAGAAGGGGATGATAGAGGATGAGATGGTTGGATGGTACATTTGGGGAGTTGGTGATGGACAGGGAAGCCTGGCGAGCTGCAGTCTATGGAGTCGCACAGAGTCAGACATGACTGACCAACTGAACTGAACTGATATGAACTGAGTGGTTTCCTTTGTGGTACAAAGAATTTTAAGTTTAATTAGGTCTCATTTGTTTACTTTTGCTTCTATTTTCATTGTTACAGAAGGTAGCTCAGAAAAGATCTTGCTGTAACTTATGTCAGAGAGTGTTTTTAAATATGTTTTCCTCTGAGTTTTATAGTGTCCAGTCTTACATGTAGATTTAATGCATTTTGAGTTTATTTTGTGCATGGTGTTAGGGAGTGTTCTAATTTCATTCTTTTACATGTAACTGTTCAGATTTCCCCGAACCACTTATTGAAAAGGCGGTCTTTTCTCCAGTGCATATTCTTGCTTCCTTTGTCATAGGTGATCATAGGTTTGTGGATTTATGTCTGAGTTTTCTATCCTGTCCCCTTGGTCTATATCTGTTTTTGTGCCAATCCCATACTATCTTGAATACTGTAGCTTTATAGTATAGTTTGAAGTCAGGGAGCTGATTCCTCCAGCTCCATTTTTTTCTTTCTCAAGATTACTTTGGCTATTCAGAGTTTTTTGTGCAAAATTTTTTATTCTAATTCTGTGAAGAATACTATCAGTAATTTGATAGGAATTACACTGAATTTGTATATTGCTTCTAGTAGTATAGTCATTTTCACAATATTGATTCTTCCAATCCAATAACATGGTATATTTCTCCATCTTTTTGTGTCATCTTTGATTTCTTTCATCAGTTTCTTATAGTTTTCTGAGTATATAGTTTTCTTTTGCCTCCTTAAGTAAGTTTATTCCTAGACATTTTATTCTTTTGCAATGGTAAATGGGATTGTTTCCTTAATTTTTCTTTCTGTTCTTTCATTGTTAGTGTATAGGAATGCAAGAGATTTCTGTGTATTAATTTTGTACCCTGCAACTTTACTGAAATCTTTATGAACTTCAGTAGTTTTTCTACTTTAGTGTTGTCTATGTATAATGTTATGTTGTCTGCAAACAGTGACAATTTTACTTCTTTTCCATTTTGGATTCCTTTTATTTCTTTTTCTTCTCTGCTATGGTTAGGACTTCTGTGACTATGTTGAATAATAGTGGTTAAAATGGACATCCTTGTGTTCTTTCTGATCTTAGAGGAAATGCTTTCAGCTTTTAAGTCTTGAGTATAATGTTAGCTGTATGTTTGTCATATATGGCCTTCATTATGTTGAGATAGGGGCCTTCTATACTCACTTTCTGGAGAGTTTTTTTTTTTTTATCACAAATGGGTGTTGAATTTTTTCAAAAGCTTTTCCTGCAAGTATTGAAATGATCATATGGTTTTTATTCTTCAATTTGTTGATGGGGTGTATCACATTGATTGACCCGTGTATATTGAAAAATCCTTCCATCTGGGGGTTAATCCCACTGGATCATGGTGGATGATCCTTTTAATGTATTATTGGATTTGTTTTGCTAATATTTGTTGAGAGTTTTTGTACCTATGTTCAAAATTTTTGTACCTATGTCCCTTGGACAGCAAGGAGATCAAACCAGTAAATCCTAAAGGAAATCAATCCTGAATATCCATTGGAAGGACTGATGCTGAAGCTGAAGCTGAAGCTCCAATACTTTGGCCACCTGATTCAAAGAATTGACTCATTGCAAAAAACCTTGATGCTGGAAAAGATAGAAGGCAGGAGAAGGGGATGACAGAGGATGAGATGGTTGGATGACATCACTGATTCAATGGACATGAGTTTGAGCAAACTCTGGGATTTGGTGATGGACAGGGAGGCCTGGTGTGCTGTGGTCCATGGGGTCACAAAGAGTTGGACACGACTGAGTGACTGAACCAATGTTCATCAGTGATATTAGCCTGAAATTTTCTTTTTTTTTTTTTGTGATATCTTTGTTTGGTTTTGGTATCAGAGTGATGGTGGCTTCATAGAATGGGTTTAGGAGTGTTCTTTCCTCTGCACTTTTTTTTTTTTTTTGAATAGTTTCAGAAGGATAGATGTTAACTCTTCTCTAAATGTTTGATAAATTCGTCTATGAAGACAATAATCCTGGACTTTTGCTTGCTGGGAATTTTTACAGCACAATTTCAACTTTAGTACTTGTGATTTGTCTGTTCATATTTTTTTTTTCTTCCTGGTTCAGTCTTCAGAGATTTTTAAGAATCTAAGAATCTTCCTAAGAATTTGTCCATTTCTTCTAGGTGTCCATTTTAGTGGCATGTAGTTGCTTGTAATAGTCTCTTATGACCTTTGTATTTTTATGGTGTCAGTTCTAACTTCTCCTTTTTCGTTTTATTTATTTGAGCTGTCTTCCTTTTTTTCTTGATGAGTTTGGCTAAAGGTTTACCACTTTTGTTTATCTTTACAAGGAACCAGCTTTTAATTTCCTTAATATTTTCTATTGTTTTCTTCATTTCTATTTCTTTTATTTCTATTCTATTCTTTATTATTTCTTTCCTTCTACTAACTTGGGGTTTTGTTTGTTTTTCTTTCTCTAGTTGCTGTAGGTGTAAGGTTAGATTATTTATTAAGATTTTTCTTGTTTTTTGAGGTAAGATATTATTGCTATAAACTCCCCTCTTAGAACTTCTTTTGGTCTAATATATCATTTAAGGTCTGTGTTTCTTTACTGATTTTCTGTCTGGATGATTCGTCCATGGGTGTAAATGGGGTGTTAAAACACACTTCTGTGTTACTGTTGATTTCTCTATTTATGGATGTTAGCATTTGAGATGCTCCTATGTTGGGTGTGAATATATTCACAACTGTTATATCTTCTTCTTGGATTTAATCCTTGTTTTGTATACAGTCAGCCAGCCTATGGTTTTTGGTTGGAGCATTCATGTTTAAGATAATTTTCCATATGTGTGTTCTTATTGCCATTTTCATTGTCTTGAATTTGCTTTTGTGGGTCTTTTTACTTCCATTCCTGTTTTGTTCTCTTGTGATTTGCTGATGAATTTAAGTGTTGTGTTTAGATTCTTTTTTCTTTTTTACTGTGTATCTCTTGTAGATTTTCTGTTTGTACTTACCAAGAGGTTTTTGACGTTGCTGTTCTTTTAATTTCAAATACATTTCCAATATCCTGCATTTGTACTTTCCTCTTCTCAGGATTGCTGGTTTTGATGGCATATTTTTGTGTGGGTGATTTCCTACCTTTACTCTATGTTTGCTGCCACTGGTGAGCTTTCCCTTTCATAATTTTCTTGATTCTAGTTGTGGCCTTTTCTTTCTGGCCTCAAGAAATTCCTTTAGGATTTGTTGTAAAGTTGGTTTGGTGGTGCTAAATTCTCTTAGCTTTTGTTTGTCTGTAAAAGTTGGTTTCTCTGTCAGATCCGAATGAGAGGCTTACTGGACAGAGTTTTCTTGGTTGTAGGTTTCTTCTTTCTTTGGATGTAGGATATCTTTTCTGGCAGATTCCGTTATTCTTTTGTCAATGAATGCCCAGCTGTGATTTTGGTATTTTCATAAGAAGAGGTGAGTTCACATCCTTCTACCCTACCATCTTGTCTCTGCCCTAAGATTTCTTTTCTTTAGCTTTTTCTTAAAAAATATATAATTTTTAATTGAAGGATAATTGCTTAACAATGTTGTATTAGTTTCTGCCATACATCAACATGAAAAGACTTCTTTCTGAAACCAAGCATCCTCTCCCTCAAAGGTTCTAGAATCCTACATTCTAACTAATGTCTTGGGACTCAGATCACAGACTGAACTGCTTTGGGAACAAGGACTTTATTGGCTAAGGCTGTGACTTTGTCCTCCTTGGCTCAAGAGTCTCTGGAGTTCAACTCAAAGTTAAACTCTTTGCTACACTGTCAGGAAATGTGGCGCTGTACGCATACCATGACATATGAATGGAACAATAATGTTCTTTACAATAATGGGGACATGGGAAAGATAGGTTTAAAATGTTTAAGATATTTACATGTTGTA
The DNA here is from genome assembly GCF_000754665.1 of Bison bison bison. Classification (NCBI taxonomy): domain Eukaryota; kingdom Metazoa; phylum Chordata; class Mammalia; order Artiodactyla; family Bovidae; genus Bison; species Bison bison. Next base: position 3,538,205 of record NW_011495045.1, on the reverse strand, counting down.
TTAATATTGGAGGCAAAATGTCATCTTAGACAGGAAATTAAATGAACCAAGAAGGGTACAATCTCCAAGACCAAAATTTAATAACAGAAGCACTGACTATAAACTGAGCATCTCAATCTCTTTACAAATTAATACCCATTTGTTCTTTCAATCTATGCTCTCTTAAGAAATATTGTTGACATGTTTACTATTTTCTGTTATGCCTACTATTGTCTACACTGTGAAAATCTATCAAAATATTCACTTCCTTTTCCTCAATTTTTGACTTCAGATTCCCAATCATAAGATTGACATTTATGTCCTAGAATTAGGTAGCTTTTGGCAGGGTCCATGAAACATGATCCGAGTTAGAATCCAAGACAGAAAGCCACCTGGGACAATCAGGTAAAATCCAGGAGAGTTTAGGCCAATACAAGACACAAGTTTTATATAAATAAGGGACATTTTTAAAAGATGAGGCATTTAATTTTATTTATTTATTTATTTTTTAAATTTTATTTTATTTTTAAACTTTACAATATTGTATTAGTTTTGCCAAATAATTTTAAAGCAAATTTTATATTCAGCATAATCAAACTCTTTTTCTCTGTATATCTTTAGGAGACAGATATTCTCTGCAGAATAATGTCCATTTTATCAGAACTAAAATTTTGATGTGGTAAATGAGACAGAATATTTCTCTTACATTAATAATAGTCACTCTTTCTCTTTTTTAAGAGCAGTTTCAGGTTCACAACAAAATTGAGCAGAAAGTGCAGAGAGTTCCCATTTACTCCCTCAGCCCACACACTAAGGGCCTTCCCCATTATCAACGTCTCTCATCGGAAGGGTACATTTGTTGCAATTGGCGAATCTTCACTGACACAGCACCATCACCCAGAGTCCATAGTTGATATTAGGTTCACTCTTGGTGTTCTGCATTCTGTAAACTCGAACAGGTAAATCATGATGCATCTACCAATCAAGTATCATACAGAGTAGTTTCACTGCCGTGAAAACTCTCTAAGCGCCACAGAATTACAGAAAAGTTGCAAATTCAGTACAAAGGACTTCTATTTGCTGAGCCATGTGAACATAACTGCTGACCTGATACATGACTCCCTTCCCGCTGAATACCTTAGCATGTATTACCTATAATGAGGACTTTGTTCCACAGAACAACACAACTGTACTGAAAATCAGGAAAGTAACAATGATACATTTTAATCTATTACTGAATCCTCAGACCACATTCAAGTTTCACCAATATGGTCCCAATATATTTTTAAAAATTTATATATTTTAATGGGAGGATAATTACAATATTGTGATTTTTTTTTTTTGCCATACATTAGTATAAATTGGCCATAGGCATACATGTGTCCCCTCCATCCTGAAACTCCCCTCCCAACCTCCCTCCCTATTCCAACCCTCCAGGTGTCACAGAGCGTGGGCTTTGGGTGCCCTGCATCATATATGAAACTCCACTGACTATCTATTTTACATATGATAATGTATATATATATTTCAAAGCTAATTCCAGAAGTCTGTTCTTTACCTCTGTGTCTCCTTTGCTGCCCTGACTGTAGGATCATTAGTGTATGGTCCCAGAATTTAATAACTTATCTAATAAAGGGATCTGACTCTACTTCCCATGTTGTACTTAGTTATCATGTCTCTTTAAATAGCTTCAGTTTAAAACAGTTCCTCAAGCTTCCCCTGACTTTCAAGATGTTTATATTTTTGAAGATAACTGGCCAAGTTATTTTGTAACATGTTTTCCCATATGAGGTTGTCTCATGTTTCCTCATAAATAGATTTGAATTATGCTGCTCTGACAGGAACGCCACAGAGCGAGTTGCGTTTTCCTTGGGGTAACGTATCACGTGGTGGTGGTACAGAGTTTCAATTTTTCTATTACTGATGAGGTTCAATTAGCCCATTTAGTGTCTGCCAGTTTTCTCCACTTTCTTACATTTCTTCCTTTGTAAATGATAAGTAATTTGCAACAAATTCCTTGTATATATCCCATGCCACATCAAACAATTTATCTATGAATTTTTTAATCTTTATAGACTCATAGTTTTCTATTTTTAAAAAGTTTTTGACTTACTTTAATTTTGTATAATTTAAATCACTTTACTATTTTATTTTACATATTACTATCAGTTTTTATTCTGATGCTCATCTTGTCCTTAATTAGGTTAGCAGGAGCTCTTTCACACACTGGCTTCTCTATTCTTTCGCCATGTTCTTATCATTCTTTGAACATTTTCTTATTTTTTTGGCATCAGACACTCCAGACTCATATCTTCCTTGCTTGAGCCTTGGAATCAGGCATTTTCCCAAGGAATGCTGGTTCTTTTTTGTGGAAACTCCTTACCCCCACAGTCGTCCTCCTCTGATACTGGTCCCTAGGCTGCTCTGCCTAGAATTACTCTCGTTTCCTTGCTTGGGCTCTGCCATCCCTGTGCTTGGCTGCCCCTGCCACAGACACTTTACTAGCCTGTTTGGACAGAGTCTTTTGAAAACCAAAGTCAGATTATATCACTTATTTGACTCAAAGCCCTAAAAGAACTCTAGTTCACTCAGAGTAAAAGTCAAAATTTGCCACAAGTTCTGAGCTGTGACACAGTCAGGGACAGGCCCTGGCCTCGCCCACCCCTCTCCTTCCGCTGTCTTCTTGCCCACCCAACTCTGTGTGCACACCAGGCCCCTCCTACTGGAGGGCTCCTGTGCTTCCTCCCAGCAATGCCCTTCCTCCACAGAACCTCTTGGCCAGCTGTCCCACACCTTTAGAGTCTCTGCTGAGATCTCACATCTTTAGTGAGGCCCACTCTGATCTTTGCTGACGTTGACCATCTGTTTTTTTTCCTTTGGAAATGTGCATAAATGGACATTCAGTGATGCAAGCTGATCCCCATAGGACGTGGGCCTGAGAGGAAGGGCAGAACCAAAAGAGATCTGAGTTGCTCTGCCTCCAAAGTTTGCACAGGCGGCTCCCCAGCAGAGGGATGAGGGCTCTGGGAGCAAAGGTGAGCAGCAGGGATAAGATGTGAATAAGGTCGAGAGGTGATCCAGGACCATTTAAGAAGATGTTTCACACTCAAGTGGAAGTTGTGTTTTGCAACTTGCAGTGATGCAGCTATCCTGTTTGAGGGTGCAATTAGTGTTTACCTCACTCAGGCAGTTAGAAAATGCAATGGAAACAACCCACTAAGGAGAACGGTGTCACATGCAACCCCAGAAAATATGGCTGGGGTGAGGGTCACTGGCCTTTTCACAACATATGGGATGACAGGCCATGCTGCTGAAACACACTGTAAAAGGGGAGGTTGATCCCAGAAGTCTGGAAGCTTCAGGGACTCCAAGGTGCAGGTGATACACACAAATGCAACAGTCCTCCCAAAGCCCCTTCCTCTGATCTGGTCCAAACAAGTATCTTTTAAATGGTCAGAGGGAGGAGTTCACCATTCCAAAGAGTCCATCTGAGAATGCTGGATGTGCTCTGGGAATGAAGAAAATCCTGGACTAAGGTGAAGAGTTCTCAAATTGGGAGGACAAGCTGTGCAAGCACACAAGTGCGGGAGCCAATCTGACACACTTTCCTATATTGTCAATTTAAATACCATTGTGTATTAAAACGGAGACACTATGAAATCAGCTGCAACGTTGGCCACAATTCTTAAGTAAATCTAAAATAGAGAAGTTTTGCACTGAGGATTAGCTGCCTTATGTTTGCCTTTGGACCCTGAGAGTTGTTTATCCCCCTCCTCCATGGGATTACTACATTCTAAGAGCACTGAAGGAAGGCAAAAACAGCCAAGTGCCCTTCCCTCTTCACTGTTAACTTTGGGCAAATTACTAAACTCATTGGTTTTCCAGTTATAAATAAAACAAGGAGATTGACTAGATGCTTTTCGTTGGGTTGCTTTTGGCTTTAGAAATGCCCTCAGGGATCCTGTCTCTTTCCTTCTCTCTCAGTATCTCTTTTTTTCTGTAGATCTGTTCTATGCTCATCTCTCTACCATTTGCCTTCTTGTCCTCTACCTGGTCTACTATGAAGATCCCACCTCTCTCTACTTTATGACAGTTCTTTTTTTTTAAAACTTTTTATTTTGTATTGGAGTATAGCCAATTAACAATGTTGTGTTAGTTTCAGCCATACACATACATGTATCCATTACTTTATGACAGCTCTTAATTTTCAGTTTGTGCCTTCATTGTCAGCTTTTCAGACTGTTGGCTTCCACTTGATTCCTTGTATCTGAAAGGAGCCTGACTGGCTCCACTCATGGTTCTGAAACAATTCACCCAGCTACAGATTTTGGCCAGCCCATAGACAAGGTACCCCAAGATGAACTCTCATGCTGATACAATCAGAGTCAGTGAGTGATAAGGTTCTGCGTTAGAAAACATGGCTGCTGTCCCTTAGCAGGACTACAGGAACGCAATTGGCAGGAGTTGTTTTCAAAAGCCAGATTTAGCCCCCAAACCTCTTGACTCATCAATTTTATAAGTAAGATACCTCGTCTCATGCCCAGGCTTACTTTGACATTTTTGACTTTATTTACAGATATGCATGTGATTTATAATATTCATCTAATGTAAAGTAATTCCAGAAAATGAACACATTATTAACAATTTTTAAGGTTATTGAATACTTCAGATTCAGGAAAGATATGAATTAATTACCTATCCATTTCCTTTTACTCAATTCAACAGATATTTATTGAATGCCAACTCTAGACCAGACACTATCTTAAGTATTGGAGATACAGCATAGAGCAAGGTGAACAAAATCCCTTCCCATATGGAGATAACATTCTAGAGAAATCTATATAAGTTTTTGTTTGCTTGTTTCTTCTTTTCAAAAATCTTTAAGCATAAAGAATTATTAACAAAACTCATATATTCCCTGCTGTTTAGTCAGATCTGAACAGTTTGCCACACTTGTTTAGCTTTTCTTTTTTTTTAAGGAAAAATATTGCATACTAGTTAAAACTCTCCATGTAGCCTCTCCTTCCCAGAGTGCTATGGACTGAATTGTGTCTCCTCAAAATTCATATATTGAAACCCTAACTCCCAATGTGATTGTGTTTGGAGAAGGAACCTATAAGGTCAAAGTCATAAGGGTGGGGTCCTGATGCACTAGGTGCCTTAAGTAAAGAGAAAGAAGCACAGAGCTCTCTCTGTCTCTACCATATGAAGACACAGAGAGGAGATGACCGTCTAAAAACCAGGAACAGGGTCTTCACCAACCAGAACTTTGATCTTGGACTTCCCAGCACCCAGAACTATGAGAAGAGAAATTTCTGTTATTTAAGCTGCCTAGTGGAGAAGGTAATGGCAACCTATTCCAGTACTGTTGCCTGGAAAATCCCATGGACAGAGGAGCCTGGTAGGCTACAGTCCATGGGGTCTCGAAGAGTCGGACACGAATGAATGATTTCACTTTCACTTTTCACTTTCATGCATTGGAGAAGGAAATGGCAACCCACTCCAGTGTTCTTGCCTGGAGAATCCCAGGGACAGAGGAGCCTGGTGGGCTGCTGTCTATGGGGTTGCACAGAGTTGGACACGACTGAAGTGACTTAGCAGCAGCAGCAGCAGCAAGCTGCCTAGTTTATGGCATTTTGTTATAGCAGCTGAGCAGAATAACAGAGAGGTTAAACACTGTTCTGAAGTTGGTGTTTAGCAATTCCAGGCAGGATTTATACTTTTACTACATTTATGTGAACAATAACTACATATCTCTTTATTAGTTAAAAATATTTTGTGTAGATAGCATCATGCTCCACATACACTGCACATTCTAAAGACTGGTCTATTTTCATCACTTTATTTTCAGCTGCTTTGAAAATGTAATGAAAGTGATGGCCAATTTTATGACAGGAAAGTTGTGCAATATTTTGTATTTAATTTCTGACAGCTCATAAACTGTGATGCTCAATTATGAAACCCAGATTAAGAACCTTTGCTAATAGTTATAACTACTCTTCAGAACATTTACCCCACAATATTGTAAGGTCCTTAGTCATGTAGAAATAAACTAAATCCTGACCACTGTTCCATGCTTATCAAGACTGCCAAGTAGACTCATATTTCCAAAAGAACTTTAATAATAAATATTAGAAATAAAAATTATTTTCTTTTGCTGGGCTAGGAAATTTAATTATCTACCTATTCTATTTTTCAAGTTTCTAAATAACTTAAGTCTACAGCAGAGAATCACACAGGACTGACATTGGCTTGATAAGGAGTTAATAAAAAAATAGGGTTTATTTGACATGACAAGGAGGATTTCAGTTAATATAAATGAATAGAACTAAAAAAAAAGTTCCTGTAATTTAGTGCCTTGATTGTTATAGTTAATATCAAGTTCCATCTTGTTCCCCGGTAAAATGTGAGGACACTCAGCTACTTCTCTGGGAAATTGGAAAGCAAAGGATTTTTAAAAAACACCTGGTGTGAAATTTCTTGGAAAGGATGCCCAGAATAAGGATGTAATTGTTTTCTGGCTTGCTGGTAGGTGTCTCTGCACTGCACTCTATTTCCTTTGATCATAGCAAGAATACTGTGAAAGACGGTCAAGGCCAAATGAACATTTACAGATGAATTACCACCTGCCATGAACACAGAAAGAAATATTGCTGTTAAATAGGGTCATTTGCGATCTCAAGTAGAAGAAAAGACTGTGGAATCCGTTGCGATCTGATGAACCCTGCAAGTTTCAGAAAGGCAAGGTTAAACTGTCCTGCAGAAAACAGCACAGGTCTAGAATGAAATGGGATCTTTTCTGGGAATCACATTCTTGTTTCTGTTGAAGTCTAGTATTGCCCGTCTTTATCAAGGAGGACTGTCAGCTATGAAGAAGACACAGTCTGAGATTTACTTCAGAGCAAATATTTCCCAGGTAGAAAAGAAAAGGAAAGGGCTTAAGTATAATAAAGTTGAAGCATGAAGATAGCATATGTATAGTCAAAAAGAGAGAAGTTTGTGGACAGGAAGAATCGGTGGGAACAAAGATCCTTTTTAGGTGTTGTGAAACACAAAGAGAAACAAAGTGGCAGAGAGGTAAAAGGAAAAAGACTGAGGAAACTGAGTTGCTAATATCTGTAGGGAGATGGGTATTCTGAACATTGTTTTATAGGTGACTCCTGGATGGACAGAGCAGAACTAAGGACCAGCATACACCTTTGAGTCTACATATAGAGAGAAAAAGAGAGAGAGAGACTCATTTCCAGTTGGATATAGAAGAAGAGCGAGTGTTAATAAGATTTAAGAAGAGAGAGGAAAAGAATGAAGAATGGGATAACCACACTTTGACTGACTCCCCAAAGGGCTATGGCAGGTTGAAAAACAGTCCATCAGAAGATGTCCATCTTCTAATTCTGGACACCAGGCCGTATTTTGAGGACACTTTGTTTGTGGAATGTGTTTTTCTCTAAATAAATCCATTTCTTACCTACCACTTTGTCTCTCACTGAATTCTTTCTGCACCAAGACACAAAAAACCTGAACCTCAGCAAGTCCAGACACCAGGTGAGTGGTAATAATTAAAAAACGATGAGTTCGAGTCCCAGTCAGGGTTTTGGCTGGGTTCGAGTCCCAGCTGTGTGGGTTCAAGTCCCTATCTGAGTTACACGGTTTCAGCGAGGAGATGGATTTTATTCTATTGAAACGGAAAGTCGTTTGAAGACTTTCCACCAGAGAACGCATGTCCCAATTATTACCTTAGGAGAGGTGAAGGCGTTTTGTACTAGAGTTCCACAACAAAGACAGTGGGGACTGGAAGGACAGGTGATAGGCTTTATAGATGAATATCAGAACTTACTACCTGGATATGAGTGCAAGCGAAGGAGAAGAACTAAGAGTGACCCAGATTCTTGGCTTAAACAACTGGTGACTGGTGGTGCCATGTAATTAGATAGGAAAGACAGTGGGAGAGTGGATTTTGGAAAACAAAAAACAAATTTCTGCTGTGGTCGTGTTAAATTGGAAATGCTTATTAGACAACCAATTGGAGATAGCATATAAATAACAGAAATACAAGTCTGGGACAGGAAGATCTCAGTCATAAATTTGAGAGTCATTAGATGGTGATTTGGAGAAAGCAATGGCACCCCACTCCAGCACTCTTGCCTGGAAAATCCCATGGATGGAGGAGCCTGGTAGGCTGCAGTCCATGGGGTCGCAAAGAGTCGGACACGACTGAGCGACTTCATTTTCACTTTTCACTTTCATGCATTGGAGAAGGAAATGGCAACCCACTCCAGCGTTCTTGCCTGGAGAATCCCAGGGACGGGGGAGCCTGGTGGGCTGCTGTCTATGGGGTCGTACAGAGTCGGACACGACTGAAGCGACTTAGCAGCAGACGGTAATTAAAACCAGGGTAAAGAATGCAGATGAAGGAGAAAAAAAGTCCAAGGATAGATATTTCAACATGTAGTGGGATAAGGTCCAAACTGTGGCCTAGAATTCTCCTGACCTTATCTAAAGCTACCTTCTTCTTAGTCCAGCTCAAAGCCAGAGGCTCTGTTTTTCCCAGTCAACCCTGGCTTGGTTTTATCTCATCTCCAGCTGCTCTTACAGCGTGGCCTTGCTTGGTTACTTTATTTTTTGTTTGCTTTAGTCTTGTTGTCACACCTACATTGCTGCCTCCTGGAGGGCAGTAAACATGCCTAGCAAATCCCTGTACCATCTTCAAAATCCAGCAGAGAACTCTTAATTGCTCAGAAGTCCATGCTGAGAGGAGGTTGTGGAGAAAGGCCCCATCAGGCCTGTTTGCACTGCTGTGTTTGTGATCCCCACGTCTCCTGGCATCTTCCTTCCAGAATGATGCCCCCAGGCAGGGATAAACCATTGCCTCCACTATGACAAGTTAAATAAGCATCAGAAAATATCCCAGCAAGGCAGGTGGGCAAAACAAAGCACAAAGAAGTAAAATTGCTTTCTTGGAAAACAGATAGACACAAAACACCATAATATAAATAAATCCCAAACCAAACTCCATTAGAAGGGAAAAGGGCTTTGGCATCCTCTCTGGCAGCCTGACCACAAGAGTTATTTGTTGATGAATCAAGCCAATTTGAACACTAAGACTTTTATGTTTCTAGGACACTGACATTACCCAAAAGCTTGTGGCAGGATATTTTCTCTGTGCTTCTCTTTCTTGCTTGAATGTTGCAAGCTGCCTGCAGCTTAAAGAGCTGTTAATTCATTTGCAGCCACCCGGAATGCCAGCTCCTCACAGCCCATGCAGCTCTGATCAACAGCACAAAAGATAAAGAAACTCAAGAAGCTTGCAGGAAGAGAGGATAGTGAGGGAGGGAGGAAAATGGAGAGAAAGTGGTGCACTGAAGTCAGAGAACACAAAGGAAACCATGGTGGCAGAAGCAAGGAAGAATAAGAAAATATTGATGAATGGATTGGAGTTGGTGAATGGAGGGGAGTTGAAACCATCAGAAACAAAGAAAAGATTGTTGGAAAGGGACAGAAAACACAATACAGAACATCTACCAGAGAAGAGAGAATGAGTGTAAATGTAGCTAGAAAAAAGTAGGTGAAGTGTAGATAAGTGGAAAAATTAAATGCTAAACTGGAAAAAGTAATATCTCTTTTTTGGGTATACCTTGAAATAATTTATGGCCTTTGCAATACTTGGTTGGGAATGATGAATAGCAATGCCTTTGATGGAATTAACTTAATATATTACTAATTAACTTTGGTGGTATAGCACATGGTTGAATTTATTTGGAAAATCAGAATAATTATATAATACATAATTTGTTTTATTCTTGGAAGTCACAAGGAAGACTTTTTTCTTCAATTAATAGCTTACTAACATGTGTGCACTCAGGGTAATCAGTGAGTTTTCATGTTTATACTAATAATGAAATATATACAATAATATATTGTATATATACAATAATATACAAACTATGGACCATGTAATATTCTGAAACTAAATGTGAATAACAAAATGCAGAAAGCAATGGAGTTGTTTTTTTTTTTTCTAGGTTGTCGCATTGCAGGGAGACTATTGTTTTCACTTACTATATAGTCACATTCACAAAATTATAGAATAAAAAGTTGGAAATTATCTTATGAGTACAATTTGTCCACTTCCTCTGGTTCTAAATGCAAATCATAAGAACTAAAATAGTTGGTAAGATTTGATGATGCTCAAAATGGATCTATAAAAGCTAAAATCTTTACTTAAGAACTCAGTCAATTTTTAGTGACAGAGGAACACCCATGTATCCATTCTGTCATATGTCCAGCAATCCCACAGCTAGGTATTTATGCAAAACAAACAAACAAACAAACAAAAAAACCCAACAAAACAAAAAACCAAACACTGAAGTCAGGATCTTCAGGAAATACTAGCACTCCCTTGTTCACTGAGGCACTGTTCACAATAACCAAGGTGTGACAACAACCTAAATGTCCACTGACAGATTAACGGATAAAGAAAATGAGGCACATGCAAGCGATGGAATACTATTTGGCCATAAAATGAAGAAAAGTCTGTAATACGTAACAAAGTGGATAAAAGTTGAGGACATTATACTAAGTGAAATAAGCATGATCCCACTTATATGAGGCTCTAAACATAGTGAAATTCTTAAAAGGAAAGAGTGGAGTGGTGCTTGCCAGAGGCTGAGGGGAGGGGGAAATGGGGACTTGCTAATTAGTGAATGTGACTTAGTTTCAGTTAAGCAGGATGTCAAGTTCCAGAGATGTGATGTACAGCATTGTATCTGCAGTCAATAACACTATTGTACACTTATTTGTGAAGGAGATACAGCTTCCCCCGTGGCTCAGTGGTAAAGAACCTGCAATTCAGGAGCCACAGGAGACGCAGGTTTGATCCCTGGGTCAGAAAGATCCCCTGGAGAAGGGAATGGCAGCCCACTCCAGTATTCCTGCCTGGAGAATTCCGCGGACAGAGGAGCCTGGCGGGCTATACAGTCCATGGGGTCACAGAGTCAGACATGTCTATGGGACTTAGCACACATGCGTGAGGATATCATATGTTAACTGTATTTACCGCAGTCAACTCAAATCAAAGATGAAGATTAGTGTATTGCTGAAAATTTTTAATTACCACTCTTTTTTTTAAATCAAGAAGTCCAAATATATTTTAGAAATAAAGACAAAAATTTACTTACGAAGTGCAAAAAATATAATAGATCTGAGATTTAAGATAGTTAGCTAAACAAGTATCTGCCATTCTCTGACACCAATGACCTAAGTGACTTGTTTGGTGGTTGTTTTTATACCCCATGCTACACTGATCTATTCTTTGGTTTCAGGGACCCTGGAGACTCATTTTAGGTGGTCATGTCAGGTTCAGTGTAGACCTTGGGTAAGTTCACCCCAAGATATGGAAAAAATTGGCCATGGCTTCAGACTTGTTTAAGAAGCCTCAAGCGTCCTGGAAGAGCTAGCAGGTAATAGGTCTCCTGGGTGACTCACAATCTCTGGAACCAGCTTGCTAACTTGGTAGCTCTGGATCAGATTTTAGCTCAGGACCATAAAAGACCTTAAGGGGGGAACTGCAGAAATGTGGAATTCCCATATGATCCTTAGTGTTGCCCATTACCAAGGCCATTTGCTAGGGGAAATAATTTGGAAAGGGAAGGTTACATATTTGCTTCTCAGAATTTTATGAGCAGAACATCCATGATAGAGAAAATGATATGAATAAACGCAAGCCCCCAGCAGTATGCTTGTATTGCATTCTCCCACTTTTTGTCAGAGACAGACACGTTAAACTAAAAAGTTTAGAGACTTGCTTGATTTTGCAACCAGCTGAAGAAGCAGCAGCTCTCTCTTCCTTCCACAAACCTGTATTTCTTATGTGTGATGAAAGCTATTTTATGGTCTCACAGGGCAAAAAGAGGCCAATAAGATAAAGCCCCTAAGTCCACCCCTCGACCCTTGGCAGGTGGCCATGCTATACTGTGCTTTCCTTACAGCCTGTCTTTTCAGACGTGGCCTCTGCGCCTTCTGCCAGGGCAGCAGGCAGTGAATGACCAGCAAAGCCTTTCATCAGAGCACAGGGGCGCTGTGTTTGGAATGACTTTACACTTGTCTTAACAGGCATGACCTTTCCTCCTGGGACACATTTTTCACTGTCATGGCTGCCTTGTAGCCTAAGTCAAGGCAGAGATTCATTGGAGTTTTTCACATTCTCTCTTTCATTACTGAAAGAGCCCTTGGGTCATTTATGGTTTGGACCTTGGCCCCTGTTGTCCTTTATTTATAAAGAAGCATGAACATTCTCCCTTTTCACAGGGAGGCCAGCTTCCCTGGCACTCTATTTCCTTTTGTTCACTAGGTCAGTATTTTTGTCTTCTCTCCCCACATAGAATATTTCTACATATCTGATAGAAAGGAAGCTCAAAGAAGACTTTTAAGTGGCCCGTCATTCTATGGCTTGTTAAATCCACGTTGCCTTGTCTTTTGCCTAACACCTCTCCTGTGATCTAAAGTGTTTTCTCTGGTGCGTGCAATTATGTGGAGTGGATTTTGGTGCAGTAGAAAGGCAGGCCAATAACAGTTATAGGTACCAGAAGTAGGGAGCTTCTTGGCTTTGCCAAAGGCCATGTGCCGGAGATAAATCAGAGAGGATTCATAAATCAAGATTAAGTTGGCTCAATAGCAGTGAATATTTATGTACTTTTTTTTTAATACTAGGGGCAAGAACAGCACAAGTAAGGGTTAAATTGGAAGATCCTCCAGGTTCCTTTCAATCTGAAACTATATCTAGATACAAATGCTCAGATTTTTAAGAAAAGTCTTAAATGTGGCACATTTCTTAGAGTTATTGACCTGGAGTGATCTTTAGAGACAATTTTTGTTGAGCCTATTTTTTTTTTTTCTAATAGAAGAAGAAAATTAGGTCCCAACAAGTGAAGAATTTCCTCTGCCTCCACTGCCCCAAGATCACATCTCTAGTTATGTTTGTTTAAAAACAAAAATAGACAAGCTCCACAGATTACAGAGTGGGCAGAACACTTAAGTCATGAGAGTATTCTAAATTTCCCTTCTGACTGGGTTTGGAAATTCCTACCTCTTTGATTGCTATTATAGCTGCAGTTTGGCAAAGGGTCTAGTTTTGCCCCTCTGTAAAACACCCTGACTCATGAGACGTAAGGGAAGAAAGTGGTGGTGGTGCTGTGGGTTTCTGTTAAGACCTCAGAAGCATCATCCAAGAGGAAGTAGTGTAGCAACAAGCAGGAAGGTAGTTAATTGTTTCCATGGTGTGATTCCAGGGGGTACTGTGGTTACCACTTCATATATCAATGCCAGTGATCTTTCTATAGGAACAGCTTCATTAGGCCTTGAAGGCATTTGTAGTCAAAGGGTTCTCTATATAAAATCACAGTTAATGTACCTAACTTTATCAGCTAATACTTTAGTTAGCCATTAGCACTTTGAATATCTCCTATGTGCTAGGCCCATAATGTCCTCTTTCTTCTTTTTAAAAATATTTATTTATTTTGGCTGCACAGGTCCTTGTGGCATGCGGGATCTTTAGTCATGGCATGTGGGATCTAGTTCCCTGACCAGGGATCGAAACTGGGCCACCTGCATTAGGAGTGCAGAGTCCTGGCCACTGGACCACAGGGAAGTCCCCCATAATGTCCTCTTTCAATGCACTGGCTGAGTGATAGCTGAAAGAAAGGTTCTACAAGAAATGGGATACAACCAGGCACCTTGAGGAGGAGTGCTACCAGGATGACTAGCTTTGGACTTAGATAGAACTAGGTTCTAAAGCCAACTCTGCATTTATTTGTACTGACCTTGAAAGTTAGCCAACTAATATATAGAAGTCCAACTTTCCTTATTTATAGAATAGGGATAATAATAACAATAATACCTCTTAGGGTTATATTTCAGAATGGGTTAAACAATATCTGTAAGACACTCATGAGAGTGCCAGGCATATGTGCAGTATTTCATAAATATTATTTATTTCTGGCATTATATCAGAATCAACAAAATGGCTTGACTAGTGGACAAAGAAGGCCCCAAAGAAAAATCAGGCCTACAAAAGAGCTTTGCCCAAAGCCAGTTTTATCCAGGCAGTCTTATCCTGAGAAGAAATACTGTGCATCAGAAAAAAGCCAAGGAAAGCAGTCCTGTGAACCATGTTGCAAAAGGCTTTCTCCCCTTCACCTGAGCCCTTGGAGGATGGTGAGCTTGTGTTGTTCTGCTTGTGTGGCCTCTGGCATTTGAGTGTGCCTTGTAGCTTCATTGGTTCTTCCTCATCCCAACCTTCCTGGCTCTACGCTGCTGGTATTTGGAATTCCTAACTTGCAGATAATTTCATGTGTTGCTGTTTCTTCTGCCTGGAAAACATCCCAGTCGACTGGCTTTGTTAATTCTGGTCTGAATGTCAGGTCTCAGCCTAGATGTAACTTCCCTTGGGAAGCCCCCGTCCCCTTTAGGCTGAGCTGAGTGCTGTGTTTTCACACAGTACTCTGCCAGAGAAGTTACTGCATTTATTATAATCATTCGATGATGCTTGTCTTTCCACCAGGTTTGAATTCAGTGACAGCGGGAGCTCACCTAGTTTATTCGCCACAGCACGCCTAGCTTCTAGCATGATGACTGGTAGTTGAGGAACACAAAAAATACTTATTAAATAAGTGAGTGGATGAATGAATTATATGCTGAAGTTTGAAGGGGGAGGAGAAGTTGCTTTGGATTTATCCTGGAATTTCTACTTTATATGTTAATGCTCATCTGAAAAGATCCTTGTTAGCATAATGTCATTATTGTTCCCACTTTCCCTTGTAGAAATTGTCCACAGATTATTTAAATGCCAAAATACTGGAAGGCTTTTCATAAAGTTATAAAATAATTCATGCACAGACCATCTCTGATTATCAAACCTATAGTTGACCAGGATCTTGATGTTTTATCAGATGAAGAAGAATGTATATCTGTTCAGGTAGTGGTGGAGATGTCTTCTAAATCATTAAAAAAAAAACAAAACCAAAAAACCTACAGCATCACTGTGAAAGGGAAACAAACTTGGGTTTCTTCTCAGCTGGAAACTATTTTTGCTATTTTGGATACAAAAAACTCTTGATCACTTTCCCCTCTGCTGGGACTTTTCAGTTTAGCACATGACCTTGTCTTAATCAGTGGTTAACATAGGGTGATCATACATTTATCATTCAACCTAGGTAGTTTTGAGTTTCAAACTGTGTTCCAGGCCTGACACAGTTCCTCTTTGTGTTGTAAGTTCAACAAGTAAAAGGGGAATCACAGACAACTTTCTCTGGAGAGGGGCTGGGAAGGAGCACCTACGTTAGTGGAGTTTGAGACATGCGTGAAGTTAACCTTAGTTTGGTTGCTGTGCAAATGAGCTTTGGAATGGAAGAAAAATAATGTGTGGTGGTACAGGTTTTAACTTTCCATTAAAGTTTATTTTGAAATGATTTCAAACTTAAACATAAAACTTGCAAGTCAAGTACAAAGAACTCAGAGATTCCCTCTCACCTCTACCATCACTAATATTTTGCTGCACTGGCCCCATCTCTGTCTCTCTGTGTTTGTCTCTCAGCCATGTGATTTGAAAAAAGAAGAGGAAACTCCATTCTTCTTGTTAAATTTATAGGGGTACAACCAACAGGAAGACTTGGGAAACAACAAAATAAGAAAGGCTAGGAATTGGAGGACAAAAGTATTTTGGGAGGCAACCTCCATGTGCTGACAACTATGCTAATTGCTTTGAGATCATTCCCACTTTAAATCCTTGGAAGAGCCTCTGAGGTGGGTTTTATTCCCACCTTACAGAGAGGAAATGGGCTCAGAAAAGATAAGCAACTTGCCCAGGTTGCCATAGGCTAGGTAACTGGCTGTGCCCGAGTGTTCCATTTTAAAATTTTTAGAGCACACCTTGTTTTTCTAAAAAGAATATTCATTTGAGAATAAAAAGGCCCAGTTCTGCCTCTAACACTATGTGGGCAAGCCACTTCAGTTCATAGAAATTCAGCTTTCTAATGGTAGGAAGCCTAGACAAAATTAATCTGAAGATATCTTCCAGTTTGAAAACTCTCTGAATTATTTAATGTGTAATATTTTTGCCGGTTCACTGGCAAAAATATATCAAACATGTTGTTCACCATAAGAATGGGAGAGATAGGACTTACAGAAGATTTTATTCTGTAGCAAAATAGTGATTTTGCCCCCTAAATATTGGGTTGTCTATAACTTAACCTCTTGAAAACATCTGTGGATCTTTGACTTTTGACTGCTTTTCCCTATACTAGTCACTGGGCTTGGAGCTTCAGGTGTTAGGATAATTCAGAAGGATTTGATTAGAGTGTCTCTGATGGATGAACTGAAGAGGTGAATTGAAGGACTACTTTTGTTTGTGAGGTTGGTTTTGAATTCATCCTTGGTAGCTTGGTGGCTCAGCTGGTAAAGAATCCACTTGCAATGCAGGAGACCTGGATTTGATCCCTGGGTTGGGAAGATCCCCTAGAGATGAAAAAGGCTACCTACTCCAGTAGTCTGACCTGGAGAATTCATGGGATCGCAAAGAGTTGACATGACTGACTAACTTTGACTTGGTAGCTTAGAGATTAGATTACTTAGGTACAAGTTTCCTTAGATAGTACATTACATTCTCAGACAGTTCTAAATATTTTTTAAAACACCTTACTTTAAAATATTCATTCTTCAGAAACTGGAGCATGCATACCCACGAAGTTAGGCATTAATGTACCAAGAGGCCCTGAAACAAGCCATAAAATAGAGGACAGTGTTTCAAATTAAATTGTTGGTATTCAGAAAAAAAATTTTTTTAACACTTATGTCTTATTTTTAACATACAACATGAGTCCCAAGAATTTAAGGAAAAGCTGAGAACCCCTAACAATTATGAATCCTTTTGCTTTGCCCCCTGTGGTCTGGAGGTAAGCATTCGCTTTTTTTTCCCTGTCATAAAAGGGGTTCAAAGTTTTGAGATGCAGTGATATTTAAGGGGTATAGCCTTGTATACAGTGTATGCCAAAAAACAGCCATTTTTGTTAATATTATATCAAGCTCAATTCTCTTTAATGTAATTTTCTAATCCCAGCTCCAACTTTTTCCTTATTGTTTCATTTCTTTATAACGGGAATTGCTTCAGGATTTCACTCCCAGTGAAAGCAGACCCAACTTACTTTCACTTATTCTGAATCCATCCCTTGATTCCAAACCCTACTGGTTCAAAGGAGAGATAAGAAAGCCTTTTTAAGTGAACAATGCAAAGAAATAGAGGAAAACAATAGAATTGGAAAGACTAGAGATCTCTTCAAGAAAATCAGAAATATTAAGGGAACATTTCATGGAAAAATAGGCACAATAAAGGACAAAAATGGTATGGACCTAACTGAAGCAGAAGATACAGAGAAGAGGTGGCAAGAATACACAGAATAACCACACAAAAAATATCTTAATGACCCAGATAACCATGATGGTATGATCACTCACCTAGATCCAGACATCCTGGAATTCGAAGTCAAGTGGGTCTTAGGAAGCATCACTACAAGCAAAACTAGTGGAGGTGATGGAATTCCAGCTGAGCTGTTTCAAATCCTAAAAGATGATGCTGTGAAAGTGCTGCACTCCATATGCCAACAAATTTGGAAAACTCAGCAGTGGCTTCAGGACTGGAAAAGGTCAGTTTACATTTCAATCCCAAAGAAGGGCAATGTCAAAGAATGCTCAAACTACCACACATTTGCACTCATTTCACATGCTAGCAAGGTAATGCTCAAATCTTTCAAGTCAGGTTTCAACAGTATGTGAACTGAGAACTTCCAAATGTTCAAGCTGAATTTAGAAAAGGCAGAGGAACCAGAGATCAAATTGCCAACATTTGTTGGATCATAGAGAAAGCAAGAGAATTCCAGAAAAACATCTACTTCTGCTTCATTGACCACGCTAAATCCTTTGACTCTGTGGATCATAACAAACTGTAAAATTCTTAAAGAGATGGGAATACCAGATGACCTTATCTGCCTCCTCAGAAATCGGTATGCAGGTCAAGAAGCAACAGTTAGAAGTGGACATGGAACAATGCATTGGTTGAAAATTGGGAAAGGAGTATTTCAAGGCTGTATATTTTCACCTTGCCTATTTTTACTTTTACTTATATGCAGAGTACATCTTATTTTCACTTTTACTTGTATACAGAGTACATCATGCAAAATGCCAGACTGAATGAAGCACAAGCTGGAATCAAGACTGCTGGGAGACATATCAATAACTTCAGATATGCAGATAACACCACCTGTATGGCAGAAAGCAAAGAGAAACTAGAGTCTCTTGATGAACATGAAAGGGGAGAGTGAAAAAGTTGGCTTAAAACTCAACATTTTGGTTCCATCACTTCATGGCAAATAGATGGGGAAACAATGCCAACAGTGACAGACTTTATTTTCTTGGACTTCATTATCATTGTGGATGGTGTCTGCAGCCATGAAATTAAAAGACGCTTGCTCCTTGGAAGAAAAGCTATGACAAACCTAGATAGAGTATTAAAAAGCAGATTCATTATTTTGCTACAAAGGTCCATATAGTCAAAGTTATGGTTACTCCAGTAGTCATGTACGAATGTGAGAGCCGGGTGATAAAAAAGGCTGGGCGCTGAAGACACCTTTGAACTATGGTGCTGGAGAAGACTCTTAAGAGTCCCTTGGACTGCAAGGAGATCCAACCAGTCAATCCTAAAGGAAATCAACCCTGAATATTCACTGGAAGAACTAATGCTGAAGCTGAAGCTCTAATATTTTGACCATCTTATGCGAAGAATCGACTCACTGGAATAGACCCTGATCTTGGGAAGGATTGAGGGCAGGAGGAGAAGGGGACGACAGAAGATGAGATAGTTGGATGATATCAGCGACTCAATGGACATTTGCTCAAACTCAGTGGAGCTGGAGCAGACTCCAGGAAATGGTAAAGGACGGGGAAGTCTGGCGTGCTGCAGTCTATGGGTTTGCAAAGAGCTGGACACGACTGAGGGACTGAACAACATTTACAACAACAACATTTGTTCTAAATCTAATCCTTGGGAAGATAGTGACTCTAAGATCATCAACACATGACAAATATGTGATGGCAGCTAACCTACCCTTCCTGAGACCTTTTCCTCCTGACTAATATTCCTAGTTCCTTCAACATTTCTTCACATGAGTTTTGTTACCTGGTTTTATTAGGATAGCTCTTTCACCATCCTATCCCCCTGTAAAAGATACTCTGATTTATCTATATCTCTCTCAGAGAACTTATCCTTATTCATGTTTTATGTCTTCCACTGAAGGCTGTTTAGCTTTAAGAGGGGCAGACAGAAATCATCTTCATCTTACTGAATTTGTTCACCAGTACTAATTTGGAAGTTTGACATAATCTATTAAACAGTTGAAGTTATTTGGCTATTCAACATTCTCTCCCTCCCTCCCTTTCTCCCTCTCTCTTTCTCTTCCTCTTCCTTTTTTCCTCCCTCCATTTCTTTCTTTCCCACCTGATTTCCTTTTTACGAATTATCTCTTGGGAAAGATTGAAGGCAAAAGGAGAAAGGGTGACAGAGAATGAGATGGTTAAATAGCATCACCAACTCAGTGGACATGAATCTGAGCAAACTCTGGGAGACAGTGAAGGACAGTCTGGCATCCTGTAGTCCATGGGATTGCAAAGTGTCAGACATGACTCAGCCACTAAACAAAAAGCAATGGATGTTGTCTTTTGAAATTGTAATCAGGAGTCCTCTTTACTTCTTCCCAAGGACTGGATACTGATGCAAGCTAGGCCAATCTGAGGTCCTCTCCATGGAATTTTGAATTTAAATTGAATTTTAAACAGGAGGACAATGATTCTCAAAGTATGAATAGTTGGATTTCCATCTCACGTAGCCAAGTTCCTTGATCATACTATTCTTCATATGTGGTTTCATTGTAATTCCCACTTTCCAGCTTTCCATTCTTTTGGAAGAGGCCAAGCACAGCAGGAGCCCAACTCAGCGAAGCTCCCGCGCTAGAAGTGGAAGGTGAAGAAACCCAGCGCAGGGGAAGGCCCATTGTGCTGGAAACCGGGACAGCAAAAAACGAAAAACGAACTCAGCAGAAAGCTCACGTGGCCCAGTCTCAGATTCCAGAAGACCTCCGGTTAAGCAGTCAAGGTACCAGGACATGACTCCTGGATTCACTACTCACGAGTCAAGCCATGGAAGAAAACAGAAGAGGACACTCGATACACCTGTCAACCAGCTACAACATGCAGTGCCAGTTCAACAAAGATATAAAACTACAGCTGACCACGGAAAATATCACATACCCTTGGACACCACTATAAGGACTCTGAGGATTGAGACTAGCAAGAGGGGGAGGCCCAATACCCCTCGCCATCCCAGTTCAGCAGGAAGTAGCCAGAAAGACCTCAACGTCCCTATTCCCAAAGAATTAGGCCTCCCATCTCTTGAGGGGGGAATGTTAGGTAGGTAGAATAGGGAAAAGGAGTCCAAAATGGCGGTGGCTAAAAGACAAGGAAGGTCAAAGGAAGGTCCGAGGACCAGAGTGAAGACTTCAGGCAGAACAAACACCACTCTTGGCTAAGCCCAATTTGCATAGGGCAGGCCCAGGTGGAGGAAAAAACATATAAAAGGAGGAGCCAAAGTGCTTTCTCACGGACTCTCTCTCTCCCGCGTGTGTGTGCTCTCTCTCTCTCACTCTCTCTCTCTCCTGCTATCTTCTTAATAAAATAGAGCTGTAACACTGATTTGCCTAAGAGCTATAATATGGTTTGGCCAAGACCCGAGAGCTGTGACGCGCCGAGGGCTTTAATGTCTGTCGCTCCAAATCTTTGTTGTGATGAGACAAAGAACCGAGGAACATACATTTGCATGACATGTTCATCCCAAACTCCTAATTTATCCCTCCTCCCCTTTCCCCTGTGTTAACCATAAGTTTGTTTTCTGTGTCTGTGAGTCTGTTTCTGTTTTGTAAATAAGTTCATTAGTACCATTTTTTTAGATCCCATCTAAAAGTGATATTGGAGAAGGAAATGGCAACCCACTCCAGTGTTCTTGCCTGGAGAATCCCAGGGATGGGGGAGCCTGGTGGGCTGCTGTCTATGGGGTCGCACAGAGTTGGACATGACTGAAGCAACTTAGCAAACTTAGCAAGGAAGCATTCTTTCTATAAACCTCCTAGTACTTGTCTTTGGTTTAAGCTAGCAGAGTCACTATCTATTGCTTACAATTAAAGGACGCTAATAGTAAAGTAATGCTCAAAATTCTCCAAGCCAGGCTTCAGCAATACGTGAACCGTGAACTTCCTGATGTTCAAGCTAGTTTTAGAAAAGGAAGAGCAACCAGAGATCAAATTGCCAACATCTGCTGGATCATGGAAAAAGCAAGAGAGTTCCAGAAAAACATCTATTTCTGCTTTATTGACTTTGCCAAAGCCTTTGACTGTGTGGATCACAATAAACTGGGGAAAATTCTGAAAGACATGGGCATACCAGACCACCTGACCTGCCTCTTGAGAAACCTATATGCAGGTCAGGAAGCAACAGTTAGAACTGGACATGGAACAACAGACTGGTTCCAAATAGGAAAAGGAGTACGTCAAGGCTGTATATTGTCACCCAGCTTATTTAACTTATATGCAGAGTACATCATGAGAAACGCTGGGCTGGAAGAAGTACAAGCTGGAATCAAGATTGCCAGGAGAAATAT